>NC_081775.1:11159520-11759520 GCF_963082965.1 Carassius carassius
ACGGTGACCTCTGAATAAGAGAGAAACAGACTAATATTAGCGTAGATGACATTCTTCTAATGATGTAGCAAGTACATAGGGTGTTATGTGAAGTGTTCCCGGTTCCGGTTTACCTAATTAATGCAGCCTAAAAATCCTTTAACGGATTTGGATATTAAAAGCATATTAGTATGTGTAAACCAGGTTAAAGAGATGGGTCTTTAATCTAGACTTAAACTGCAAGAGTGTGTCTGCCTCCCAAACAATGTTAGGTAGGTTATTCCAGAGTTTAGGTGCCAAATAGGAAAAGGATCTGCCCCCCGCAGTTGATTTTGATATTCTAGGTATTATCAAATTGCCTGAGTTTTGAGAACGTAGCGGACGTAGAGGATTATAATGTAAAAGGAGCTCATTCAAATACTGAGGTGCTAAACCATTCAGGGCTTTATAAGTAATAAGCAATATTTTAAAATCTTTACGATGTTTGATAGGGAGCCAGTGCAGGGTTGACAGGACCGGGCTAATATGGTCATACTTCCTGGTTCTAGTAAGAACTCCTGCTGCTGCATTTTGGACTAGCTGTAGTTTGTTTACTAAGCGTGCAGAACAACCACCCAATAAAGCATTACAATAATCTAACCTTGAGGTCATAAATGCATGGATTAACATTTCTGCATTTGACATTGAGAGCATAGGCTGTAATTTAGATATATTTTTGAGATGGAAAAATGCAGTTTTACAAATGCTAGAAACGTGGCTTTCTAAGGAACGATTGCGATCAAATAGCACACCTAGGTTCCTAACTGATGAGGAAGAATTGACAGAGCAACCATCAAGTCTTAGACAGTGTTCTAGGTTATTACATGCAGAGTTTTTAGGTCCTATAATTATTACCTCTGTTTTTTCAGAATTTAGCAGTAAGAAATTACTCGTCATCCAGTTTTTTTATATCGACTATGCATTCCATTAGTTTTTCAAATTGGTGTGTTTCACCAGGCCGTGAAGAAATATAGAGCTGAGTATCATCAGCATAACAGTGAAATCTAACACCATGTTTCCTGATGGTATCTCCCAAGGGTAACATATAAAGCGTGAAGAGTAGCGGCCCTAGTACTGAGCCTTGAGGGACTCCATTCTGCACTTGTGATCGATACGATACATCTTCATTCACTGCAACGAACTGATGGCGGTCATATAAGTACGATTTAAACCATGCTAATGCACTTCCATTAATGCCAACAAAAAGTTCAAGTCTATGCAAAAGAATGTTGTGGTCAATTGTGTCAAACGCAGCACTAAGATCCAATAAAACTAATAGAGAAATACACCCACGATCAGATGATAAGAGTAAATCATTTGTAACTCTAAGGAGAGCAGTCTCAGTACTATGATACTATGATAGTCTAAATCCTGACTGGAAATCCTCACATATACCATTTTTCTCTAAGAAGGAATATAATTGTGAGGATACCACATTTTCTAGTATCTTGGAGAGAAAAGGGAGATTCGAGATTGGTCTATAATTAACTAGTTCTTTGGGGTCAAGTTGTGGTTTTTTGATGAGAGGCTTAATAACAGCCAGTTTGAAGGTTTTGGGGACATATCCTAATGACAATGAGGAATTAATAATAGTCAGAAGAGGATCTATGACTTCTGGAAGCACCTCTTTTAGGAGCTTAGATGGTATAGGGTCTAACATACATGTTGTTGGTTTAGATGATTTAACAAGTTTATACAATTCTTCTTCTCCTATAGTAGAGAATGAGTGGAACTGTTCCTCAGGGGGTCTATAGTGCACTGTCTGATGCGATACTGTAGCTTACGGCTGAATGGTTGCAATTTTATCTCTAATAGCATCGATTTTAGAAGTAAAGTAGTTCATAAAGTCATTACTGCTGTGGTGTTGGGAAATGTCAACACTTGTTGATGCTTTATTTTTCGTTAATTTAGCCACTGTATTGAATAAATACCTGGGGTTATGTTTGTTTTCTTCTAAAAGAGAAGAAAAGTATACGGATCTAGCAGTTTTTAATGTTTTTCTGTAGGATAGGTTACTTTCCCGCCAAGCAATACAAAATACCTCTAGTTTTGTTTTCCTCCAGCTGCGCTCCATTTTTCGGGCTGCTCTCTTTAGGGTGCGAGTATGCTCATTATACCATGGTGTCAAACTCTTTTCCTTAACCTTCCTAAGCGTAGAGGAGCAACTGTATTTAAAGTGCTAGAAAAGAGTCCATAGTTTCTGTTACATCATCAAGTTGTTCTGAGGTTTTGGATATGCTAAGGAATTTGGATACATCAGGAAGATAACTTAAAAAGCAGTCTTTTGTGTTAGAAGTGATGGTTCTTCCATACTTGTAACAAGAAGAAGAATTTACAATTTTGGCTATATTAAGTTTGCACAAAACTAAATATTGATCTGAGATATCATCACTTGGCTGCATAATTTCAACACTATCAACATCAATTCCATGTGACAGTATTAAATCTAGAGTATGTTTTCGACAATGAGTAGGTCCTGAAATGTGTTGTCTAACCCCAATAGAGTTCAGAATGTCTATAAATGCTGATCCCAATGTATCTTTTTCATTATCAACATGGACATTAAAATCACCAACTATTAAAACTTTATCTGCAGCCAGAACTAACTCGGATGTAAAATCACCAAACTCTTTAATAAAGTCTGTATGGTGCCCTGGTGGCCTGTATACAGTAGACAGTACAAATATAACAGGGGATTTATCATTAACATTTGTTTCTCTGGATAATGTTATATGAAGCACAATTACTTCAAATGAGTTATACTTGAAGCCTGCCCTCTGAGAAATCCTGAAAACGTTGTTATAAATTGAAGCAATACCTCCCCCTTTGCCTTTTAGCTCATGTTTAGAACAGTAATCTTGGGGGGTGGACTCATTTAAAATAATGTAATCATCAGGTTTTAGCCAGGTTTCTGTCAAACAGAGCACATCCATATTATGATCAGTGATCATATTATTTACAAAAAGTGTTTTCGTAGAAAGGGATCTGATATTCAATAAGCCAAGATTTATCATTTGTTTATCCATATTGCATCTGTTTTTTATTTGTTGAACCTCAATTAAATTGTTAATCTTAACTTGGTTTGGACATTTTTTGTATTTTCTAGTTTGGGGAACAGACACAGTCTCTATAGTGTGATATCTAGGTGAAAGAGTCTCTATGTGCTGAGAATTAGCTGACCTCTGTGACGTGAGGCAGCTCGCAGACGGTCGGTTTAGCCAGTCTGTCTGCTTTTCCAAGTATAAACACTAAGACTATTTGCCATAATAATACATTTAAAAAAGTACTTGTCAAAATGTTGATACATTATGATTTTTATGGTATAGTCACACCTGTCTTGTTTGGTTCAGTTGAATCGAACTCTGGTATGGTTTGTTTAAGGTGTGAATATGAACTGACCTCGATCCAACCCAACTGCATAAATAACGCACAGAAACAGACAGCTTGCACATGTAGGGCTGGTTTTTTTTTTGCATTTCAATCACTTGTTTTTAAACCGCAATGCTTAAAAATGCATGCAAATTAGGCTTGGGCGGTAATACGGTAATATGGTATACCGCGGGATCTAAAAATAGCAACGGTTTCAATAGCAATCAGTTTCAATACCGTCATACCGTCAATAAAAAAACAAAAACACTGCACTTATATAGGAGACAAGGATTAAATATTAAATATAATTTATTTAATGCCTAAAAATGCATATGCGTGGTTGTCATCGCGTGACAACGACATGAGGAGAAAGAGAGAGAGGGGGAAAGATGGCGAGTTGCGCACCGAGTGACCTTGTCTCGAAAAAGAACACAACTTCTGCAGTTTGCCAGTATTTCGGGTTTCGACCGAACGAGAAGGGAGAGGCGGTAGACTAAATACGGATGAGGCTATTTGCAAATTATGCCCTCACGAAAAAAGATGACTCCGGGAATATGCTGCAAAAAAAAAAAAAAAAAAAAAAGCCGATGCAATTGCAGGTCCTGTCGGCATCGGCAACATAAAGGACCGAGTCGGAGCTGATATAACAGCCTATTGTTTGGAGCCAAGGAGACGAGGACCCACTTCATTCATGGAAAAATGCTGCCTGGTGTTTTCCCCAGATGTCGCGAGTGGCACGAAAGTACCTGTGCTACAAGCACACCATCGGAGCAGGTTTTCAGCACCGCAGGTAAAGTTGTCGGTCCACAACGTGCCCTAGCGAAAAAACTTGACTAGATTGTATGCCACTTGCCATTCGTTCCTATTGACACTGTGTTTATTTTTTATTTATTTAATGGATTCAGGTATTTTTATTTGGATTTAATTAAAAACTTTTTTGGAAAGAAGACTGGAAAGAATACGTTTTTATTTAGACCTATTGCTTTTCAATAATTTTTATAATATATATATATATATATATATATATATAATATGGATGTTTATTTTAATTCAACTCTGGTTGACTGTTGTGGGTCTATTTGCTCTTTTTTTATAAGCTGCTCTTTGTTATTAAAAGTTGTTCGTGCAGTGTGATTTTTAAGGATGGGCGTTTTCCGCAAATATCACATTCAAATAATTTTGAACTCACAAAAAAACGAATATTAGAATATTCGTTTATTTAAATTAACTTTAATGAGACAGACGTTATTTTTCAGCAACATTTATTGTTTCTGTCAATTTTGAACAAGCTTACACACAATAAGCTTGAACATTAGCTACACATCGTGTTTTGTAGCTGAAAACCTTTAACAATGCGTGCAAACAAACAAGTACAGATTAAAAGCAAAAAAAATAAAAAATGAACAAAGAAAAACGTAGGCTAAAGCATCCTGCAGCAATTAGGCCATTGACATTGTACAGAATTTAGCTAACACTTAACTTTGAAACTGTCAGCAAATCTTTTTTGCTTTTTTTTCTATTGTTTTACATGTTCTTGTTAAGAAATACGGGCATGTAAACATGATCGGGGGAAAGTCGGCTCCTTAGTCCGTTAACAATAAGGCCGGCCGCGAAGAAAACGCGCTCTGACGGCAAAGACGTTGCCGGGACACACAAATAACGGTGTGCTAAGCGAATAAGTTTTGTGAAGCGCTTCGTGTTTTCGTTTCAACACTGAATGGGATCCTCATCTGGTGGAATACATGGCTCCAGCAAGAACTGTTCCCACTCGTCTCGGCTGGACTCTCTGTAATCATCGCTGAAGAACTGGCTCAGCCTTTTCCGATGAGTGAGCTTTGCATCCTCTCTATCGTTGGTGGCAGCGGCTGCATCCGCACCACTCGCATCAAGGAAAATGTTCTGATAATGTTCAAAAAAGTTTTTTTTTTTCTTACTTCTCTCATGTTTTCATCGAGAAACCTGAGATGTTTGTGCCGAGGGTCTAGGGCAGACGCGAGAAGAGGAGTTTTCACTGCATTCTCCAAGTTAGCGGTGTTTATTCGTTGCTTGAGAGATGCTGCAACAATGTTCTTGAATTCGGTCACTTTCTGTGATTCTCCACGGCATATTTGAAGTACTGTAAAAGACCGCAGTTCTTATTCATTCGTTAATTATTTTTGCTTGCATACATATTCAAATATGCCGTGGAGAATCACAGAAAGTGACCAAATTAGGTTTTATTGTGGACTTTTTTCTTTTTTTTTTATGGCAAGCAAAAATGTCAATTTGAATATCATTTTTATTTATGGAATAATTAGAGCAGAACGAATATTCAAATGTTCGACTATCCGTGCACAGTGATTTTATTGATTTGTGTGCGCGTCTCTGTGCAAAAACTGTTCTGTATGTTTATGTTAATTTAATTCTGTTTGACTATTGCTATTTGTTGCTAATAAAAGTTGTTAATATTGTTGTGCATGCAATTTTGTTATTGTTTCAGTATAAGTGTTTGGTATTCAGTTTCTGAATGGTTTAGGCACAAGCCAACAATTTTTTAATTATTCACGGTAATACCGTATACCGAGGTAAAATAGGGAGGAGGTTTGACGGTATCAAAATTTGGATACCGCCTAAGCTTAATGCAAATGATGAGTTTTCTTGACCATGGCGCACACCAACGTGATGTGAGCGTGCTAAATAGGCTAAAGCTTCCTGCAAAAGTTACCATGTATATGTTGGGGGGTAATAAATTAAATTAAATTGATAAACTAGTGTTTTCTGAGTCAGGACCTGCTTTTAAAAAGAAGAGCATCTTGGATTACATAATGAATGAGTTTTTGTTTTGGATTTGAATGCTTTTTTTTTGTAGTCATTTAAACCTTTCTATAGATCTATTCAAGGAAATTATTCACTGATTTTCAATTCATTATTGTGAAGCGTTCCTGCTCAAGACTGAGGTGGCAAGCACATCCTGTTTGTTTTCTTTTTTCTTTTTTTTTTTACAAAAGCACAATATTTTGTTGATATTGTGAGTGCACACAAATAAAATAGACCCTTTACAGTTCTGAATGATGTATTATTCTTACCTTTATGAGCAAAAATGACAGCATATTTAATTAGTTTCCACTGATATCCTGAAGATTGAGATATGCTTTTATATCTACAGATTTTATTTTCAGCAAGTCGTAATGACAACATTGTATGACATTGTCTCATATGATGAGCATAAGTTTCTTCATATTGCATTAGTATTTGATAACACCAAATCAGTAAAAGAACAAAAATTGTACAATGAAAGATCTCCATGATTAGCCTGTTTTTGCACTTCCTGTTTTCCCTGCTTGAGAATTTCTGTCCAATCAATATATGACTTTACTATATGTGTAGTTTTGTTTACAATTTCTGGTTCACTTGCAAAAAGGGCAGTGTGAAAGTGAACCACACCAAACAAAGACAAAAAACCAACACTGTATTTGGTCCGGACCAAAGCAAGTGAACTAGTGGACTTTCCTGGTGTAAAACTGTACTTCAGTGAAATATTTGTACAATTTGAAATAACCGTTTTCTATTTAAATTTATTTTTTTAAACTAATTATTTATTCCTGTGATCCAAAGCTGAATTTTCAGCATCATTACTCAAGTCTTCAGTGTCCCCACATGGAAAGAACCTATATGTGGATATATGCACATATATATGCTGCGTATATGCACATATATATGCTGCATATATATATATATATATATGCTGCATATATATATATATATATATATATATACTGCATATATGCGTATATATGCCACATCTAGGCAAAATTGAGGTGCATACAGGAAATATAGGTCTCCTGTATTGCTTCTTTATATCCACATATAAGCCCTATACATACAAGATATGTCTTCTATATAGCTAATGGCAGGATCTGGTCATTTTGTAGCTCATATCTAATTTTTGACTGTCATAGCCTACATGATGCCTAGCTCATATTTTCTATTATCAAGGCAAAAACTAAGAATTAACGAAAAAAATTATGGTATCACATGTAATTGGCATGTTATGGAATTTAACTATGGCAATATATTAACATGATATACAGAGCCGGACAGTAACGGAGTACATTTACTTGAGTACAGTACTTAAGTACAATTTTGAGGGATCTGTACTTTACTCGAGTATCATTTTGGGGGAGTAGCTACTCATGACTTTACTCAAGTACATTTGAGAGGGAAATATTCTACTCTTTACTCCGCTACATTTCTATCCATAACCGTAAGTACCCGTTACTTCTTCGGCCCCGTCCACACGGAGACAGACCCCCGATCTTTTTTTCCCTTGTCTCAAGAAATATCCGCGTCCACACGAAACCGATGTAGTATCAGGGTTTCCCATATATTCATTAATTTGTGGCGGCCCGCCACTATTTCAACGCTGACCGCCACGGATTGATTCTGATTTTTAAACTATTTAATATGGGTACAATTGTATTTTATTGTAGAGCTGCGCGCTGCTTGCTCCCTCCCTCTCAAAAACTGACAACGGAGGCACGCACGACTAGCCCCTCCTCTTCGAACACGATCTGAATCAAAACATGATGAGCATGCGGTTAGTTGCCGGTGCTTAATGCTTATTCCCCCAGCGAAGATTCCAGAATCAATCCGGAGTTGAATGGTTAGTAATGAACACTGTTGCTCAACATAACTCTGAGAAGTTAGTCTATGTTAAGCGCTGTCGCGTTTCCATTACAGATTCGCGCAAAACTTTTTTGTTTTTTTTTCTTCTAAATATCGATAAACAACTATTGCGAAATGACGGCGTTTCCATTAACCGATGTTATGCGACTAAAACGTCATTTTTTTCCTCTCGCGATCAGTTATTCCAAAAATCATGGCAACGGACGTTGGTAGGTTTATATATATATCACAGCCACCAGACTAGACATTATATTATTATTATCTCCAGGTTCAGGTTGGTGTGTGTTGGTTTTTGTCCACCGCAATCTCCAGGTTTGTGTGTGTGTGTGTGTCAGAGTCTGTGTGTGTCCACCTCCAGGTCCAGTTTGGTGTGTGTGTGTGAGCCTGTGTGTTTGAGTGTGTGTGTGTCTTTTTGAATGTTTGAGTGTGTGAGCCTGTGTTTGAGTGTGTCAGTAAGTTTGTGAGTTTGAGTGTGTGTGTGCGTGTGTGTGTGTGTGTGTGTGTCCATCTCCAGGTCCAGGTTTGTGTGTCTGTGTGTGAGCAAAATTTGCAACAAGAAGTCTGTGGAGCAGTCATAGCATAGAAAGTGTAGCAATGGCATAGCAATGTCTTTAAAGGGATAGTTCACCCAAAAAAATGAAAATTCTATCACCGTTTACTCACCCTCAAGTTGTTCCAAACCTGTATTAGTTTCTTTGTTCTGCTGAACACAAAGGAAGATATTTGGAAGAATGTTTGTAACCAAACAGATCTCGGTCCCAATTGACTACCATAGTATATATTTTTCCTACTATGGAAGTCAATGGGGACCAAGATCTGTTTGATTCTGTCATTCTTCCAAATATCTTCCTTTGTGTTCAGCAGAACAAAGAAACTAATACAGGTTTGGAACAACTTGAGGGTGAGTAAACGATGATAGAATTTTCATTTTTGGGTGAACTATCCCTTTAAGGTATTTGACACTAAGTGTTGGCAATGGAAATGTGTACTTGTCACTAAAAATATATGAGATATATTTATGATATATACATATATATATATATGATATATGATTTAAGGAGGAGGAGGAGGAGGATGAGGCGCGTAATGACAGACCTTCAAAGAATAATAAAGAATTTTTTTTCTGTTCAGTTTTTTGTCTTATTTTTGTTCTTGTACTATTTGATTGTTCTTGTAAATACATAATGTATATTTCTATATTTTGGACTTTTATTTATGTTGCCTAGCAGCTATGGATTTTAATTTTACTATTATAGGTGAACATATAGGTGCATATATACATGCATATATGTACCTATATAGGTATATGTATGCACATATATGTGTACATATATGTGTAAATTCTATATATGTCACATATATTAAAAACCTATATCAAAACCTATATTGAAACATATGTTTATATAGGTTTTTTCCATGTGGGTCACGTGATCCTTCAGAAATCATTCACAATATGCTTATTCCAGACACTTTATCCATAACAGATTAGAAGACTAATTAAAGACTAATCTTAAAAGAAGAGATTAACAACATACTAGTAAGCTTATATAATCCTCTTTCATATTGTTCATGTACAATTTAAAATCCTTTACTTGCCTGTCGCTCCAAAACTGCCCGACTTCCTTAGAGAACAAACTTTTTGAAGAATGATGACTCAAGATTTTCAACATCAAAAAGATGCAAAAGCACCTTCAAAGCATCATAAATGGTCCATAAATCTAGTTTTCTGTAGCCAAGCCATTTGAGTTTTTATGTGAGAAACAGATGGATTACATTTTCAATTGCATGAAAAAAGAACAACCAGTAGATTCTTTAATATCTCTTCTAGAGCTGGGATAAACTATTATTTTTTTAAACGATTAATCTAGCGATTATTTTTTCGATGCATCGATTAATCTAACGATTAATTTTTTTCAGACCGATTCGATTTCGATTATCTCCCCATTAATTGACTACTAACAATTTATACATGTTGATTTACATATCTGAATGAAAAAAACATGAATTCCTTAACATTGCAATATATGTTTATTGCTCTTAAAATTACAAAATAAAAGACTGACTAAGAATGCATTACTTTGCACTTGTATAGAGATAGCATTCAATAAAACCTTGAAGCCTTGAAAACGCATAGCTTACTGAAACAAGCTTACTGAACACATAGGGCCTAGCTTACTGAAAAAAGAAGTTCTTTCAGATGAAAATAACAACAACTTGATGTCTAGCATTCAATAAAAAAAGTTCACCCAAAATACTTGTTTAGAGCAATTGAAAGAATACAGTAACCAATGTAAACTTTAGGGCTTTAAGCTAATACAGAGTGCTTTTCCAAAAAATAAAAATTAACAGTGGGAGCCAGCAGCCTGTCATGGAGAAAAAAAAAAATCTCCGAATGCTCCACGTGAAACTTTGGCCTTCCGCCCTTTTTCTATTGTGTCTAATGATTTTGGTTAATATGCACGAGGGAGAGAGAGAGAGAGAGCGCTGGTGTAGTTTGAAGACTGTGAGTGTGCGAGCGCGCGTGAAACTTGGGTGTTTCGCCCTTTTTCTATCGTGTTTAATGATTTTGATTAATATGCACGAGGGAGAGAGAGAGCAAGAAGCGCTCGTGTTGTTTGAAGACTGTGAGTGCGCGCGCGCAGCCGGGGCTCTCTCTCGTACGCGCCCTGTCAGGCGCAGCACAGTCATTATATTCTACATCACTCACCGATCAAATAAGGCTTTGACAGCCGCCAAAAAAAAAGATCAATGCAGAAAAACCCTTGGATTGGTTATATAACGTTGGACAGAATGTTGATCCGGCCCTCGCGTATATTCAGCGCACATAAGGTAAACGTTTTGCAAATGTTTTTAAGAGAAATAAAAACAGGTTGACGAATCGATGCGCATATTTTGTGTCGACGTCATCGATGACCTCGACGCGTTGTCCCAGCCCTAATCTCTTCTTTTGTGTACCACAAAATAAAGGAAGTCATACAGGTTTGGAAAGGGGTCATAAATGTGACCCAGTCTTAAGTGTCAATTTCTTTAAAATTGAGATTTATACATAATCAGAAAGCTGAATAAATAAGATTTTCATTGACATATGGTTTGTTAGGATCTGACCAAATGTGGCCGAGATACAACTATTAGAAAATGTTGAATCTGAGAGTGCAAAAAAATCTAAATACAGAGAAAATCGCCTTTAAAGTTGTCCAAATGAATTCTTAGCTAAGCATATTACTAATCAAAATTAAGTTTTGATATATTTACGGTAGGAAATTTACAAAATATCTTCATGGAACATGATCTTTACTTAATATCCTAATGATTTTTGGCATAAAAGATAAATGGATCATTTTGACCCATACAATGTTTTTTTTCCGCTATTGCTACAAATATACCCCAGCGACTTAATACTGGTTTTGTGGTTCAGGGTCACAAATGACAAAATGTTAATTTCTGGACAAACTATATCTTTAATTATATCAGACTAGAGCAGAGAAGCAAGATAAGCACCTGGCCGTGTGCAGAACTTCCTCCATCACAGCTCGCTTGTGCTCATCTTTTACGTCCTCGTTGACATCAGTCCCTCCAAACACCACCCCAAAAGGCACTCCAGCATCTGCAGAGAAATGAAAATATGCAACAAAGACAAATCCATTATTTCACTTATTCACCTCCACTGAAGTTCAACTTTTAAATCCTTCGAGCGAGCGAAGTCTTTGAGGCATGAAACAGTGTGTTTATCTTTGCCAGAGGGGAAAGTAGTCATCCATAGAGTGGACATTTCGGCCAATGACTCACAAGAATGCTGTATCTGAGGGTGGTGAGACAGAAGTAGCCTTCAATCTGAACAAGACATTCTGTGAGTAAGGATGCACAATTTAGCAGTCAATGGTCAGTTTTCTAAATTAACACCACAAACAGAGGAAGCTGACAATATATCGTATGATAACAAAATCATTAAAAATACTGTAAATGTTGGGGTAGCATGATACAGTGATGGCCTCAGATGATAATGCCATGGTACTCTGGTATATACTATGGTAATAAAATGACTACCTTCTTCATATGCCATAATATTTCAAATAATACCATGGTGCATGGTACAAAAAACAAAAAAAACAGTCATACAATGGTACTTTTTTGTACATGTGGAATTTAAGTCATGACATAAAAATACTTACTTGCTATAACTATGCATCTAAATATAAGGCATTGATAATGAATTAAAAAATAATAATTAACTGTGCATGCATGTTAAAATGACTGATATTGATAAGCCAAGAATAATAAGTATACTGGATTACTTTTTGTGTGTAAGATCACTGCAAAGGTAATCTAAATGTTAAAATAGGCAAATTAAATATCCAATATTTGGCGATAACAAAAATAAAACACTAATAATGGCTGATAACTGACATGATGGGATCAATATAATGTCCATCCCTAAACAAACTTCTACTATAAAACTAATTGTTTAGTGTGTAACTTCCCTTTTATCTATCACCAGTAAAGTCATAAATTGTGCGATAGAGCTCAATAGTGGAAAGTAACAATAATCAGACAAGACAGATGCATGTACAGTATGCATGTGTGCAGGCTAAGCTCTGTGGTGCTCCACCTCAGGATAAAATCAATTGCATCTACGGATACTCTCACTAATATTGTGAAACCAACATATGCATGTATTTTTGAGAGGCGGGGGACGTGTCACCTAAAAGAAGCCTGCCTCCTTTGAAAAGATGAATGGCCAGCGCAGCTTCGAACCGCGGCTCTTGCGTCATCAGGGATGATACATCAGAGGCAGAGCTGAACTCTCTTGTATCACACAGTACACAAGTATGTCCTGCAGCCACGATATGATTCCTACAACCCAAACAAACAAACACACACACACACACTTATTACTCTGTAAAGTCAAAAATATTAAAATATTCTGTGGCTGAATCATAGCACAGTGATTTACTACCATGGTATTTCGATCTCCAAGAATACCATGATTTAACCATGGTACATGTCCAAAAACATGGGTTACTTATTTGAACAACAGCGCCAAAAGAAAACATTATGTGCCTTATTCAGTACAATTGGTGACATATAGCCTAGTACTTTGATTGAAGATGCTAAATCGCTTTAGTTGAGAAAAGAATTATCGCCTTACAGAGTTAAAGGATAAGCTCTTTTGTTGACTTGAGAATCAATAGAGGACTGTTACTTCCTGGTTTCGCTAATCAAACAGCAATGTTACCTTATTCTTTCGGCTGTGGTACAGTTCCCTGTTTTGGGACTGTTTGGGGCTAAGAAGAGCACGTGCATTTCAGCATGCGACGATAAAATGCTGACGCTAATACAAACTGAGAGCTCGCCTGCCAAGAGACGGACAATACTCTCCTGACCTGACTGATCATGTCATGTTGTCGCGTCAGAGACCAGCCTCCCGGACGCAAGCACGGGTACGCACACACTATGCGCACACACACAAACACACACACGCGCGTGGATTTTATTTTAGCACTAGTCCGTTTCAAATTAAGACCCTCCGGAAACACGGAACTATAGTGTGAGAAATTAAAAAAGATCAAATGTGACACCCAATCATATCTAAATATATTAGTGCGTATATCAATAATAATTTAGAGTGCACAGGATCTGTGTGAATTGTGTAGAAAGCCATGGAAATGTTAGATAGTAATTATAGCCTACATCCATACACATAGATAGAAAATAAATAAATATATAAATAAACTTGAAATGGTAATTACATTTGTATTAAAATGCTATTTATCAAATTACCACAATATCAACATTTGATACAATCTCTTTAAACTTCCTTTCGCTAAAGTAATACTAGCAGTAAAAATGTTGATTTTTTTTTTAATCTAGCTTTTTTAAGTTCAAGGCTGCATTTATTTGATAAAAAAAAAACAGTAATATTGCTCAAATATTAAGTGCATGTAATTGGATTATATTACGGTTTAAAATCCTTGTAATCGGATAACATTTACTTTTTGGATTAGGATTTTCACAAAATGGCAGTAAATTTATAGATTTTTCTTTCTTTGTAAAATATCATACTATGTGTACCATACCATCTACTTCTTCTTAATATAGAATGGCCATGTAAATGTCACATCAATAAATATATGCCATGGCATGGGCACCTCTATCCTGAACATCAGGACCCCTGAACATCATTGACTCGTTCCCCCTAGATAAAAAATTAAATAAAATAAAAAATATGCGTCCCGGGCCCCCTCTCCCTAGTCAGGTCCTTGGAATCATCCTTTCTATTTTTAGCATTCAGTCATTTTATCTTGATTGGTTTTTATTTTTCTAATAATTTAAAATTTTTCCAAGTAGTCACAATACATTAACTTAAATGAGTAATCTAATGCATTACATTACTAACTACAATTTTCGTCATGTAATTTGTAATTTGTAATTTTTAATCAGCAGATTTGCTATACATATATACATACAGTGCCTTGTGAAAGTATTCATACCCCACCTTCATGTAAATTTTTATGTTGATGTCTTATATATATTTATATATAAAAGCATCAGATAAATGTAAATGTTGTTGACTTAACCAAGATGAGGCCATGTGACAATATATATATATATATATATATATATATATATATATATATATATATATATATATATATATATATATATAAACTGAAATAAGTATCGCATAAGTATTCATACCCTTAACTAAATATTTAGCTGAAGCACCTTTACAGTTTCAAGACTTTTTTGTATGATTTGACAAGCTTTGCTCATCAGCATTTGGCAATTATATGCCATTCTTCTCCTCACCTCTTCACTTCTCAAGCTCTGTCAGGTTGGATGGGGGCAGACACATGTTTTCAGCTTTCTCCAGAAATATTTGACTGGTTTCAAGCTCAGGCTCTGGCTGAGCCACTCAAGGACATTCACAGAGTTGTCTATAAGCCGCTCTTGCTGTGTGTTTAGGGTCATTGTCCTGTTGGAAGGTGAACCTTGTGTACAGTCTGAGCTTCTGTATCCTCTGGACTGGGTTTCCATTAAGGCTATCTCAATATTTGGGTGCATTGATGAGTCCCTCAGCCCTGCTGCTGAAAAACTGAAAAACCCACATCATGAGGCTGCTATCAGCACACTTTACTTTTGGGATGGTACTCTGCAGGTGATGAGCAGTGCCTGGTTTCCTTCAAACATGATGTTTAGAATTGAGGTTCATCAGAGCAGAGAATCTTGTTTCTCAGAGTCTGAGGGTCCTTTAGGTGCTTTTTTTGCAAATTCCAAGTGTGTTTTCATGTGTCTTCACTGGGGAGAGGATTGAGTATGGCCACACCGCCATGACGCCAAGATCAGTAGAGTATTGCAGTGATGTTTGTCCTTAGATTCCTCCTTTCTCGTGATCATGGACTTCAACTAGAGTGATTGTCAGGTTCTTGATCACCACACTAACCAAAGCCCTTCTCCATCAATTACTCAGTTGGGCCAGGAGGCCAGCTCTAGGAAGAGTCCTGGGCCCTCTTTTATCAACAATGCATACACACAGATGTGCGTAATGAGTGCGTAAGCACAGTTTCACGCAAGGTGTGTGATCTACTAACTTGTACTTATATGTAGGAATGTGTGTAAATATAAGGACAAAATATAGAACCTTTTCTACGCACTTGTTGATAAATGAGGCCCCTGGTTGTTTCAAACTTCTTCCATCAAGGGTAACAGAGACATGCTTCTGTGACCCTTCAATGAAGCAGAATTTTTATCTGAACTCTTCCCCAGATGTGTGGCTTGACGCAGACTTACTTTTGAGCTCTACAGCCAGTTCCTTTGACATCAGGGCTTGTTTTTTTCTTTGATATGCATTATCAGCTGTTGAACCTATTAAGACATGCATACCTTTCAAAAGCTTACCCATTCAGTTGAATTTGCCACAGGTTAACTTCACTCGAAGTGTAGAAACACATACGTACAAGCAATATGAATGCTCCTGAGCTAAGTTTCAACTGTCCCAGATAAGGGTATGGATACTTATGCAATGGAATCATTGAAGTTTTTTTTTTTTAAATAAATTTGAAAAGATGTTAAAACCTGCTTTTTACTTTACCATTATGGTGTATGGCGTGTAGATGTATCTAGGAAAAAAGTAATTTAAATCAGTTTAACATAAAGGGTGAAAAAAAATGAAGGGGTATGAATACTTTTGCAAGGAACTGTATATATTCATTGTCATTGATATATATTGCAGTTTGCTTAGTAAGTAACAACAAACACATAACCCAAGTCTTGTAGTCAGTCTCATGAGAGAGAGTAGCTCTGAATAAGGGACGTGCTGACTTTCATAGTGTTATCATGCCACAGCAAATTGCCACTGGCACTTTCTTATAGTGCAGACCGTTTGAAATTGAGTTCATGAATTTCATACATTTTAATGGGTCTGAATGAGGAAAGAAGGCTAAAGTTGTGAAAGTTTTATTCACCTCTTGATCCTTAAAATTCTGTCAGCTGTATGAAGCCGAGCAGCTCTAGCAGATCCATGTGATCTGTCAGTGTACAGAACTGACACTCAAACACTTTTTTATTTATTTATTATTATTTTTTTTTACTTTTGATCAAATTAATTTAAGAGTTCAAAGGTTCAGGTTAATTATTCATTAGAATAATTAATGTTGATGACAAGCATTGATGTTAGAATATATACAAATATGTATATAGAATATTAATTTTTTTTTCTAAGAGATTCAGAACATTCAGAAATGTGAAAAAATACATGTTTTTTTCTAAGTGTATGCACACATATTTTAAAAAGGTTTTAACAAAAATCGACAAATTACAAAAGTGTGTGAATAGAAACAAAACATTTATTATAAATGGTTAATACATAAAGTCATTATGAATCTAATTTAAAATACTGTAGTTCAGCCAAAAATTTGCTGTTAATTTAACAACCGGTCCATCCAATTACCTGTAACATTATTTATTGCAATCTCAGGCAACGGGAAATGTCAAATATTGTTCTATGTGAAAATTTCGTGGAAACAGCACACAATTATTTTTAGTTTAGTCAAGTACAATAACATGAGAGATTTAAGTATGCTTGCGTTGAACAATCTATCTATCTATCTATCTATCTATCTATCTATCTATCTATCTATCTATCTATCTATCTATCTATCTATCTATCTATCTATCTATCTATCTATCTATCTATCTATCTATCTATCTATCTATCTATCTATTATCTATCTATCTATCAGATAACAAAACGGGTGTGAATCTTTCTATAAACAAGACATTGAAAACAAAAAGGTTAATAAATAAATAAATGTATTATGTATTGTAATTATTATGTAGTGTAATGTATTATTTATACAAGACAGAGATTTGAAATGTAGCCTACATGACAGAAAAGGCAACACCCACAGGAAGTTTATGTGCAGAAATGATTGGCTGCAAGACTATAGCCAATAGAATAAACCCTTTATTTCTCCTTCATCCAATCAGTAGTTGCATTTGGCTTTCTTGCCAGTTGATTGACGCTTACTCTAGGCTTTGTATATAAAATGATAAACCTGATACTCCTCACTGGCACACGATAGGCGCATCCAGATGACACAGAGATCTGCTAAATGCGCTGTGGCCGCGTCTCTTGACGCTTTTGACTGAACCGGGTGTCACGCGGTAGTATTGTGACTTGCTGTTTACCTTCAGAGCCGACAGCTAACGTTGAACTTCACACCGTCAGACTTTTAGGATTTTTTAACCTAATATTTATAATAATATGTATCCCGAGACATTGGTAAACACGTCGCGGGCTGAACACAACTAACGTTAAAGTGTTCAAGTACGGTATGTTACTTATGTTTGTTGTTAGCATGTTTACTGAGTAAAATATAGAATTTGACGGTATGTTGTTTTATTGTCGGTTGAAATATACAAATAAGTCAGTAAGGTTAAGAAGTACGTGTGTCAGTATTTTATTTATTTGGATAATTTCCATTATTGCGAAATGTATAGTTTTGTGGTATCACGTGCTTTTAAATAATAGCAGTTGTTTTCTTTTGTTGTTGTTGTTGTTCTAGGTTTGGATATTGGATTTTGGTCTTGAGAAACAGCATATCAGGCCATGGCTGGCAGGGGTGTAAACGAGAACACTCCTCTTTTGGACAACTCCGTGGCCTCAACCAGATCGGAGTCGGTGTTTAATGGCAGGAGACTGGCCTGTGCTGCCATCCTGCTGGCAGAGTCTCTAGAGCGGATGGCCTTCTATGGCATCACCTCGAACCTGGTGCTCTTCCTCAACAGCAGCCCCTTCTATTGGGAAGGGACTTCGGCCAGCCAGGCCCCCTTGATCTTCATGGGTGTCACTTATTTGATATCGCCTTTTGGTGGCTGGCTGGCAGATGCGTTCCTTGGAAAGTTCACAACCATAGCCTTGAGTTTAGTACTATACCTGATCGGGATGCTGCTTTTCCCCTTCGTGGCCAACGATGACACCAGGACCTCTCTGTGTGGAGAAGAGATGGCGTTCCCAGTGCAGCCGGCAGAGTGTTTTCCTGAAAATGGGACTGTACCCGCCAATGTGACCTGCATGAATCGGCCGTCCTACTGTAGGCCTGCGATCTACAGTGGTCTGGTGCTGGTGGCCGTTGGCGTGGGCACTGTGAAATCAAACATCACTCCATTCGGAGCAGATCAGGTAATGCAGGGGGTTTCAAAATGGGGTCTGGGGAGGTGCTTGGAAGGGAGTACTCTGGGTCTGTTGAGAGGTGTAGATAAAAACATTTAAAAAATAAATAAGTTAAAGAAAATAAATGTAAAAATAAAATTAAGTAACTGTTTTATATTTAATTTGAATAAAGTAAATGATTTTTTAAAATGTAAATAATACATCTAACATTAGATAATGTAACTTTAACAAAATATATATTTTCAAAATAATATTTTATGCTTTTTTATAATCTTGTTTCCATAGGGTCTTTACACACTTAAATATATAGCAGTTTTTTATTTTTATTTTGCATATTTTGGGGGGTCTGTGGCATCTAAAATACTGAAACCCCTGAGGTAACATAATTCACTACAACTGAAGAGTTGTCTGAACTTTGAGTAGGTTCCAATCTCAGAGGGCATAACCTTGGATTGATTCTCCGAGCAATATTTTCTACTATGTCTGGCTTTTATGAAACTCTAAATGATATTAAGACCTTTGACAAGCTTGCTGGTGTTTGTTCTTTTGGGAGCTTTAGGTAAACCCTGGCTGGTGCTGTCTGTAGATACAACGAGTCATTGCTTTTGTTGTTTAGAGTGTTTATTGTGAATTGTTTTTCTTTTATTTTTAGGGATTTGGTATTGGTTTTCTCACTTTTTGTTTTAGGAACACAAAAGAAGACGTTTTGAGTAAAGTGCAGTTTGCTCTGTCCATTTGCTTTAGGGGCTGGTCATTTTAAACTTCAAAAAGGAGGCAAAAGTATCATAAAAGTCAACACACCATATTCCAAGAAAGTCATTATGGATGCATGTTATATCTCTGTGCAACAAAATTTATTTATAATCTTACTGCTAATCTTCCTTTTAAGTGGGGGCTATAAACTGTTGTGACATATTGTCAATGAATTGAAATGGAGAGTGGATCTATTAGATTAGTAAACATTCTATTTCTAAATTTATTGTGAAAAGATGTAAAATAAAAATAAAAAATGGCACAAATCAGACATGGCTGTTTCTCTCATGAATGAACCAATGAGAGACACAGGGTAGGTACATAAACTGAATATAGCTCACAAGTCATATGGACCACTTTTATAATCCATTTCACATTCACTTCACACTCTTATTCCTCATTCACTTTCAATATAAAATTAACCTTTTGTGTTACACTGAAGATCGAAATACAGGTTTGGAATGAAGCAAGGGTGACTAATTTTACCTAACATCGTCATGTCTTAAAATGAGCTTTAAAATTAACAAATGAAATAATAGTACATTTAGAATTTAAAACACTCGATCTTATAAATCAGTGCTTTATTGCTTAAGTATGGGTTTCTGCATTTCGGAAAGTGCTATTGTGGTTCCGTTGGCAACAGCAGTTTTGTGAGGCTTCCTTAAATTCGGACACACCTCGGGGCACTTTCACTTCACTTATTAAATGACAAGACACATATAACACACATTTCTGAGGTACTTTGAGTCTGAATTAGCCATGTGGCCTTCAAAATGACTTGAGTCACAAGATCTAAATTCTTAGAATTTTGATGAAGTGACTTCTATGGTCACTGCCAAGGTCTGTTTTTAAGATTTGGTTAGAAGAACTATATTGCCTTCTGCAAACTGTATGTGTTGTGTTGCTGGGGAGAATTAAATGCTGAAGAAATTCAGTGATGTAATGTAGATTGATTCTCAAGTAGAACAACCAAACATTTCTTACAATGTGCAAAAACATTTACCGTATACAAAAAAAAAAAAAGAATCCTTGCTTTTGTCATGCTTTAGCACTCATTAACCAATTTCATCTGATTACATGACCTCTCAGTGACATGAAACTTTACAGTAACCCGGTACAGTGGGGAATATCCCTGTTTTGAACAAACTGTAAGGAAATAATTTGCTAAATGACTAATTAGAAACCCCATATGATGATAATCAAGACTCTTCTGTATGATGCTCCGGCTGAAATACATATAACACGCAAAATGATACTTACTACTTGGGAAGTAAAACTGACATCTGTCTTTGTTGGTTTATCTATCTGCTTGACAGATTTTTTATTTTGTTTTCCCAGTTACCTGGTCTGCGTGTGGATGACTTGGATTAGGCTAGTGTTCATGTCTGTTGACTTGCTGCCTTGTTGTCATATGATCATCATGTGTTTTTTATATTCAATAAAGAAATGTACTGAAGAATGTGCCATCTGGGTAGCATTTTGGGGCATAGATCTCATTTAAACATTGAGGAAGTGGTGCAATGAACTGGAAACTGGCTTACAAGTTACAGCATATTGACACTTTCCCCAAAATTTTTGAGAGCAGACATCCCTTTAGAAAAGCATGTGCATGCACTTCACACGAGTTTGTTAATGCATTTAGTAAATTGCATTCAGTTCTTGAATTAAATGAAGAATGTTGGTATTGAGTGTTGATGTGCTTATTGACAGTACTTCGTAACGTCATGCAAGTCAAAAAGACACCATGTTTTTCAATCTGGATATTGTGTTCATGCTATTATTGCCTGTGTTTGTTACTTAACCAGTTATAGGACTGGTTATTATGAATTTAAAAGTGATTTGGTTATTCAAATAAGGAGGATTTTCAGTTAGTTGTTCCTGTGCACTTAAAACTAATAAAACAAGTATATAAAAATGAATCAGTAATCATGAAGTTCACACATGTATTTGTGATTTATGTCCTTCCAGGTGAAGGATCGAGGTCCGGAGGCAACACGGCGGTTCTTTAACTGGTTCTACTGGTGCATTAATCTTGGAGCGATTTTCTCGCTGGGTGGAGTAGCTTATATTCAGCAGAACATTAGCTTCTTTATTGGTTACATCATCCCTGCCGTCTGCCTCGGGGTGTCCCTCATCGTCTTTGTTCTGGGCAAAACGGTATTTATAACCAAACCTGCAGATGGCAGTGCCTTCAGCGACATGTTCCGGATCCTGGCCTCGGCCCTCTGTGGACGCGGGCCAAAAGAACCAAGTCTGCTCAGGTGAGGGCCACATTTACTTTACTGAATAAAGAAGTCCAGATGAAATTAACCTTGACCTTGCTTACTCCTAAAAAAAAAACGTATGACTGAAAATTGTCTACGGTCGTTTTTATGTGACACTTGGCATTATTTATTAATATGGATGTGAGTGGTGGATATGTTAAAATCTTACGTCAGGTCTCAGCTTGTGTACGCAAGTAGCCTGAACTAAGTTCTATAGTAAAGTAGTCGGACAATTGTATAATAATGGCATTTTGTTCATATTGTGAGGGGAACTAAATAGGCTATATAGTTTATAATGTTTATAAATGTTTCATTATATTAACTGATACACACACACACACACACACACACACACACATACAATTACAAGGTTGATGGGTTTTTGCAGTAAGATCAGTTTCTGTTTCATGAGATTACTTCCTCTTTTTGGTTGGGTTATATTTTCTCCGTGTTGTAAAGTCTAGGGGCAAGGCTTCTATTTTGAACTTTTAGAGGCTTGATATTCAATTCTGATTGTTTTCAGCCTTCACATTTATCAACGTACAATCATTTGTACGATACGATTTCATGAATCACAAGTAAACCCTGTCGTAGGTTTGTGTGCTCGTATCTGCGCTCAATTCTATGTTCGGTTGATAAGTGAGGTCCAGTTTGGGTATTGCTTTTCTTTTTCACTTCCTATTAATGAAAAGATGCGTACAAGTGCAGCAAAAAGAAGAGTAAAAGGATGCACATTAGTTTTACAGTTATTGCATATTCAGAAAGTATAAAAAATGTCATGTTTATAAAGATTTATTCTTAAACTTCAAAATAAATTTGGCTATTAGTCTTTATACAGTTTCTACTGTGTAAAATGGTTTTGGTTTGTTAGATTGTAAATGTATGCAGTTCTTTCGTGGGAACCTCCACTCCAGGTTCAGATGACTCTATTAGTCTGTAATGTTATCCCTCATCTTCTTCTTTGATCCACCTCTCTTGTCTGTCTCGTATGTTCATTGTGTCTCCGTGGCATAAGTTACTGTCAAGTGCTGAGCCCTCAGTCTAAAATCAAAGAACCGGCACTTCATGAAAAAAAAAAAGTGATGTTATTATTTTTTAAGTTGGCCAAATCCTTGCTTCTTTCTTTAGTTATCTTTTTTACTTTCTTTCTCAAACACAGATGTACTTAGATAATTTAGTGATTTTTTGTTTTGTATTTTTAATGAATGCTTGTTAAAATCCTTGTTTCCCCCACAAGGCCAAAGCCATCTCTACTGGATGGCGCTAAGGTGACTTACGGTGGGCGATTTTCAGAGGAGAAGGTGGAGGAAGTGAAAGCGCTGGTTAAAACACTTCCTGTTTTCCTGGCCCTCATTCCGTACTGGACTGTCTATTTCCAGGTAAGGTTTTTATGGGTGGGTGTACTACGTCTGTCAGATCTGTTATGCCAGTTTTAGGTCCTCAAAAATAGGGAAATGTACCAACAATGTATTTTTTACCTTAATTTACTGTAGTTGTGACAGAGGATGAATGGGAAATTGCATAGGTATTTTATTAGGTGTCTTATGCAGAAGGAGAGCCATGGTGGTGATGAACGGTGTCGTTGGCATGACAAATACAAGTGATGGATGTTTATAAGCAGAGATTTTGTCTCTGACATATTAAGGTTTGTCACATTTTGGAGCCTTTATGGAACGGGTGGGTTTAAAGCCCTTGAGCAGACAGGTACTTCCTTGAGGAACTTTATATGTGCCTTGCTCAAGGTAACGCAGAAAGGATAAGCAATAAAGACTGGGGCATCTCTACTACTAAAGCAGCGTTCCTTCAACAGCCGGCATGGGGCCCGTAACCGCTGAATTTATGTCACCTTACCACAGAAAGGGGTTGTGTGTCAACCCACTCTAAATTTCAATGTTTAAATATTTTCAAGGTCTGTCTCTTTCATTTCTGCATTTTAAACCACCTTAGTGAAATTTTCAGCCATTTTTTCATTTCTTACTTCCCCCCCACAGAACACACTTAGATTATCGGAAAATGCTTGTCTGATCGAATGGACATTAAAGCGTTTAAATAAATGTTTGAATTCATAACAGTTTATTAAAAGAATAAAGAAACCATTTGTGTTGAAGTGTATCTAATGGATCTAATATTTGGACACGTTTCAGGAATCATACCTATCCTCATGTATTGAAACGTTAGCAAGAATCTCCGGCTGATGTTTAAAGATGACTGGCATTGAAAATGGTTTGTCAGATTTCCAAAGTTGAGTACAGTTTGTTTTTATGAGCTGATATTTGCTGAAAATAAGCCATTTCCTTGTTCCAGCATTTGCGCAATTACCATAGACTGTATAAAAACATGGACGTTGTGTGTGACGTCACCCATAGGTTTGCGAAGAGCATTTTTGAATCCAAAAAAGTAGGCAGAGCTGGCCGTCGCCATCTTAACAGTGTGTCACCTCATTTCATTTGAATAATCGAAAATGGGCAAAAAGGCGGGAACTGGTTGCTGAAACCACGCCCACTTAGCTCGACAGCGGTATCCGCAGCGGCAATCCACCTGTCACTCAAGTGGCTGTGCCCTTAATTATGCAGAACATTAAGGCTTAATATAATTTCAATGGATGAGTTATAAAAAAATATTTACCCCCCTCACAGTGGTCATGGAAAGCAAAATTAGCTATTTAGACCAAAATCATTTTTTGAACCAGGCTGTAAAATTATTATTTTTATTTATTTTTTATTCTGTAAAGTTGGGATTGACTCCCTTTTGCAGCCAGCCTCTACCGGACAGTCAATGAATTACAGTTTAAGTCACTTCCGTTTGGGCTTCACGATAGAGAGTGAGAGGTTGCCACTTGACAATTACGCATATCCTTAATATGACTGTAATGCTGTGTTGCAGGACATGGCTCATAAAAGCGACACTGTCCTAATTTTATCAGGATGTCTGTTCCTTCACGCTAATTATTTTCCAGATCTTGACCGCGTGGTAACAACAACAACAACAAAAAAAACGTATATTTATGCTGTTAAAGTCTTCACTTTAAAGGTGCATTGAGCAATTTCCTGCAGTGAATGCAGCTTTTAATGTTAAATTACTGTGGAACTGTTGGGATAAGAATAATTGTTTCGTAGTCTATCTCACGTGAAAACAAGATTCTTGTTCTCCAATTACCACGGAAGGTCATCTTTTTGAGGCCCTGTCATCCTATATGTTTTGCCTGCGGAGACACTTGCCAACTGTTAGAAAGGTTATCTGACATTGTTAGTCCTCGTGGACTTAAATTAAGGTTCGAGTAAAGAACTTTTCTGAAAAATTCCTAATGACTTTCTGTATGAATAGATATTGCTGAATGTCTTCATGAAGAGCCAAACTGCTTTTACTGGCTGAAATATTGTCACTTGCTATTTTCTTCCTCTGCCCTATTTCAAGTTTTAATCAATAGCAATATTCTGTAAAGTGTCTCTACAGGTGGTAAATGGATCATAGTAGGCTGGTAAGAACCAGTGCAGCCTACATGTTTATGTGTGCTGTTGTCTTCACTTGCAGATGCAGACCACATATTATCTCCAGAGTCTTCATCTGAGAATTCCTGGAGCCGATTCCAACTCCACAGACCCCGACCGGGTAAGAGAACCGCTATTTCAGTGCCAATAATATCAGATCATTTCCAAATTGGCCGGAAAGAAAAATATAATTGCTTTGTTAATGAAGAATTCAATTATTAAAGTGCTTAGCCTCTTTTTTTTTGCCTTTGCCCTGGTCAAATTCCTCATCAGTTATCCAATGTTTCTTATTGGGCCATGCTATTAAGAAGCAACAGTTTCAATGCCGCAGATGTTTTCATTAATGATGCATGTGATGCATATAAATTAAATATGACTTTGTCAACTGGATTTTCATTGATCATTTTTCTCAACAAAAAACTGTCTGATTAATTGTTAGGGTTGACAGGAGACTTTAATTTTGATTATTTTAGTGCAAGAAACCTCGAGTAACATTATAAGTGAACACAGCAGTGTAAAATACGGTATGTTTAAATGACTTGTATTCTCAGGTTTAATTTGAGAGCAAACAGGATGCCTGTGGTGATGCCAGGTGCTTGTGATGTTTGTCTGGCTGTAGAGTAGAGGCTGTTTAGGATACTCTTTGGAGACTCTGGCACGCATGAGCTAGAGAAATCCTTTGAAAACCAGGGTATTAACTTCAAAACCATGACCCTCTCTAATCGCAGATTAGCACCCAGCACCTGCATTCTCATCTGAACTTGCTGTTTATTTGTTTTTGTGCAAGTGTGTGTGTGTGTGTGTGTGTGTGTGTGGGTGTTTATGTATACGCTCTACTAGGTAAGTGTGTCAGAACCTTCGCTTTGAATTAAATCCCCTCAAAATGGTTTCACAGTGACTAATCCAAAATCATGACTGTCTGATCAGCAGAGACAATGCAGTCACATGTTGCTCTATTACCATGAAAATGCATAGACACAAGTGTAACTGGTTGAACAACATGTGCATTTGTGCGTGTACGTGCCATTTCACGGCTGTCTGAAATGGAGCTATCCAGAATTAGATTCAAAGTCACATGGTAAGGACAGAGGAAGTGCGAAACTACAATGGGGAAGTGAAAAAGACGTAATTGGCTGTTAAATAACAGCGCTCTAGAGTGCAACAGCAGGGGCACATTGAAGAGACTGTTGTAAAGCACCTCATGCTCTTTAAATGTAAATTTCCTGAGTACTTTTATTGTGGTTATGCCATTTTCTGCTAACATTTAAAAATATGACATGTGAATGCTTGTTTATTTTTTTATGGGATTAGTTCTTATAGATGGATAAGCTTGTCTTGACAGGTCAGGCAGTCAGAATGTATAGGCTACGACTTTTTCTGTGATGAATGAATGAATAAACACCGTCCAGCATCTTCAAGCTTTTTGCCTAACACTTAATTATAAATCAAAGATGAAACATTTCTCTTTGTCTGGTTTAGAAGGAAGAAAAGTGTAGTGGTTGAAGAAGAGAAGAAGTGAAAGACACTTTTGTTACGAAAAAAAAATAACTTGTTGGACACTGTTTTTCTTTAACTAGTCTATACAACTTGTTTTGAAGAAAATATGAGTTCTCCTTGCCTGTGCAAAACTTGCTGCCTCATATAATATTTCTTAATATTGTGAAAACCTATTACAATTTGAAATGACTGTTTTATATATAGCAGTATTTTAATATGTAGTTTTTGTAATATTTTTTGTAATATTCACAATTTTTTTTCTGTGATGGCAAAGCTCAATTTACAACTTTTTTAATGTTGTGTGGAAACCATAATGATGTATTTTTTCAGGATTCTTTGAATGTTTGATAAATAGAAACCGCTTTAATATAAATAAGAAATAGGTAACATACTGCCACTTTTGATCCATTTAATGCAAAAAACTAAAAAACGCTGACCCTAAAAAAATAAATGAAGGTCTCACGGGTTTGGAACGACATGAGGGTAAGTTATTAATGACATCATTTTGATTAAGGGGTGAACTAACCCTTTAAGTCACAGGGGTAAATTTGTAGCAATAGCCAACAATACATTGTATGGGTCAAAATTTTCAAGATTTTTAAATATTAAATAAAGACCATGTTCCTTGAATATTTTTTGTAATTGTTTTTACATTTTGATAAGAACTTCATTTGGACAACTTCAAGGCGGTTTTCTCAATATTTAGTTTTTTTTGCATCCTCCGATTCTAGATTTTCAATTGGTTGCATCTCAGTCAAATATTGTCATATCCTAACATTCATGGAAAGTGTATTTATTCAGCTTTCAGATGATGTATAAATCTGTTTAAAAAAAATTGGTGGTTCAGGGTCATAAATGAGTTGAGTTGAATTGAATTGAACGAATGAATGTTTATTTTAATTGTCGACCAGGTGAATTGGACTATGTTTGCTTAAGACATACAAAAACATGACAGGGAACAAATGAACAACTTGTGTAAACAAATTATGTGTTTTTTTCCCCCCCTGAATTTCATCTGGCAGGTTCCATATAAACGCAGTTACACACCTTTACTTAACATATAAACAAGTGTATTTTTTATGCACAATATTACAGTGATTATGCTTAATAACATGAAATCATGTAAGGTAATGTACATGCATTAAACAATGTTTTTTTATCAGTTAAATATAACAAACTGTTTAAGAAAAAAAAGTGTGTTCCTGATTTTGCTCTAAAATATTCTATTCAACAATCATGTTGATGAGTCAGAAATAGAGGTCCTTCCCCAGCTTCCTGTTTCAATAGAAATCAAGTCATTTGACATTCTATCGTGGGTTTAATGGTGTTTCTCTGGAGTGCATGCTTAAGTGTGCAAATCCCCATCTGTCGCTTGTTCTCTTACACACAAGGGCTTCCCCTTCTAAATGAACATGTGCTGCTGTAGATTTGTCTCGGTGGACCGCACAGCCTAAAGGGATTTCAGTGCAAAGTCTTAACAAGGCCAAACTGTGAGCTCTTAATTAGGAGATACCCATAGAGAGACACAGACACGAGTGGTAATGTGGGTGAAAATGATATGATGATAGAATGATGCAAGCCGGCAATTTCAAATGGAGAAAAAAGTATTTAAAAGTGCATGATGATGAAGGGGAGACAGCGCTTGGAGGGACATGTATAAATTACCAGTGCTTAGTCAAAGAAATGTAAATGTAATGAGGGAGCAAGCTGGAGAATTAAAAGTGTTAAAAGCATCAGTAGATTTGGGACTGACTGAAGCTGTAGAATTAAATTCAGACATTCTGACTGAGGCACACTCTCCACTTAACCGACTAATACTCTGCTGGAGGTGCAAATGTGTGTGTGATAGGCCTATGAACACCTGCAGGCATGGATGCATAATACACCTCTCTTTTTGAGCCCTGGCATCTGGTCCTCTGGCGTTGTATTTCACAGGCATTATTTGATTAACGTCAATTAAAACGTACAGATGGTGAAGTATTGTACAGGGTGTTTCAATTAATTACCCCCAATCAGATCAAGACTTGATTTGAATTGATTGGGCTGTTTTTAATTTTTGCTGAATGCATACAGCAGCGTCAAACTAAATCTGCTCATTCAGATTATCACGTCCTGTCTATGCAGGATATGAGGACACATGATTTCCTACAGTGGCCAAAGTTAAAATACCGATAATCGGAGTTAAAACTTGTCATTTGACCACACATTTGTGTCGCAACTGCTACGTGCTGTTTATGCACCCTGGATATGAATTATACCTCAAATTTTATGGCTTCTTAGTAATCAGAGTTAATGTACAAGAAAGAAAAATAAATTTGTTAAGAGTGACTCATTTCTAGAGACCAGAATATCAAAGAGACTTGTGGGTGTGGGCTTTTTTGGACTTGGGCCCGTAAGCAAGAACGGTCAGAAAGCTTTATCAACTTCATAGCAACACCCTGACATCCACCCAGAACACCACAGCAACAAGATAGACTGTGTTCTGATTGACAGTGTCCATAGTTGTTGTTCACTTGTCGTCAGATATCTGTTGAAGTTAATGTGACAAACGTGTTCATTTGGAACACCCTGCAAAGTTATCAAACATAAACAACCCTTGAGTCATGTATATTAGAGGAGTTTGAGCTATGATGGCTTACAGCAATGTACTTATGTTCATTTAATATACTTGTAGAATGCATGTAGGTGTGCTTGTATAAATGTCTTTTTTTAAAGTGCTAAACTGAGTGTTAATCGTCTGATGTTTAATATGAAAATGAACGTAGTTTACTTACATTAGATGTGTAATTTCTCTTAGTTAACCATAATCATGATGCATGTTGCATTGTGACTGTTACGCTTCACACACTTTAAATCCGCAAAAAACACATACAAACAACACCTGGGAGTAATTAAACTCTTGTTTCACTCGCTTTATTTTATTCAAACTTTAGTAAATACTGGGTTGATGTGCAAGGACCGGTGGGAAATTTCCCATTCCACTTCCTGTGAAGTGATTTATTGATGTCCCTTCAGACTGGAATTTCGAATTAAAATGGTACAATACCCTATGAAGTCCACTTTGTAAGGGCACTTATGGTAGAATAGAACACACCTGTAGTGATGCACAAAAATAAAAAACTGCCCGTCAACCACCTGAGTGACATCAGGTTTTGCATAAGCAAACCCTACTCATTTTCTTTTTCTTCAGAAATACAAAAATGTAGCTCTTTGTTAAGGGAAATGTTTTTCCTTTAACTGTCAAAATGGTCTTATATGTCCATATCATCTATGTTCCCGAATAGACTTTTAAGTGTTGCATTGGCAAACCCTACTAATTTTTATTTATTGATTGTTAGAAATGTAAAAAACTCCCGAATCCATCATTCACAAATAGTTTCGCTTTAGGTGATACACTTTTTTTCCCTGTTTGCTCAGTTTTCCATCACACATCAGTGGCATGTGAGTGGAGCAATCAGCTATTCATTATGAAACAGGTGCTCTGATGCACGCTCTTCAATCCCCATGTGATATTAAAGTACTTAACAATTGATTAATGATTTTATGGGCTGTTAAGAGACCTGTCCCTCTCTCTTACTGGATAAGTTTTACAGCCATTGACCAGCACTTACCACATGAGGGCGCTAAGGTTGCTGTAATGATTCAGTTTTCTGCTCTCTCTCTCTCTCTCTCTCTCTCTCTCTCTCTCATTCCTATGCTCTTTCAGAATTCACATTTAGACTTATACTTACTTTCTCAGTGGGGGACAAATAGAAAAGAATGAAGCACCTGAGTATTTTTAATGACCTGCATGTATCCTGGTTCCTGTTCGTTCATCCTCTAGTGTTTTGTAAACATGACTCATTGTATTCCCCTGTTGTTCCTAGAATACCTTTCGCTTCCCGGCAGCTTGGCTGACCATGTTTGATGCCGTGCTGATCCTCATGTTGATCCCCCTCAAGGATAAAGTGGTGGACCCCATGCTCAAACGCAAAGGCCTGGTGCCCTCACCTCTAAAGAGAATCGCTGTGGGCATGTTCTTTGTCATGTGCTCGGCGGTGGCAGCTGGTGAGTCAACAGCACACACTAAATGACATGTATTTAGTGTATCATCAACACACACAATAAAGATTTATGGCTGAGTCTGTGAACCTGTTCTTTTTGTTCTTCAGCTTGCTCTCTTGCCACACAAACTGTCTGTGTGCTGGTTTGTGGGGTGGAAGCTTCTTTATACATATTCACAAACTGACACTCATGTGGGAGTGTTTGAGTGTGATAACAGACATTTGCATACACATTTTAAATATATGTGTTAAATATATGTGACTGTCACGGTAGTGAGCTTTCATTTCAGACTTCATAAGGTTCATATGCTGTGTGTTCAGTTTTATGTGACATACTGTAACACACACATGCTACAAAACACTGAGACCTAAATTACACAATCATATATCCTTAACTCTAGGGCTGGGTATAGCCAGCTACTCCATGATATGATACACTTCACGATTCAGTACATCGTAACATCATAAATATGCTAATCTTGAATGAAACAGTACGTGTAAGAGAGACGTACTGCGCCACATGAGGGAGTGAATTTGTGAGGTCAGTCTGTAGCTGTTTCCTCTGAATTTGTATTGTACTGTGTCTGAAGAAGGTTCCTTCAATTGCTACTAAAGTTTGACTGATGCTATTTATCATTATTAATAGTGTTTATTCATTTAGGAATGTACAGCAACACTGATTTTTGACATTGTAATTGGATTACAGTAATAATTAAAATAATGTACTGTACACTAACTTCACCATGTTACCTGTTGGCAATAATACAATGTAAAATTTGTATAACACCTTTAGACAGTGCTTAGGTTAGTTTACAAAGCATAAACATAAATCTCACTAAATAAAAAAAAAATAAAAAATTGGGGTTGAGATATTTATGTTTTTGAAAGAAGTCAACTATGCTCACCAAGGCCGCATTTATTTGATAAAAAATACAGTAAAAACTGAAATATTATGAAGTATTATTACAATTTGAAGTAACAGTTTTCTGTATTAATATATTTTAAAGTATAGTTTACTCCTGTGATGACAAAGCTTAATTTTTAGCAGCCATTTCTCCAATCATTCTAATATTTAGCATCATTCTAATATGCTGATTTGCTGACCAAAAAGCATTTCTTACTTATCAATGTTAAAAACAGTTGTGCTTAATATTTTTGTGAAAATTGTGAAGTATTTTTTTTCAGAATTCTTGACGTATGTAAAGTTCAAAAGAACAGCATTTATCGGAACTAAATGTAAAATAAATGTAAATAAATGTTGTGTTCCTGTGGCTCAAGTGGTAGAACATTGTGTTAGGTTGTGGGTTCGATTCCCAGGGAACACATGTTAGGTAAAAACTGTTAGCCTGAATGCACTGTAAGTTGCTTTGGATAAAAGCGTCTGCTAAATGCATAAAATGTAAATATAAAATGTAAAAATAAATATTCTGTAACATTCAAAAATGTATTTACTTTTAATAACTTTAATGCATCCTTTCTTAACAAAAGTATTATAAAAAAAAAACCCTTAGTAACAGTAGTGTAGACTGCTCAGACAGTAGCACATTTGTACCATTTTGTGGGATCAGAATTTATTGTGGTTTGTGGTTGTATTCAGATGGTCTGGTGGTAAAACGGAGACACAAGTTTGGTGCAACTTCTTTTGGTGTTCAATTTCAATGGTGTGTAAAAAGTCATTGCCCTAAAGAAGAACCTGGACGATCCTCAGGAACAGAGTAGATCATGTAATGGACAAAAGTGGAACATTTTACTAGACTTGTGCCCAGTTACAGTTTGTTCGATGTGAACCAAACACTGCATTTTTAATCACAGCATTGTACATGCTACAGGCAAAACATGACAGTAAGGCATCAGTCAGTATAGTCCAGAGTGGTGCATGGATCCATCATCATGTGTCAAGCCAAAACATAATCAATGTGGAAGATAAATTGTCCAAACATGTAGTCCCTGGTGTAACACACCCAAGACAACTCACAGATCGAGCTGACAAACACTGTGACAATATTAAGAGTTTGGTGAGCTATCAATACATACACACAGACAATTGTGTCAAATTGTGTTTTCTTTGTACTCTTCACCTTATTCTGAGAAATGAGTTCATCTCAGAGAGGTTATAAGTTTTCCATTCGTCAGATAAGGTACACTGACTCCAAGATGGCAGAGATTCGATGTAGAATGACTCACCGACAAACACCCACATGCTCTTGACACGTTCACACAGACCAATGATCTCCCCTCTGTATTCTGTCACTCCTATCCAACCTTGAGCCAGCTCTATTGAACCCTGCAGAACGTGGATCGATATTCCTGCTTGTTCTGACAGTTAATATTCATACAGCCCACGGTCCTGGAAAATACCAACCTGAATCAGCGCTTTTGCTCTTTTCATTATTCTCACCTTCCCTTTTAACATATTTTTTGCAGAGGAACTTTCACTATCCACTCACTTGTTGTTTCCTTCAAGTCCCCCAAAATGAGGAATGTATCTCAAAACCTAGTGATCTATAAAACTTGATTGCCTTTTTTTGGCCATGTACGAAAGAAATGCGTAGGATTTTGGCCAAAATTAGGTATCTTCATGGCTCAACAATAAGTTTGGCCTACATCTTATTTGTTTACCTTTTTTCGTTTCTCTGATGGATTGTTGTTGCAATTTTATTTGGTTTAAATGGATTAAAATGTTAAATTTCAAGAATGATTTGTTGTAAGAAATTAGGGCTGCACGATGTGTCACTTAAGCATCGATATCGCGATGTACGAATCCACGATAGTCACATCGCAGGATGTGCGATGTAGGCTGTCGTAGTTGATACGTTATTCATTAACTGTACGGGCCATCTGCTCCCCGGCCCTTGACGAATGTGATTGGCGGATTAATTGCACAGTTTAACCATCATAGAGTGAAAGTTTATCATTTGCATGTGTTCTTATGTCCTGTCAGTTTAACAGGGCAGAGAGAGAGAGAGCGCAGAGAGAGAGAGCGCAGAGAGAGAGAGAGAGAGAGAGAGAGAGAGAGAGCATTTATAACATTTATAATGTTAATTATAAAATAGTGGAAACTTATTGGTCAAAGTTTTTTATTTTTTTTCACCTTATTAAAATAATTAAATCTAATGTTTAATAGAAAGTATTTATTTCTACCATACATTAATTAAATTTTGTTTTTGTAGTGCCATGAAAATATTGGCTGTTCAAAGCTGCATTATCGTCCCAAATGAGCCAACAGAAAAAAAGAAGAAAAAAACATTCTTAAGGTTAAGCCCTGATTTTAGATGGTAGCATAAACTTGCTAACTACAGTTTTGAGATGACCTTCACATCAGAAGTGCATATAAAGCTCTTTGAGTAGGCGGCTCACTAGATTTTTAGGTACAGCAGTCTCCAGAAACTTCAGCACTTTCCTTCCAAGTGTTTTTGGCTTGCTCGTATGTCTGTCTGAAGTTCTGTACACAGTTGATGCCTCGCTACTAAGACAACACTTTTTAAGATTGTGTCCACACATACACAAAAGTTCGAGTCACACATTGAGAGAGTCATGGAGTGCCTGTTAGGAGGTTGTAGAAGAAGACACCGTTGACAGGCCAGCAGTTTCTCATTGTTCAGTTTGACTGCGCCCAGCACTCCATTCAGTCCCCAGTCCAATTCCAGCTCTGCCCAGTGGATTAAACCGAGCTTAGTCAGCCTGACAGTGTACACTGCTTCCAGACATTGACATATTTCAGACTAAAGCGCTTTTTGAGTGAGATGAGTTTTGGGAGATGCGCTCTGGAGTGTGGGGAAAGTATGAATATTTTTCTCTCCCACCCTGTCTGTCTTTGACTCTTTAAACCACTGTCAAACTCTGCACAGTGAGGGAGAGAGAGAGTTTAGACTTTTTTTAATTCCTCATCTGTCTCAGCTGCCATCAATCTGTATAAATGTGGGTTTGTAATCATCATGAGGGATTCTTTGGTAAACAGCACAAAGTTCTGAAAAACTCAAAACAGTCAAAATATTGAGAGATTGACGTTGAGTGCTGCTTTGCTGCATGATTGCAGTTTTCAGGTGTTTACTTCAATTGATTTGCTCCCCCTTTAATATACTGGTACCTGTTGACTAAAATGACTGATGTCTGATATGGCTAGTGTAGTCCACGTCTCAGATAGAAAGAAAGATATTATCTAGGTGATCTGTAAAACAATATTTTATTTTATTTGAAAACTTATGTCAGTTCTATACAACATAATCAGTGTGAGGTTGTGCATGTGAACGTGTTCAAAATGTTAATATGACAAACTTTTCCAAATCTACCTTCTAGGTCTTTCTCAGAAGCACTCATTCTAAGGGTCTGAGATCTTGTAAACACAACATTTCCTGGTTTACTGATAAAAACCTGTGCACCCTGAAGCACTTCTGGAAATTGAGTAAAGCCAATCAATCAGATTGTAGGTTGCAGTTTTGAGAATGTGCTTGCCAATTTTGTGTGCACTAGGCAGCATACCAACATACAGTTCAAGGACTGTCTGATATAGAAAACTAATAACAGACCAGGAACTTAAAGATGTAAAAGTCTACAAAGTAATTGTTGTTTTAAAGCGGAATTTTGTGGGTTTTAGTTTTAAGGTCACCTACAAGCTAGAGTATTCCTAAAAGCAAGTACCATTTTAGCACATGTATATCTTATTCTTCTTGGAAAGCAGACTAAAACATAATAACGCATTTATCTTGTTTTCAGGGGCAACCGCACATTTTTGTCCAAGAAAATGGTCAGTCATTACCTGCTAATTCAATTTATGTCTGACATCAGGGATGCAAATTTATCACCTTTTGGGGAAATTTGCCATTTTGAATTCAAAATTGGTCATTTGTGTAATTCGTGTAGATCAGGTGAGTTTTTAAATTTTGTAGGGAAAGGGGCTTTTTACAGTATTTTTACTACCGATTCAATTCTGTATCCACTTGTAGTAAACCGCTTTTAAACGCTACTGTGTGTTTTTGCGTGCAGACTCTGGTCGCAAATGATAAAACCACACATTTTCACAACGTGTTTTTGCAAAGTTAAGTATAGCCAATCACAGGCATATCTGATGAAAGCAATGGCCAGTCAGAGATGTTTTCTGTAGGTTAGTCAGAATTCCCTCTAAACTAATATTTGTTTTTCGCAAGTTTAATTAGAGTTCTACACGCTCGCAGATTAACCTATTATAACGAGAGAGAGAGAGACAAAAAAGCATATACACTGTGTAAATAAGAGGTTGATTATGTAGTTAATAATTCATTATATTTGGAGTTTTCGCATGAGTAAGCTCAGTAAGGTGCGCTAAAAGAGGAGCCCTTTGCTCAGGTTTCTAAAAAGTTTTGTTTAAGAGTTTCGAATGTCCACGTAAACCATTTCAGGAGTAGCAAACGTATGTGTAAAATATTGCACAAGTGAATCTGCTTAATTGTTCCGCAAATCATTGCTATGATTGACAGCGAAAATAACTGTAGCACTGGTTGGAATGAACTGAATAGCTGTGCATTAAGTGATGTAGAGTTATTCAGAGTAACAAAACTACAACAGAATATATTTAGCAGCTTCTACAGTTAAAGATAAAACTTAAACCTCTCTTTATGATGTGTCCTTTTCAAGGCAGTGTTTAAAAAAATAACATTTTTAAATCTAAAGATATTTCAAAATATTCATGTCATTTCATGTTATTTTCCATCTGGATTTTTGGCACGTTTTTATATCATCTCTATGAATAAAATGTGAATCTTTAAAGTGAGTTGTACTGCACAACTGTAAAGTTAAAACATTAAGGCTTTAAGATATTGTGTGCTTTAACATGTGTTTTATTTGCTATTGAAAGACAACACTTCAGTAGATGCTCATACATGCTTTCCTGACACACATGAACAAATTCTCCTCCGAGGTCCACTTGATTCATATCGTTTACTCACATTTTTATCCTTTATGAAGCATCAAAGTTTTGGACTTTTATTGGAAGTACAGAAATCTCTCAGGGTTCATAAAAAATCTTAACTTTTGTTTTGAAGATGAATGAAAGTTTAATGGATTTTTAAAGACATGAGAGTGAATAAACTGCAGAATATTAGTTAATATAAAATGTCAATGAGAGCATAAAACCATTGATATTCAAGCAGAATTTAATAATAACCTAATTAGTACATTTCAGAATGGGATTTTAAAGATAATATTGGGTCACCACTCCTTGTCCAGTTTAAAAAAAATGGGTCCTGATGCAAAACTAGTTGAGAACCACTGTTTTAAAATGATGCAGAAGAAAATGACCTTAGTATTGCACGATAAAGCCAGAACACGCAGGAAGTCTAGTATGCAGTCCACAATACAGATGTTATCTAATAATAACCGTTGCTTTGATGTTGCCAAGAGCGGGAGGAACTCGTTGGCACACTCTTGTGGAATCAGTATGTGCAAACCATGTTCATATTACACTCTTTGTGAGTGTGTGTGTGTATTGTAGAGATCAAACTAATGAGAACCTTTGGGACTCATGCTCTCCTTCTTGAGAGAGAAAGAGAGCGTCCCATCTTTTGTACTCCCACTCAATGACATAGACTGACTCATTAATAAACTGCTACCTGATACAAGCACGGTTTAAGGATGCTTACTATGTGTGAATGTGTATGTGTGTTATGGAGAAATATTAGGCATGGTGTGTGTATATTAGAATGCATGGAGGGGTGAGTGTGTGTGTGTGTGTGTGAGAGACATAATGGGTCCCACTAATGGGGATTATTATATAGATGAGATATCTTGGGAAATGAGTCTTTTAGTGCCCCCTCATTTATACCCAGCATATAGTAATCACACTGCTCTTTCCTTTCTGGGCCCCTTCGCTCGTTCTTTTTCTTTCTTTCGAAGCCCTGCTTGATTTCACTTTTCATAGTACATCAACATACACTCACACACACACACACAGAAATGTCACCTGCGGCACACGCAACTTGAAGGTAAATTGCACGCATTCATGCAAAGAGTCAAGGATGATAAATAATAAATAATTGCAGCTTTTGATAAATAATTGCAAAGATTTTGTGACTCATCGCTTTGAATGAAACCTCAGAAGCATTAACGACAAAGAGAATGTGTATCTTCAAAGTAATTTATTTTGTTCGTAATGTGACATACAATTATGCTCATAGATTGAGAGAACATCAAATTCAAAAATTATTTGAAATGTGGACCCCAGCACAGTTCTCAGATTTTCCAAAAAAATTTTTTTCTGTTTTCCATGTGAGGGCTTGAAGAATTCAGGATAGTTTTTTTTTTTTGCCTTTTTCCTTTTTATTATTATTATTATTTTTTGGATTCCTTTCTCTCTGTATAGTGTGAATCATTCTGTAATAATATAGAAAGTAGATTGTGAAATCTACACTCCATGATTTCGCAAAAAAATATGAATGTTGTTTTAAATTGTTTTTGAGGATTGTTGTTTTCAAAGTTTTGGCATATTCAGTCACCTGTTTTCAAGTATCTGTCACTACTTTGTATAAATAGCATCTACAATAACACTGTTTGCAGGTAGTACAAAAACATACTGCTATTTTCATTTAGTGTATCTATCTATTTAAGGTTATTGCACTTAGTACAAATATAATTTAGAGTGTGATTATACATCCAGACAGCTTTGGTGATGACCTTTGACCCTTGTTCACAATCTACACAGTGCATCCAGAAAGTATTCACAGCGCTTCGCTTTTTCACTTTGTTTGTAAATTCCAAGTGTGTTTTCATGTGTCTTCAATGAGTAGAGGGTTGAGTTTGGCCACACCACCATAAAGCCCAGATCAGTGGAGTGTTGCAGTGATTTTTGTCCTTAGATTTCTCCTTTCTCCACATATGATCATGGAGCTCAACTAGAGTGAATATCAGGTTCTTGATCACCACACTAACCAAAGCCCTTCTCCATCAATTGCTCAGTTTGGCCAGGAGGCCAGCTCTGGGAAGAGTCCTGGTTGTTTCCAACTTCCATTAAAGTTAACAGAGGCTACATGCTTCTGTGAAACTTTAATGCTGCAGATATTTTCTGTACCCTTCCCCAGATCCATCTAAAGACAATTCCTTGGACTTCATGGATTGGTTTGTGCTCTGACATACACTGATTTTGTAAGTTTGCCCACTTACAAAGAAATTAAGGCTCTGTCATTTTTATGGTAAGTTTATTCTAACGTAAAGAGACAGAAAACAAAGCAAAGAAATCCAGAAAAATACAATATATAAAGGTTACAAATTTATTTGCATTTCAGTGAGTGAAATAAGTAGTGCTGGGCAACGATATTTTTATGATTGTCTGCAATTAATCGCATTGTTATATACAAAACGAATAATGCATTCAAAAGTAGTGTAGGCTGTTGTGTAGTGTAGGGAGCCTCGATCATAACATTATAACAGGAACCTTCCTATTAAAGACCTGCACGATCGCGGGACCCAACACAGCAGAGTGCGGCACGGGACAACACTTGATGGGCAGGTAGAGACTCGTGTGTCCGGGATGCAGGAGAATAGTTAGGGTGTGCTCATACTAGCCAATCTTAACCCCCAAAGCCTGGTTTGTTTAACTAGTTATCGCTCTGTTTGGCAAGTCCCTGGCTCCATTGTAAGAGGTGAGCAAGAGCGCAGTTCAGTTATATATAGATCAATGAATGTGAGCGCTAACCACGCCAGAGCCCAGATCTTCTGATACGTGCTGCATGAGTGTGCAAATATTTCTGAGCGGCAAAAGCGATAGATATGGAAAGCAGTGTTATCACGTCCCATACAACTCAAAATAATAAACCACAAAGTTAACAAAACAATGCACTATTGGAAACTTACTATTTCCCATTTATGAAGTCTTGATTACGAGCTTGTTGCATTCTTTTCTGCTAAAAATAACAGTGCACAGTGGTTTGTGAATGCTGATGCTTAGCCTAAATAATTTGATCGGGAGCAACCCCTCCTGTGACCCATGATTTGTCTGTATGTGTATTCAGAGCCAGTGAGCAATGGATTTTCATAATAATAAAAAACTGCGTTAACGTGTGATTTAAAATAATTATCGGCTTAATTAATGTGTTAACGTGATAATAACGCGTTAACTTGCCCAGCCCTAGAAATAAGAATTTCATCCCCAAGCAAAACATGAGTTAGTACTTTGTTCAGAAACCCTTGTTGACAAGCACATAGTAAGACATTTTTTTTGTAATTGGTCACCAGGTTTGCACACATCTCAGGAGGAATTTTGATCCACTCCTCTTTACAGATTTTCTCTAAACCCTTAAGGTTTCTTGTCTGTCGATTGGCAACTCGAAGTTTCAGCTCCCTCAACAGATTTTCTATAGGATTGAGGTCTGTAGACTGGCTTGACCACTCCATGACCTTAACATGATTCTTCCTGAGCTACATCTTGTTGCCTTGGTGGTATATTTCGGGTCATTGTCATGCTGGAAGACCCATCCATGATCCATCTTCAGTGTTCTGGCTGAGGGAAGGAGGTTCTCGTTCAAGATTTGATTGTACTGGACCTCGTCTTTTTGCCTCCCAATGCAGTGAAGTCCTCCTGTAGCCTTAGCAAAAAACAGTCTCAAAGCATAATGTTTCCACCTCTGTGCTTGACTTTAGGGATGGTGTTCTTGGGGTCATAGTCAGCATTTCTCTCCCTCCAAACACAGCGAGTCGAGTGAATGCCAAAGAGCTCAATTTTGGTCTCATCTGACTACTGCACTCTCTCCCAAGCCTTCTCTGAATCCTTTTGATATGCTTTTGGCAAACTTTCAACAGGCCTGTACATGTGCCGCCTTGAGCAGGGGGACCTTACTGGCACTGCAGGATTTCAGACCATTGCGGCGTAGTGTGTTACTAGTGGTTTGCTTGGTGACTGTGGTCCTAACTGCCTTAAGATCATTATCAAGCTCCTCCCGTGTAGTTTGGGGCTGATCCCTCACCTTTCTCATGATCATCCTTACCCCATGAGGCAAGATCTTGCACGGAGCTCCAGACCAAGGCATATTTAAGATAGTTGTTTTGTATTTTTTCCATTTTTGAATAATCGCACCAACAGTTGTCTCCTGCTTACCAAGCTTCTTGCTGATGGTCTTGTAGCCTATTCCAGCCTTGTGCAGATTTTTGATCTTGTCTCTTACGTCCTTTGACAGCTCTTTGTTCTTGCCCATGGTGGTGGGATCAGTTGGAATGGAAGATACAGATTGTGAGGACAGGTGTCTTATACACCTACAGTAACAAGCTGACATTAGGAGTAACTTCTTAAAGTGACAGGACTAATCTCTTCCACATGGGCACATAACCAATCTGTGGGAGCCAGAATTATTGCTGGTATACAGTGCAGATTTATATGCACTGTATATTGATGTAGTCCACTTTAAATGCTTATGTTTATAGTATGCTAATATCTGTTAAGTCAAATAACTTTCTCATGGCTTTTATGATACCACTTATTGTTACGACAATAATGCAAGAGGCATGTAAAGTTATGAGCAGATACGTATTTCATAGGATATTAGGGTGTAGTCTAATAGGATGTTCACTAAGAAAAAAAATAGAGTGGGACTGTTTTTCATTTATCAGGAATAGATTGGATTGTCAAAAATTGATTATTATTGTCTTTCTGTTGTATTTCTGTTAGATTTGTGTTTGTACGTTTATGTGCTTATACACAAGGCTTCTGCCTCCAAACTTGAGTGTACTGAAGCACTTTTAATCAGAGTCTACACAGTAGCTGAACCCAGCAGGGCTTAGGTGAGTTTTAAAATACCACTGCCAGAACCTCCTCACAACATTTACACAACATTTTCCAAACAGATGGGTGCTTGGCAGTGGTATAGCTCTGAAGCCAACCCTACCCGCAAGCACAGATGATGCCCACACACCTGGACACACTTGTTGTCCTGCACTCAGGAAGCAGCCATTTGCACAGCAAGCTGCTCCGACAACAAAGCTGCAAACACACGCGCCCGCCACACACCAGACGATGCCTTGGGGCAGTTCTACTTCTGTTCAATTCTCCAGAAATAAAAGGTTTTTTTTTTTTCAATCTGGGTTTAGTATCTCTTGGAAGTGCAGAAGAGAGGTCTGTAATCTGCAGCGGGTTGCACTTTTAGCCAAAAAGTGTTTTATTCCTGGCATCATTTGTATTCTGATCTAAATCTGACACACCACAGCCACAGATCAGAGCGGAACGCTTCTGGTTTTTGGGCGAGGGGTGGAGGGGGGAAATGAAAGATGAAAAAGACGGGAAGACTGGAAAAAAAAAGCTACTGTTTTGTTAACTGAAGCGCTTTGAGTTAGCAGCGTGCTGTAGATGCTCTGCATCACACACTGCTATTTTAAGCAAATCAAATACAAGGTCATACCCCTTCAAAATGGGAATATGTACATGTCAGTATGATGGAGGAATCCCACGAGGAGTTATCTGAATGGCACCTGCAACATGGTTATTATTGGATCAAGCTCTTAGATAGTCCAGGCTGACAATCTCTGCTCCACTCTGATTACCTGCTAAACCCAGCTGCCTGGTATAATTTTGTGTTTGGGAGATAAGCTGTTTTTGACCTGTGTGAAGCGCTGGCATTGACCTGACACTTAATCCATTAATGGACTCTTCATACTTTTTTCATTCACGGTTACATGCACTTACTCTCTAAACATCCACACATGTATTTGATACCAATCTAACACTCTGACACTGGGCTGGAAACACACATGCACACACATGCTCAAAACCTAGTTTTTTAGTGACTGCTGCCAATTTTTAGAAAGCACGTGCTCAATAGTTGATTTATTGCTGATGTGTATATACAATGAAAGTTTATGTTAAAATATGTAAATACAATTATTTACATTTATTATTAAATAGTTTGAAGTTGTTTTTTTATTAATGTTTTTGAAAGATGTCTCTTATGCTCACCAAAGTAGCATTTATTTTATAAAAATACAGTAAAAACAGTAGTACTGTAAATATTTTTACTGTTTAACATAACTTGTTTGTGTTTTATTTTAAAATAGAATGTATATTTATATACAATTGCAAAACTAGATTTTCAGCAGCCAGTCTTCAGTGTCACGTGATCTTTCAAAATAATTCAATTCAGAGTATTTGCTGATCAAGAAACATTTCCTCTTATTATCAGTGTTGAAAATAAATTACTTTTTTTTTTTTTTTTTTTCATTTTAGGATTTTTGATGAACAGTTCAAAGAATGCATTTTTTCATTTAATGTTAGTTTTTTAGTCTTTACTGTCACTTTGGATCAATTTAATGAGACATTTCTAAACACAAGTATTACTTTCTTTAAAAAATAAAAGAATAAATACACATAATAATAAGTGACCACAATCCTTAAATGGCATTTTTGTGAGTGTGTGTGTGTATATATATATATAACATTATCCTGTTCTATAACTTTCTTTCTTCTTTAATGTTCTTTAAGTGAACTTACAAATCTGTATATTTGTCAAGCAGAATTTCAGTTTTAAAAATATCAAAGTAATATAGTACAATTTAATTATAACACATGTGCACACATTTTTTCATATTTGAAAACACAAAATATATATCATCCTTTGATCTATCAGTAGATTTTGGAATACAGCAAGGAAGAACTAACGCTTCTGTTAATTTACAATGAAGACAAAATACTTAAATATTGAGTAAATTTATCTCCCTGGTATTATATATAGGCTAAAATCTAAAATACACAAAGGGCCTGATTCTTCACTGATGTCTTTGATTATTACAGAAAGGTCTTGATATGCTTCTGTTTATTTTAAATGTTGCCAGTGTGATTCTGGACTCTCATAATGTATTTATTCATTTGAATCTGTTATCTTCTTGCCCCTCTCAGGCATTTTAGAGACAAAGAGGCTAGACATTGTCCACACACAAGATCCCATCCCACAGACTCTTGGTGGAGCTACCTACTATGCAGCCGATCTACCCATATGGTGGCAAGTGCCTCAGTACATCCTCATTGGTGTCAGCGAAATCTTTGCTAGTATTGCAGGTAGGTGGTCATTTGCAAAACACTGCTGAATACACACACAAAACTCTCAACTTCACAAACAGAGCTTATGAAGTGACCATGTTTCGAATTTTTGAAATGTTTCTTGCATCAAAAACATTGTGCTAAATTTATTGAATGAGTGTTTGCTTCTGTACCTTTCAGACTGCTTAATGTAAATGACCACTGTTATGATTAACTAGCCTCTTCACATTTGATCCAGAAGTCTGAATACGATTAGGTGTTGATATGTAAACATGGACAGTCAACCTTCATGTGTTTTACAGCAGCATGCCAACACTATTCATTGGTGTATTAAAATTGATGTTCTCCAGGAAATGGCCCTTTTTAAATTTAGTGGTTCCTGAGGTGAGACTGGAAAGACTTTTGAGAGGCGACGATCATGATAAGAAAAATCTACAGCACATTTATGCTGATATTTTGATTGTAGAATTTAGTTTCTCATCAACTAAGATGCAAGGAATGAATAACTCGTCCAGATGAGTAAACATACAGCATTGTTTTAAAATGAGTGTGTCTTTTGTGTGCCTCCAGCTCTCGGTCTCCTCTGTGTACTATAGAGTTTTTTCCATAGGATCATTCATCTGTCCTAATGACCACGGTAATCAATGCGTGTCCTTTTAAAAACTGCAGTAAACTCCTATCTGCCTTGCCTTTGTGTAGTAGCTCTTGTCTGAGCGGTTGCTGAAATTGCTTGCTAAGGAATCCATGGCTGTATCAATCAGGACTGATCGATCTGGGCTTGGCGATACATTATTGCAGTTGCGCAGTTAAGACGGCCAGGGAAAACATCTTGGTCCTGCTGGAATACACTAAGAAAATATCAAGAGAGTCTCAAGCAAGTGGGCTTGAGATTAATGAGAAAATAGATGAAAGGAAACTAAATCCCCTAACACAGCGTTTGTAAGAAAAATTGTGTGGACCTCCTATTACTACCTTCACTGCTGAGATCTAGAGTAATTACAGCAATTTCTGTCATGATGAGAATCTTAAAGGGGTCATTGAATGCTACATGCACAAGTGGTTTGAACTGAAATGTCTGTTGGCAGTGTGTTTACACAACCACCCTATAATGATAAAAATTCACCCAGGGGTTTTTTTTTTTCATCTACTAAAATCTTTACCGCTTCCTCAAATCGAGCCGATCACAGATGTCTGTCTTTATGACGTCACACAGACAGGCCCCTCCCACGATAGTTTGATTGACAGTTGCGTTTCAGCACAGGCTGGACTGGCGTCTTACCTTAGACCCGACCTGAGTGAGCTGTCATCAGTCCGCCGTTGTTTCAGCGCCAGACCAATTGTAGACTAGTATATCTCCTAAGCGATTGAGGTGTTTCGACATCTGAGCCAGTGAAGACGCAGCGGATTACATTTGTTTCTGAAGGGAATGCGCCCCTGATCTAAATAAATGCGACTATGTTCGTGCAAATCATTTGTGGTCCAGCTTCACCAACAGAAAAAGTGATTATAAAGTTTTTTTTAATGAATCTTTGCAAATCGCCATTCCAAATAATGTGCTAATTAGCAAGTTTCACGATAAATGTGGCTAAAGTAAATAGTCTATCTGAGAGCGGCTCGGAAGAGAGGGGGGCGGGTCAGCAGAGCTCATTTGTATCTAAAGGACAATGCTACAAATTGGCTTTTTTGATGGGGTAAAAAGGTGTCTTTTAAACTACCATTGAGAAATTTTAACCAATCTATGTTGGTTAAAATTAATTGTTGGTAAGACCCTAAAGCAGGGGTCATCAACTATATTTGTCAAAGGGCCAGAATTTTTCTCTGCAGACACTGTAAGGGCCAGATACTCGTAATATAAAATAAAATTCGAATTGTATCCTAATATGTTATTATTTGATATACTAATTCTAATTCCAAATTTATGTTATTTTTTTACATCTTACCTGTACTGCAGCAAGCTACCAGGGGGGCGATAGCGATATTTTAGGCTTCATATTTGTGAGGCTGTCAAGCTGTCCATCACTGTCACATGCAGGTCGTAGTTTGTGGAGAACACTAGAAGAAAGGCCTTCTGAATATATTTGAAAGAAAAATGACACTCTCAAAGAGCCTTAAGCGAAAAGTTGATTCATAGAACCGTAGTTTTAATGAAGAATGGACTGATACGTACGTATTCATGCCTACAGTTAGAAATGCTGTACCTGTGTTGCTTTTTTTCCCTGTTAGATTTAAAAATAAATAAATATGGAACGGACCCGAATATTCGTTCGGTGGGTTGGTATTCGATTTGAAAATTTGACAATCGAATATTTTTTTTTTTGCACACTGGGATCCCCCGCGAAACGGTTCTCATTCCCCCTTGAATAAGTCCGGTGAGACACTGGCTGTGTGAGCGTCTCAGCTGCGTGGCGGGTCCGTTTTTATTTCGGCTCCCATATTTAACAGGTTGGAGTTTGCACACTGAGACACGTGTCTCAGGCGCGCTCGAACCAAACGGAAAACGCACGCATGCTAGAAATAGAACCGACGCGTTTCCAACGGGAGTGTTCTCTGGCTAGAGCACAGAACAGCGGAGTTTGTAGGCTATGGACCAGTGCATGTCTGAGCTTGTGTTTTGTTGCTTTGACATTGTGGAAAATAGAGTAGCTAATAGAAACAAAATGTATTAGCATTTTTACCCGTCTAAATTAATCTCGTTTTTCTTTATTTAAATTTTGTTTTTTCTTTATTTAAATTTCGTTTTTCTTTATTTAAATTTAGTTTTTCTTTATTTAAATTTAGTTTTTTCTTTATTTAAATTTCGTTTTTTCTTTATTTAAATTTTGTTTTTCTTTATTTAAATTTTGTTTTTTCTTTATTTAAATTTTGTTATTCTTTATTTAAATCTACCCTTACTGTGCCAATTTGTTAGTCAGAAAAATATTAGACTACCTTAAAAGTATTGCTTAATTTAACAGATCTGTGTGTGTGCGTTTTATATCACTAGTGCAGTGTCCGTTCTTGGAGCAAGCCCTGCATGCGTGAGGTGCGCCGCTTCCCGCTCGCGCTGTTCTGAGTGACTGTAGTTTACTAAAAGTTTATTAATTCTGAATGTGTCGCGTCTAGCGTGTCCATCTATATTGCACCAAATGCGACACTGCACTCCCTTGTGAAGTCGATTGGATGAACGGTTCTCGAAATAATAAAAATGCAAACGGACATACAGACACAGATTCCTGCCTTTATTAGAGAGAAAAATATGTACAGCCCCTCTCTCCGAAGCTTCGAATAGTAGATGTTCATTACTACCGAAGCTCAAAAAATGGTATTCGGACCAGCCCTAAACTTTTTCCTCTTACAAGGCTATTCCTGAATTCAGTATTATTCTGGGGGCCGGATGGAAATCTCTGGTGGGCCGGATTTGGCCCGCGGGCCGCCAGTTGACGTTGCATGCCCTAAAGAATCATCAACTTGTGGAAAATAGACATCCGATGACCCCTTTAAATTTAATTTGGATTCCACTTAATACCTCTGATTGAGTGATCTTTTTAAGACTGATGAGTTTAAGATTAATTGGTGAGTTTAAAGATTCATCAGTTCAGAAGAGTCATCAGTTAGCGAACCAAGCTACACTGGTCGCACTGAATGTTTGCTGTTGTTAAAATAAAAAACAAAAACAAAAAAAACACAGATTAAACAGATTCTGAGTAAGGTTATCGAATCCCAGCTGAGTTTCCTTATGATGGTCATTTTCTAGAGTTTTACAGGTTGCAGTTATGCATGGCACTTTTCTTATTTGTGTTTGCTGTATCAGCCCTATATTTACCGCTGGTTATGTGTGCACCTGTCTGTTGTCCAAACAAATTTTCACACAGGTTGGCAATATTCTTTTCTCCCTAAACACACAGCTGTGTTCATTTCGAACCTTCAGTTTCTCTTCCAAGGTCATGTTCAAATATGCTTGTTTTCCTCTTAGATACACACCACACCGGTAATTTCACACCCATTTCACGCACAAGTAAATCAAAGGCTGCTCGTCCCCCCTCTTAGCCTTTATGAACCAACAAGACTAATAAGTAGCATTTGGCAAAGGCAGTGGAAAAACACTCTCCCTTCATGCTGAATTGTAGAGAACACAGTACTGATTACTGGATTTCTTCTCTACCCCCTTAGATGAGGTGTTTCAAATCAGATCGTCACCCATGGCTTATGTTGCTTCTAATAACAGGATGTTTTTTTTTTTTCAGTCAGGATGATCCTTCAAGGACTTTTAAGGTCTTTGATAGAAGACTATGAGAGAGAGGCAGCATTCCCAGTAATCTTTTTCGGTCCTGTTTTTTACGATCTGTTAATTTAGTCTTTTAAATATCAGGTAATTTAACTATTTTAATGATGGTCAGGTTAGTTCCTGTTGTATAATGTCATGTTGTTCAACTCCCTGAATTATTCAGAATTTTTGTAAAATCAGAAATCAAATAAATAATTCATAGACATAGTGTTTGTAAAATATACTTTTTATCTTGGAAAAAAAAAAAAAAAAACATTCTTGAAAATGCTGCGAACTCAGAAATGAGTTTAGGTTCAAATGCAGCAGGGTTCCCCAGGGTTATTAAAAAAAAAATTGACGTCTGAAATTTGAATCCACTAATTTTAGGGCTGTTAAAATGTCTTAAATATGCAGATTTTTTCCTGGTTGGCATGAAATTTTCAGAGGAGGTCTTAAATCTGAAAAATATGGCCATTTAGTGCAACTTGATGTTGTTACACCTTGTTTATATATGTGGCATTTTGGACACTTATGATTTGTTACAGAATGAATCCACATTTAGTTTGACTCACTTTAGTTCAGTGACCCATTTATTAAGTCAATCACTTGCTTCATTCCTAAACAAACAAATCAGCCATTTGAATTAATCTGTGAAGCAAATGACTCACTCAGCTCACTCATTAAGACACTTGCCGTGTCCCTGTTTGCCGACTTGAACTATGCTCTTAAAACATGTACTCTCTGTGAAAAAAAGTACATACTTTTGAGTTTTTAACAGAATTGTAGGCAAGCTTTGGGACATGCTACTTCATCTTGACTGTGTCGTGCTCTGTTGTGTTGCATGCATCCTGTCACCATTTAAACTGCGCTGTCAATCATCTTGTCACAGTTAACATCATCAACATTTCATTTCCTGACGCAATGGAGAGAAATGAAGTCGCACGTAAATCTGCCAGTCGTGCCTTTCTTTCCAAGAATTCTCCTCAGGTGTTTACATAATGATGCTTTTAAGACTTGTTGACCAAACGTATCATTGTAAAAGTTAATAATGTTGTTGGAGATTAAATATAATGTGTATAACATTAAATAAATAGTTTTTTATTAGGTTAGATTTAAATTATTAATTACTCAATCCCATTTGTCTGTTTGACCACTGGTCTGTAATATCCACCATGTTGGTAGTTTTTTAACACTTTCTGATTGTGTTTGTGATTCTAATTGAATCCTTGTCCAACATGAAATGTGTTGTGGGCAACATTACCCATTAGAGTTAGCAGGGATCTGCACTTTGAATTCCCATAGGAAATGTAATATATCCAGATACTTTTGGGATATTTATTTCAACATACTACAGTTTGGGACACTCTAATTCTAATTGTAAATACTATTTAGGACAGATTTTATTTTATTTTTATTAAGAAAAATCACTTCCCTAAATGATTTAGAACAAGCTCATAGCATTATTTCTGCAATTGTAAATGCAGTGACAAAAACTACAAAAATATTGTCTAATTATTGTTACCAACAAAATCCCTGAAAATTTCAAGGACATTTTTTTTTTTAATAGCACCACACCCCTTGTGTACAGTATACATTTTAATCTCTTTATTCAAATTTATTTCTTAAATTTTTAAAAAGGTCCTTAAATCTTTAAATTTACTTAAAATGTGCAGGAACCCTGTACAGTATCTTTAACAGTAAAACAGGAAAACAGAACTGAGCTCATTGGCAAATACAAATGTACAAGACCTGACCATGGTTACTGCAAGGTTGCTTTAAAGTTATTCTAACGTTTCTCTAATGTGAACTGATTTTAATTTACTTGATGGTAATTTAGTGTTCGTTTGGTGGTTCTGTGTTGCAGTGGTAATTTTAATAAATTGATATACATAGATGATACTATAATGTAATGTTTCTTTTATGAAATTCTAAACCAGTAAAGCAATTTCCTAACCAATCCAGAAAGAAACATCTCAGAATTTTGAACAGTACTGTGGTACTGCAAAAAAAGTTACACCACAAGACATTTTTAGAATCAATACATTTAAATTTAAAAAGTTCCAGCATGAATACAAAGAGCACATTTCTATGAACTAGGTTTTTAATATACTTCCTTTTTAGACACTCTTATTTGTAATTGACCAGGTTTCCAATGTCAAACACTGCTTGTTTGAATGCAGCCTAAATTTAAATATACCTGCCTTTTTTTGTACTTATACCCCCAAAGGACACCTTCCCCCTTTGAGACTCTTGTTCTTAGGAACAACTTTGTGCACATCTCATGTATATGATTTTCAACCAGAAACATTCTGGTTCACAAAGTTGAATATCAGCATTTGCCCTCTTTTTTGTTATCACAGCGGCCCACTCCAAAAGAAACAAGCGGCATCTTTTGTTTTCCCTTTCTCTTTCTTCTACTTTCTTGTGGGGATAGTTGTTGTCCCTAACAGTTAACATCTTCATTTCATTTTTTATCTGCGGATCCCAAAAAATTGAAAGAAAAGAGGCGCAGTGCTGTTGAAATAATATGTCCATGGTGGACGTAGCAGCCTCTGATTGAATTTCCAACAGAATGGGCAGATGGGGAAGGCTAAGTGTAATCTTCCGCTCCTCCATCACGTCTCCAGAGGTTCGAGTATTGTGGAAAAGTTATAAGACGCTATCTGCACAGGCGCTTTTTAAACCCGAAGAGAGCCATCAAGCTATGAGAATCAATACAAGAGGCAGCCCGCCGCTTCATGATCACAAACAGCTGTGAAATGATAGAAAAATTGGAGAGGTGCGAAGACTGCATCAAAAATATTAAGATTAAAGATGCTGAATAGCATGTCACCCACTGAAATGAAGATAAATTTAGCTTTCTCATTTTCTTGAGTAGTCCTTTTACCTCTGAACATGATTGGGAAGATGGTCATGGCTAGGGATTGTTTGACGCAGTGTGAATTCTTCTATGAACATCCATCATGTAGCACAATATAGGTTTTGCATATGATTTTGGCCTGTACATTTTGGGAATGTATATAAAATAAGAAAAATTCATCTTTTTTGAGAAGGAACGCAGCATGCTAATTCACATAGTTTATCCAGAAGCTCAGCTGCAGGACATTTATTCGTCAAAACAAAATATCTTGGTTTCAGCTTTTTTGGGGAGAAAAAAATTTCTCAAGTCCTTCAGGCAAGCAGACTAAGATTTAATGTGACTGCAACAGCAGCTAAACACAGGTTTATCTCCGATAACTTGTCTGTGCGGCGATGTGCTGACACACTTTTCGTAGTCAGCTCTCTCCATCTCACCCCAGGTCTCCAGTGTCCCAGCCCTCCCATGAAATGCAAATGGCTTCTGATAGCGCAGAGGACCCTTAAAATATAGCCTCAATGCGCCATCCCTACCCCTGGGGAACCTTCAGGAAATTGGATGACAAGAAATGTGACAAATGTCTCTGGAAAGTTCCCTCCTCTGGCCCTATTCTGTTCGAATAAATCCTTTTTAATGGACTCCACTGCCAGCTCGCTTTGTCGTGGGCTTTTGGATGGCAGCGGAAGCCAAGTTGATTCTGATTTTTCACATTTTTGTAGACACACTTGCACGCACACACACACACATACACACACTACCTGCGGGAGATGTGTGTGGACTGCAGTTGAGGGGACAGACATAAAACCTGATTCTTTTTTTCTCCACTGGGAATTTTAATTATATATCATTCTCTCTGAAAAATGTTAAAGTCTAATGATTTTTCAGAGAAAGAAAAATCGCCTGCTGCCTGGCTTTGCAATGGGGAAAAATGAAAGCAGAATATTTTAAGTTAAACTTTTTTTTCTTGCTTTTGAATAATTCAGCTCTGAAGTTAGAAAAGGTCAAGTCTTATCATTTATTTTTCTTCTCGTGTGATATTGTGAACGGTTGTGTCATTAGACTCTTGTTGCCAATGCTCACGACATCGAGACACCTTATGGACCCTTACTTTCACTCTGCTGCTTAAAGGGTTAGTTCACCCAAAAATTAAAATGTAAATTTAGGGTTTTATTTTTATGGATGGGTGCTATTTATTTAACTTCTTGTTGACTGATGCAGTGCAACACCTGCTGAGTGCCAGTAAACAGCTTGAAAGATCAAATACAATTTTTAATACAACTCCGACTGGATTCGTCTGAAAGAAAAAAGTAATATTTTTTAAAAGTCACACCTTCGATGACTTGAGGGCAAGTAATTTATGGGCCAATTTTAATTTTTGGGTCATCTGACCCTTTAACAAAAGCAAAGCAAGGCTTTTGCATTGGGGTTCGTTAATTAATAAATCCACTAAACTCTGGCTTTCATCACTTTGTTCGACACGAGCCGCTTTGAATTCCACATGGAAGAGCAGTATTATGAGTTTGGAAGGTAGCGAGAAAGTGAGCAATATATTCAGGAAAAAATGAAAATGGTAAAAACAAACTAAAGAGGAAACTTGCAAAGGTCTTGCAACTGTATATATATATATATATATATATATATTTATATGTGTATATATATATATATATATATATATATATATATACAGTCGTGGCCAAACGTTTTGAGAATTACATAAATATTGGAAATTGGAAAAGTTGCTGCTTAAGTTTTTATAATAGCAATTTGCATATACTCCAGAATGTTACGAAGAGTGATCAGATGAATTGCATAGTCCTTTTTTGCCATGAAAATTAACTTAATCCCAAAAAAACCTTTCCACTGCATTTCATTGCTGTCATTAAAGGACCTGCTGAGATCATTTCAGTAATCATCTTGTTAACTCAAGTTTGAATGTTGATGAGCACAAGGCTGGAGATCATTATGTCAGGCTGATTGGGTTAGAATGGCAGACTTGACATGTTAAAAGGAGGGTGATGCTTGAAATCATTGTTCTTCCATTGTTAACCATGGTGACCTGCAAAGAAACGCGTGCAGCCATCATTGCGTTGCATAAAAATGGCTTCACAGGCAAGGATATTGTGGCTACTAAGATTGCACCTAAATCAACAATTTATCATCAAGAACTTCAAGGAAAGAGGTTCAATTCTTATAAAGAAGGCTTCAGGGCGTCCAAGAAAGTCCAGCAAGCGCCAGGATCATCTCCTAAAGAGGATTCAGCTGCGGGATCGGAGTGCCACCTGTGCAGAGCTTGCTCAGGAATGGCAGCAGGCAGCTGTGAGCACATCTGCACGCACAGTGAGGCAAAGACTTTTGGAAGATGGCCTGGTGTCAAGAAGGGCAGCAAAGAAGCCACTTCTCTCCAAAAAAAACATCAGGGACAGATTGATCTTCTGCAGAAAGTATAGTGAATGGACTGTTGAGGACTGGGGCAAAGTCATATTCTCCGATGAAGCCCTTTTCCGATTGTTTGGGGAATCTGGAAAAAGGCTTGTCCGGAGAAGAAAAGGTGAGCGCTAGCATCAGTCCTGTGTCATGCCAACAGTAAAGCATCCTGACACCATTCATGTGTGGGGTTGCTTCTCATCCAAGGGAGTGGGCTCACTCACAATTCTGCCCCAAAACACAGCCATGAATAAAGAATGGTACCAAAACACCCTCCAACAGCAACTTCTTCCAACAATCCAACAACAGTTTGGAGAAGAACAATGCATTTAAGTGGCTCGGGGACCAGAATGTTGAAATTTTGGGTCCATGGCCTGGAAACTCCCCAGATCTTAATCCCATTGAGAACTTGTGGTCAATCCTCAAGACAAACTCCAAGAAGTGATTATGAAAGAATGGGTTGCTATCAGTCAGGATTTGGCCCAGAAGTTGATTGAGAGCATGCCCAGTTGAATTGCAGAGGTCCTGAAAAAGAAAGGGCAACACTGCAAATACGGACTCTTTGCATAAATGTCATGTAATTGTATATAAAAGCCTTTGAACCGTATGAAGTGCTTGTAATTATATTTCAGTACATCACTGAAACAAAGATCTAAAAGCAGTTTAGCAACAAACTTTTTGAAAACTAATATTTATGTAATTCTCAAACTTTTGGCCACGACTGTATATATATATATATATATATATATATATATATACATATATATATATATATATATATATATACATATATATATATATATATACATATATATATATATATATATATATATATATATATATATATATATATATATATAAATATATATATATATGTATATATATATATATAAATATATATATATATGTATATATATATATATATATATACATATATATATATATATATACATATATATATATATTTATATATATATATATACATATATATATATAAATATATATATATATGTATATATATATATATAAATATATATATATATGTATATATATATATATATATATACATATATATATATATATATATACATATATATATATATTTATATATATATATATATATATATATATATATATATATATATATATATATATATATATATATATATATATATATATATACAGTACAGACCAAAAGTTTGGACACTCCTTCCCATTCAAAGAGTTTTCTTTATTTTCATGACTATGAAAATTGTAGATTCACACTGAAGGCATCAAAGCTATGAATTAACACATGTGGAATTATATATGGAATTATATACATAACAAAAAAAGTGTGAAACAACTGAAAATATGTCATATTCTAGTTTCTTCAAAGTAGCCACCTTTTGCTTTGATTACTGCTTTGCACACTCTTGGCATTCTCTTGAAATGCCTGAAATGGTCTTCCATAACTATATATATATAAATTAGTTTAAGAGACTTATTTTGAAGACATTTAATGGCAGTTGCTGCCAGTGGTGTTTGTTACAAATCATTAGGGATCCTTCACGTGTGTCATGTAAAAAGTACCTTTTATATTCAGATTTACATATGTATGTACTATAGTATTTAACCCAAAAATTTTAATCCAGTGATTTTAGAAAACCAGAGCTCTTGACATTTTCTCAGTCTTCATTGATTTTGAGCAGTTGCTGTTGTTTTAATAGTGTTTCTTGAGCCCTGGGCTTCTCAAGCATCTGATCGCTGTCGTCTAAGGAGGCAGACACAGTCTTCATGACACAAACAGCACTTAGAAAAGGTCAGCCATGCTTGCAGACAGCTATAAACACTGTAATAGAGCAGTCGAGTTCCTTCATCTCTTTTTTCTTTCCGCCCCTCCTGCCTCCACATCTCCTAATGTGCATTTGTTTCAGAGGAGCATGAGCGTGGGATTGTGGGACGGGATTATATGATCTCTTTTGCTTTGTTTGTTGAAGGACCTACCTCTTCTTTTTAGCTGTTTTTACCCTTGTTCTCTCTCTCTCTCTGCTCTCTCTCTCTCTCTTTCTCTCTATCCATCCATCTATCAGAGAAGATTCATGGCCTAACCAGGCTCAGTAAACGAGTCTGACAGTTGTGCCCACAAGCCATAATTTTTAAAATGACAAGTTTGAGATGCCATGAAATTATCAATGTCAGCCAGCAGGCTGGCACCACTCAGGGTTAAAAAGAGATTTGATCTTTTCTTTCTCCTTTCTACATCCTCAATTTTTTTTTTAACTGCTTCCATCTTTTCTTTCCTCCACTCAGCTTCCTTCTTGTACTACTTTTTATCCCTTTTATTCCCCCGTCTCTTGCAGTAAACATTTAAGGATGTGTGCTGATGTTGGCAGTTGAGTAGGTGTTTCTGAGTCATTCAGACCTTCAGCTGAGTGCTACGGATGTATGGATACACACACATCCATACACACATACACATTCACCTCCAGACATGTTATAAGGATTTAATTCCTGTTTTTGTATGATGTCTCTGATTTATAGGGATTTCAACAATGCATGGAAAACTAGGAATGCCACTTAAAAATACTAATGTATAAATTGGTTATCAGATAATTCATTCTAATGTAAATAAGTCACAAACTGACAGATACATAAACTGTACTGTTTCATTTAAAAAAAATAATAATAATTTTTAATGTTAAATGTAGAAAAAATAAAGGTAACACTTTATTTTGATGGTCCCTTTTGAACATTCTGCTGACAAGTAATGTTGCACCTAAATATCTCATCAGAGTATTAGTAGACTGTTTGCTTAATTTCTTACTCTTTATTTTTAGGGTCTCCCAACAGACATTTTAATAGCTATAAGTAACTTTGCAGGTACATGTCAACTTATTCTAACCCTAACCCTACCTGTCTACTAATACTCTACTAATACTCTGAGAGTTAGTAGACATGTACAGGTAGGTGCAACATTAATTATAGTCACCTGAATGTCACCATCAAAATAAAGTGAAACCAAAATACATGTTATTGTACTTAATTTTTAATATTTTATTTAAAAAAAGCATAAAAAACATAATTTACAGATTGCTTTTTCTTTTTTGTTTGTGTAAATGTTACATTTAAAAGTGCTCTTTATGCTTATTTTTTTAGCTTTGCATCATGTTTTTTTAAGTCATTGACTTTTTTTGTGCAAAATACTCTTTTCAATGCAAAAGATGCTCATTAAAGATTGTTTTATTCACAAAAGTCTGAGCTGTTTGCTTGCTGGTTGATACAACTGTATAGAAAGGTTATGCAAACACCACTTTTATTCCAATTCATTTGTAGTGAATCCCCCTGTGTCTTTGTATGCAAGTAAATGCAGTGATCCTGTTACCAATGAATCTGCTTGTCATTTTTTAAATATGATCTTTTCCTCAAGACTATATTTTTGTCGCATCCCTTGGATGCTTTTGAGGTTCTGATAATGCTTTTGAAGCAAACTTCTAACGTTAATCATTGGTTTCTGCATCCTCTTGTGTTTGTAGGTCTGGAGTTTGCTTACTCTGCAGCCCCCCGCTCCATGCAGAGCGCTATAATGGGCCTGTTCTTCTTCTTCTCTGGAATCGGCTCCTTTGTGGGATCAGGACTACTTGCTTTCGTCTCTCTCCAAATCATTGGCTGGATGTCCTCGCCTAAAGACTTCGGTAAGACTTGAGTGTTAGAAGATACATGAATAGCACTGCACAGCATAAGGTCTGGGATAAAACACTTGTAGCTCATCTAGTTTTTGAATGTCTGTTTAAATGAGTGAGTGCATGAATATAAATGCAAGTGAGTGTGTAGGTCAGGATTTGCCTGCATTGAAGGGACCAAATGTCCCCATAATGATGGTAAAATCTAAAATTAGATGCACTATGGGGACTTGGGAAAAGGGCTTGATAAGCATACTTAATTATGACTTAATGAAAATGTAAAATTCAGAAGATTTGTATGAGGGTCAAAGGGGGTAGAAAATATAATTTAGCTCAGTATAAACACAATAAAAGTCCTATTCCTGCAGGTTGGGTGTCTAAGGAACACAACTTTAATTTCATCATCATTTATATGCTGAATGATGCTATAATATCCTGAAAATTAATGACTTGTATGTTCCAACTTGATGAATGAAATCAATGATGAAAGATGCTCCCTGATCAGCATGAATTGTAATTATGCCAAGAGAAAAAGAGGTCATACCTTTCAGTTCTTGGGTTGTGGCAGAGATGAAAAGTGACGAGGTGAGCACATGTGCTTGATGGATGATGTGTATTTTATGTGTGTGTGCACGTACGACAGCTTGAGTGCAGTCATCTCTAACTAAACCCAAGAGGTGATTGCCCATTCGGCCAGTGTTTATGTCTAGTGTGTATTCTTCCCAATGAAAAGTGCCATATTTTGTTGACCTTTTTAATGATTGATGACGTGTAGAAAAATCAGATAGAAAAGATCCATCAGACACGGATTCAAACATTGCAAGCATTGCTCTGCTTCCTTCTTTCAGAAAGCCATCTTTATTGTGCTTAAACAACTACAGACAGCAGTTATTGTGATATACAGTGACATACACATTATTAACTTAAAATATTGCTTAGTCTGTCATAATGCTACTTCAAGATTTTTTTTGTATTGGACCAGTTTCCACTCTCAAATTGATTTTAAAATCATATACTTTATATCATATGTGGAGTATAAATCAAAATGGACCCCTGATTTCTTAAATAAATATCCATAGAATTACAGGTGCTGGTCATATAATTAGAATATCATCAAAAAGTTGATTTATTTCACTAATTCCATTCAAAAAGTGAAACTTGTATATTATATTTATTCATTACACACAGACTGATATATTTGAAATGTTTATTTCTTTTAATTTTGATGATTATAACTGACAACTAAGGAAAATCCAAAATTCAGTATCTCAGAAAATTTGAATATTACTTAAGACCAATACAAAGAAAGGATTTTTAGAAATCTTGGCCAAATAAAAAGTATAAAAATGAAATGTATTAGCACGTACAGCACTCAATATTTAGTTGGGGCTCCTTTTGCCTGAATCACTGCAGCAATGCGGCGTGGCATGGAGTCGATCAGTCGGTGGCACTGCTCAGGTGTTATGAGAGCCCAGGTTAATCTGATAGTGGCCTTCAGCTCTTCTGCGTTCTTGGGACTGGCATATCGCTTTTTCCTCTTCCCAATACCCCATAGAAAATCTATCGGGTTAAGGTCAGGCGGGTTTGCTGGCCAATTAAGAACAGGGATACCATGGTCCTTAAACCAGGTACTGGTAGCTTTGACACTGTGTGCAGGTGCCAAGTCCTGTTGGAAAATGAAATCTGCATCTCCATAAAGTTGGTCAGCAGCAGGAAGCATGAAGTGCTCTAAAACTTCCTGGTATACGGCTGTGTTGACCTTGGACCTCAGAAAAAGAGTGGACCAACACCAGCAGATGACATGGCACCCCAGACCATCACTGACTGTGGAAACTTTACACTGGACCTTGAGCAACGTGGATTGTGTGCCTCTCCTCTCTTCCTCTAGACTGTGGGAACCTGACTTTCAAAGGAAATGCAAAATTTACTTTTATCAGAGAACATAACTGTGGACCACTCAGCAGCAGTTCAGTCCTTTTTGAAACGAGACTTTTCTGTCTGTTGTTCAAGAGTGGCTTGACACAAAGAATGCGACAGCTGAAACCCATGTCTTGCATACGTCTGTGCGTAGTGGTTCTTGAAGCACTGACTCCAGCTGCAGTCCACTCTTTGTGAATCTCCACCACATTTTTGAATGGGTTTTGTTTCACAATCCTCTCCAGGGTGCGGTTATCCCTATTGCTTGTACACTTTTTTTCTACCACATCTTTTCCTTCCCTTCGCCTCTCTATTAATGTGCTTGGACACAGAGCTCTGTGAACAGCCAGCCTCTTTTGCAATGACCTTTTGTGTCTTGCCCTCCTTGTGCAAGGTTTCAATGGTCGTCTTTTGGACAACTGTCAATTCAGCAGTCTTCCCCATGATTGTGTAGCCTACAGAACTAGAGACCATTTAAAGGCTTTGCAGATGTGTAGAGTTAATTAGCTGATTAGAGTGGGGCACCAGGTGTCTTCAATATTGAACTTTTTCACACTATTTACATTTTCTGAGATACTGAATTTGGGATTTTCCTTAGTTGTCAGTTATAATCATCAAAATTAAAAGAAATAAACATTTGAAATAAATCAGTCTGTGTGTAATGATTGAATATAATATGCAGGTTTAACTTTTTGAATGGAATAAGTGAAATAAATCAACTTTTTGATGATATTCTAATTATATGACCAGCACCTGTACATAAATCAATTGTCAATACATTTGGTTGTTTAAATAAACTTGTAATAACTTTACAGTTCATCCTAAAGACAAGAAAGAAATGTCAAACAATAATTTCACAGCCTGTATTTCACCCCACCCACTTTTCAGGATCCATTCAAATCCAGTTAAAGTAAATCAAGTTCTGTCCTACATTTTCTGCTGAATAGTCAGAGAAATAGAAATGTAGCACATTCTGTTACATGTGTTGTCAAAGGCAGTTTCATTTTGTCTGGAGTAAAGTTAACTTTTGAAGTGTCAGGTGAAAGAAAGCCATGCCTGAGTGCCAGGTCTCGTATTATGAATGCACATGCTAATTGATGGCCATGTCAGGCTTACACCAGGATCGGTTTGTAAATCTGTTGCAGCGGGGACGATGAATAGCACAAAGGAGACACTAGATGGATGTGATTTCCATCGCAATGACAGCTCAATGGTCCAGATGTACTCCTACCTATTCTGCATATCTGAGGCAAATGAACAGTTTACGCACAGACTACTTCAGCACCCATTAATACAGCACATCAAGAGAGGTGTGAGGCATTTCTGCTAATGGCAGCAGTGAAAGTGCATGTACTTTAAATCTGTCCCTCTTTGCTCTGTTTGTTTGGCAAGCATCATTGGGATATTAGAGTGGGTCTTAATATGAATTATATGTCACTTTTTCCCCCTCCACTTTTAGTGAAAGAAGAGAGAGGACAGGAAATGAGAAGTAGAAGAAAGAGACTCTGATTGAACAGTTAGAATTAAATCTGCAATGTCCATATGAGCACCACATGCTTTAATGTGAATTGTAACACATTTCTATTCCTTTTTTATTTAATGCCATTTTTAGTGATATAATAGGCAAGAAAGAGGACAGGAAATTATAAGGATAAGTGGAAAGAACAGAATCTGGATGTTATGCATTTAGACTCAAACCTGCAATGTCCATATGAGCACCACATGCTTTTATATGTTTTTTTTTTCTTTACAAATTTATATTCTTTCTTTTTTTTTTTAAGATCATGACACACCAAGCCAATGGTCGTCAAAGTACTGTAGGGTGAATGAGCATCTAACATTAAGCATCTATCAGAGTTTTTGCAGTGTGTTCCACAATGTTGGTGGCTTTTTGGCTGGTTGAGCATGTTGAATCATCTTTGGGCAGTTGCTGAGAGAGATCACTCTGATTGGGTGTTCAGCTTGGAGAACCAGTGCAGGCGAAGGAAAAAAATAAAAGATAAAAACACACCAAATTCTCTTTGAATTTTACATCTTTATCTTGCCTGAACATTCCAATTCACAGATATTTTCATAAAAAATGTTTTTAATGGTCACTGCTAATATCCTAGAGAGCATGTGGTAGCTGATGGCCTATATAAAGCAATTGTATGATATCACAACAGTTTAAACATAGTAAAGCAAACAGGCATAACTATTTCCATATTTTTTTGGCAATATTTACTAAGTTACTATAATAAAAAATTTATGAAAATGGAAAAAACTTGATAAATTATAAATTTGTAAAATATAGATATTCTATTAAGGTATACAGGGCTTGACATCATAACATTGCTAAAAAGAAAGTTATTTTGTGTATTTAGTGTAATGCAATGTGTTTAAGGTAAAAAAAAATATTTTCCACATACTGTACATTATTGTTTCTCCTCCATGCCCCACCTTTGTGAAACGTGTTAATTTTTACAAAGCTCATTGTTCTGAAAAGCGAGGTGTGATCTGATTGGCCAGTTATCCAATGCATGTGACGGAAATGTTACGCCCCTTGCCACAGCGGTTCCCAAACCCAGTTCTCGCGCCGCCCTGCTCTGTATATTTTGCATGTCTCTCTTAGTTAACACACCTGATTCATATAATCAGCTTGTAAGAAGAGAGCTATGTGTATTAACTGCGTTCCGACGTAACAACGTAACCACAGATTTCTAGTTGTGTCCTCTTTTGTAAGGCCAAACAAAGTAGCTTCGCTTTCACAACGAAACAGCATCTTCACAACATGGCACTAAGAGGCAACAGCAAGAAAAAAAATTACGCCTTCTTTCTTTGCGTGAACATTTGAGCTATTATAAAAGTAAACCATTAGTAAATGAAAGCAAGTGAATATCTTAATTAAAGATTTATTGAAGCATGTCTGCAAACCGTTCGTTCACATAGCAGATTCATTCAAGAATGATGCAAGTGCCTGTTCTTATAATCCTTATGAATCAAAAAAATAATTCATTAACAAAACACCTGTCTGCTGTTTAGAGATGCGTTACTCTTCTACTATGATCTTTGTTTGGGACTATTTTCATTAACCAAATGGTGCAAAAACATTCAGCATTGAGAATATATCGTTTCAATAAAGTCAAATTCAAAGACCTGTACCTGTCAGATCTGTTAAACAGAGATAATAAACTAAAAAAGATGGAGAAAAGGAGGTGCTGGCATTCTCAGCATTGTCAACATAAAAGTCCTACTTCTGACATATGGGTTCAACAGGAAAAAAATTATTGGGCGATGCTGATAATTACAAAAAAGCTAAATATAATTTGATATATATCGTCCATGGTGATATATAGGTTGACAACTAATGACATGGCCATCTGGAATGAAGGAAGTGATCAACGTGATTAATATTCAAAATATTAAGAATTCGCTGCTTGTGAGCTGACACCTGTTGGTGGGCAGAGTTATTTCCTCTCATGCATGTGCAGAATGTACATGCTTGTTGGCCATTGACTGTAATCTTTGTTGTGTGTTCAAACCAACTTTTGTGTCCCAAACTAAGTGTCACCACTACTACTTTGATGTCAGTATGGTTTGTCATGGCCTTTAAGGACAGTTTATTATGAGAAGCAGAAGAAACCGAATCGGGATGTGATGCAGCCAGACTCAAACCTGCAATGCCCATTTGAGTACCATCGGCCTAAATACCAGTTACTGTATATGACTATGATATTCTCTTCTCTTTTTGCCACTTTATGTTGAAAGTAGAGAGAGGAATAGAGGTTATGTAGAAAAGTGAAGGTGTACTGGATAAGGATATGATGTGAGCCAGATTCAAACCTGCAAATTATTTATATCTTTCATATTCTGTCTTCCTCCAAGTGATGAACAAGAGACACCTGCAGACTATCACACGTTTTGTGAAATCGGAATAAGATGCCGAGGATGACTTTGTGTCTGAACAATAGGAAGGATCGGTATGGGATTCATGTTGTTATTTAAAATTTTTGGACAGCAACATAATGTTATTCTTTATCTCTGCTGGTTACTCCCTTATTGTTCTCTCTCTGTGTTTCCTGTGGTGTTGGACTCTGCTGGAAACGAACAGAGAGAGCGAATTATGCAGCGTGGAGTAGAGAACTTTCAAAGTGTATGTACACACAGGCGCTATCCAAGCCTGTGGCGCGCCTGCGGATGCATATACAGACTCCAACTTTTATGGGATCAGACGCCCAGGTATTAATCTAATCACTAGCTGCAGGGCGTGATTACCCAGCATTCAGCTCTGTAACACACTCTCTAGAACTTATTTTCACAAATTTGAACGTCCTCCTAATATACCTTTTAGCAGATCAAACCTACCTCTCAGGTTGCATGCGAGGGTGAGTTCAACACACTCTCTTACTGTTAAAATCCTACAGCACTTGGCGATAATCTTTGTAGCACTGGAGGCAGTTGGCCCACAGGGCTATCGGCTACAGCTCGGGATGACTTATCGTTCTGATCACCACAGAGCATGGTCCCCATAGACTAGCAGGTGTAAATCTACAACCTGTCGTACAGCCATGCTAATCCTGCTTTTGGCATGCTAAAGGCAAAGGACAGACACCTTGCACTCAATTTGATCGAAGAAGTCCTTCTTTTTCCTTTTTGGGATATTTTTAGTGTACTTTACATGTCGTGCTGACAACAGTTCTAGTTATTAAGACAGTTTGTGTGATGTTTTATTATAAAAAAAATTTAATTCATGCATTTTTCATGTGTCACAACTTGTATGGTTTTCTTTGAGTGTCTTGTTCCATGAGTACTGCGTTTTAAAATGTCAGGTTAAAATAACTTTTAAAAACACATCTGAAGACCCCAGCATTCTGTCCAATTCTGTTGTCGTTGCATCTTAAGTCAAGTTCCCCTAAGAAACATAATCTGGGTCAAGTGAACTTGAAACCAGCATTGTTATAGAGGTAGTCCTGTAGTTCAGCCAAAAATTATAATTCTGTCATCATTTCCTCACCCTTAAGTTTAATCAAAATGTCGTCTTTTGTGCTCAGCAGAAGAAATACATTTATATAGGTTTGGAACAACTTGAAAGTGAATAAATGATAACACAATTTTCTTTTTTGGGTGAGCTATTGAATCATCTTGATCAATCAACTAGCTGTTCATGTAATCCATCTATTCATTTTGAAAATAGTCTACTTTTTGTACTTTGCTCTAAGAATCTAGTTTTGTTTCCCAGATTTTCTTTGCGATTAATTTCATCCAAATCTGCCAAGTCTGTGTTTTTCTCATAAAACCTCTGTTAAAAAAAGCAAACTTAATGTTCCTCTGAGAAATCTAATCCCATCCGAATGGAAATGTCTGTGATTGCAGATATTCTTTTATCACAGTGCTTCTCCTCATGTGTTTTTGAATTACTATCTTGCTAAATCTGTCAAAATGAATGGCATTTGACAAAAAAAGTAATATAAAATTAATGCAAATCACATAAATGTATATGACTATTTTAATATCAATATTAAAATATGAATATACAATATTAATACATTCTCTGCACCTTTACATGTTTTTTTTTTTTTTTACTTTTGTAAACTTAATCACAGCACATGAATTTCTATAACTCCAATATCTAGAAAACAAACATTCCTACCTGTGTAATTAACAAGATGTTAGCCTGTCCGAATCAATACAAAATCACAGACATCAGATGATGAGTAATTAAACATCGTTTAGAAAACGAGTCTTTTCCGGATAGGGCTGATGAGCTTTAAGAACACAATGACAACATAAGTGCTATTGAAGGTGATTTTGCTCCATGTGCAGAGAAAAGTTACTGTTGGGTAAGATGATGTGCTCTTTACAACAAACTTTTTTAACAAACCTTTTGCTCTAGTTCGCTGAAGTTTTATTACTTTTTCACCAACGTATGATGTAGGCTTTGATAAATATTTTCAGAGACATTTTCCCCTCATCCTTTATTTTATCTGTGAGACTGCAGGTGTCACCAGGCTCGGCTTTGCCTCACGGTATTGGTAAAATGAATTCTTTCAAATCTCTTCTCTAGAGTCCCAGGGTGCTCCTCTGGTTTTCTTTTTTCCTACAGGGTGAAACTTGACATGTGAGTCTGTCTGATCTCAGGTCAGTTTAAAAACATGCAAAGAACCAGAGGGCCCGCGGACATGACCCTCTCCTCCTGGTCTAGAATCTGTATCTGCCACTTACAGAAATGTCAATGCTTTAATAGAGGCCAAGAGTTTTAAGAAAAGAGAGAGTGCGTTCACTGAATATGACAAAAGGAAAGAAAGGTGGCTTTCAAAAGAGTGCAGACAAAAGAATATGAGTGAGATAATAGTGAAACATGTTTGTGTCAGCTTTATTCTGTACCTTGCCTCAAACCATTTAACAAGGCCCTATGGATACATCAACTACAGTTCAAAAGTTGGGTATAAATTGGGTATTTGTTTATGTGCTTTAAAGAAGCCTAATTTGCTTACCAAGGCTGCATTTATTTGTTGATTTTAAAAATGGTAATTTTTTAAATATTATTACAATTTGAAATAACCGTTTTGTAATTTAATATATTTAAAATGTTATTTATTTCTATGATTGCAAAGCTGAATTTTTAGTATCATTACTCCAGTCTTCAGTGTCGCATGCAAATGTGCTGATTTACTCAATAATTATCAATGTTGAAAACAGTGATAGATGTGCAAATACACCTTTTTGAAAAGTATTATCCATGTAAATACACTTTTGTAGTGTATTTATTAATTTAGATATTCCATACTTCTGTAAATACATGTAAATCTAATTTATATTACAGTATTCATGTTTCAGCCTAGGGTTGTGCCGATAGATAATAGTATCGTGTATTGAGGATAGCAGATGACTCTGTTAATAGTCAAGATGATAGATATTATGCTCATTCTCCTATCAATGTATTATTAATAATAATAATAATAATTATTATAATTTTTTTTATTGGGCGGCCTATTATAAATTGGCCCTGCCCTACTATTTCACTTCAGCACCACATTTCACATACACGCACGCTCACACGCACGCGGACGCTCAAATGAGGATTAAAGCCTGTAACCAGTGAAGGAGTCTCGAAATATATGAACTTACCTGTTTTGAATACTTTATATTTAACATGTTTGTTTATGTCCAATATTAGTCTTAAACTGTTGGACTTTAAATGAAAAGCTACGATTGATTTTCACCATTGACTGATTTTGCAGAACATTTAGACTAATAACGTCCGTGCGCAGATGCTGCAAATCTGTATATTTTTGTGATTATTGGTGATTTCATAGGCTTTCTCTTGCACACCTGCGCAGTTTAAAACAACAAATAGTTATGCTATGACAAGAACAAAGAGTTTCTCTCTTGCTCCACCCATGCACGATAATATCGTGTATCGTCGATCTCACGGGCTGACGATATGACGATTTGAAAAATTTACATATCGCCCAACACTATTTCAAAAATGCTGTTTTATTTTGTTTCCATTCAAACAGTTACTTATGGAGTCAATTTAACGCCATATATATATATATATATATATATATATATATATATATCTACAGTACAGACCAAAAGTTTGGACACACCTTCTCATTCAAATCTGTCACAGGACAGGCGATATGACAGATGCGTCCGACTATATAAGAACTAGCTGTTTTAAATACAGTATTTTTATATTTAACGTTGAAAGTATATTTTTGTGATTATTGGTGATTTCATAGGCTTTCTCTCGCACACCTGCGCAGTTTAAAACAACAAATAGTTATGCTATGACAAGAACAAAGAGTTTCTCTCTTGCTCCACCCATGCACGATAATATCATGTATCGTCGATCTCACGGGCTGACGATATGACGATTTGAAAAATTAACATATCGCCCAACACTATTTCAGCCTGGACAAAAATGCTGTTTTATTTTGTTTCCATTCAAACAGTTACTTATGGAGTCAATTTAACGCCATATATATATATATATATATATATATATATATATATATATATTATATATATATATATATATATATATATATATATATATATATATTATATATATATATATATATATATATATATATTATATATATATATATATATATATATATATATATATATATATATATATATATATCTACAGTACAGACCAAAAGTTTGGACACACCTTCTCATTCAAAGAGTTTTCTTTATTTTCATGACCATGAAAATTGTAGATTCACACTGAAGGCATTACAACTATGAATTAACACATGTGGAATTATATATTGAATTATATACATAACAAAAAAGTGTGAAACAACTGAAAATATGTCATATTCTAGGTTCTTCAAAGTAGCCACCTTTTGCTTTGATTACTGCTTTGCACACTCTTGGCATTCTCTTGATGAGCTTCAAGAGGTAGTCACCTGAAATGGTCTTCCAACAGTCTTGAAGGAGTTCCCTGAGAGATGCTTAGCACTTGTTGGCCCTTTTGCCTTCTGTCTGCGGTCGAGCTCACCCCTAAACCATCTCAATTGGGTTCAGGTCCGGTGACTGTGGAGGCCAGGTCATCTGGCGCAGCACCCCATCACTCTCCTTCTTGGTCAAATAGCCCTTGATGCCTTCAGTGTGACTCAGTGTGATAGTCAGTGTGATAGTCATGAAAATAAAGAAAACTCTTTGAATGAGAAGGTGTGTCCAAACTTTTGGTCTGTACTGTGTGTGTGTGTATATATATATATATTACAAAAACATATGGATATGGATACAAAAACAGCTCCTTATAAAAAAATGAAAATGTTATATTATTGTAGTAGTTATGAACAAATACAAAGATGTAACTTTTTATATGGAACTCTATAACTCTTTATATTGAGTGTGTTTTTAGTCAATTGGTTCTCTATAGGGCTTATGTTTTTTGGAACAAAGCAGGAATTACGGTCTGTCTGAATTGGGCTCGTGAAGGAATATTGTAACTGGGCTCAATTACATTAAGCATGTTCTTAAAACCTACGTTTTCCACAGAGTGGGCCTTTCACACAGGACGCAGTATGCGCGGCGCTTGCCGCTGGGTTCAGCGTTGCCCTTCAGATACAACGCGATTTGCGCTGCGCTGCGCTATGGCGTAGGCGGAGTTTTAAAAACTTTTAGCGGGAGCTCTATCATAGTCTGTTGTTCCTTGAATGGAGATATGTCTCCATGACACAGCTTTCCTGACGATGTCCCTATACTACCTCAAACTTGTATCGTACAGCTCAGGAAATTCTGACACACACAGTACTGTACTAGCCGTTCATTCCTTTTGATTTCCGTGCTTGTTTTGGATCCTATTGGTCGCGCTGGTAATCGTCACAGAGCGCAGCGGCAAAAGTTGAACTATTTTGAACTTTGACCGCGGCGTGCACGCAAATGATGCGCACCGCTGCGCTTGCGCTTTGGTCGACGCAGCAACAAAACGTCCTTGCGCGGAGCAAGCCATTGAGATGAATGGGTTTTATAGCACAGCGCCGCGCATACTGCGTCCTGTGTGAAAGGCCCATAAAAGCCCTTGCTCACTCAGTACGCCCTGAAGGCTCGTTGCAAAATGGCTAATGCGTTTAACAGACCAGAAATAGAAGATCCTCCAATAACCAATAGGTCTGGTGTTTGGGTGCACTTTGGATTGGCCATTTTGCAACGAGCCTTCAGCGCGTACTGAGTGAGCGAGCGCCTGACTGAGTAGCCTAACATAAACATATAAGTTGGTGTTTTTTTCTTCTTCGGGGGTGTCAGGGGCGTTGCCTGTTACGTCGTTTGGGTTATTGGGCTACCTTGTTGAACGCATATCATTATATTTCAAAAAAAAAAAATTATTTTCCAAATATAATTAATTAGTCCAACGAACCGTTCGGTCCATAATGCGTACCACGTACCGAACCGAAAGCCTCATACCGAACGGTTCAATACGAATACGCGTATCATTACACCCCTAATATATATATATATATATATATATATATATATATATATATATATATATATATATATATATATATATATATATATATACATATATACATATACACACATAAAAAGACACGATCAACGGACTGTGGGATGGACAAAAAATATTTGATCAATCTCTGATAATCTCAGGTTGCTTTGGTCACCCTGGTTTGTTTATTCATTGAACTCGTGGCCACGACATTATCACGTTCCCAAGAATTAATATATCTCGTGGCCACGACAAAACTAAACCAAAAAGACTCGAGTTTAAAAAAAAAATTATACTTATGAGTAAAGTAGTTATGTAAATGAAAAACGAATTCGCGATCGATATGAAACTTGAGTTGAGACCTCTTTAATGATGTGTGATAATGTGATAATGATGAAGTTATAGTTTATGAAGTGAATTGCATTATTTTACATTAAAACTAGCAGTAACTCTGAACTAATGTAAACAAAGAACGCTTCTGTGCGCTGGCGTCCTCCAACAAGTTAAGAGATTTTAAACAAACACTTGCAGTTAACCAAATGAAACAATACACATTTTAATGCTATAAAAGTGTGCACATCGAGAGAAATAAACAGCAGATGTTCATGTTAACAACTTCTTTAACTTGAGCAAACACATACATTTGTTAATAAAGTAAATGAAATGAAAACATGAATGTTTTAATGCTATTTAATAAAAAGAAATGATCCACTCGAAAGCCTCTGCTCATCATGACAGTACCTGGATCAGCGAGCTGGGTCTCGGGCCGATGACATCACTTCCAGGGATGCATGTTGTACACGCCCCCGTCCCTTGACTCCGCCCCCACGTCAGAACAGTGCCACAAAGAGAGACATGCAGAAAAGTGAAGCGCAAAGGAAAAATGGTATCGCAAGCTCAAACTAGACTGACACACAAAGTAAAAGCAGCGTTGCAAATAAACTAATAGATAGGACCATGGAAAATATGTATTGCAAAATCATTGATTTTGCACTGTTTCATTTATGTTTTGCAATTCTTAATTTTTGTTCGCAAGAAGCAAATTTCTTTTCCTCAATACTTTAATTTTCGTTTGCAAAACTTTATTTTCTTTTGCAAATATATATATATATATATATATTGCGTATATATATGGCGTTAAATTGACTCCATAGTTACTATTTATTAATGATTTTGACATTGCTGCTTACAGAAATCCCCCCATTCCCCCCCACCCATGGACAAGAGAGTCATAAAATATGAACATCTCTGCATTTGCAGAGCCTGACAAATGGCATTGAACTCTGTGTGCTGACTCGTGTAATCTCCTGTAGGAAAGCTGTCAAGGCATCAGGACGAGTAGTGCTGAAATATTGTTGTTGGGATAGGCACACACAGATCGAGCCAAGAGGGGAAAGAGCTGTTGTGATGTGTGCATCATGCTTATTTGTTAGGGCGCATTTCTGCGTGTTGAAAGCTAAGACGTTTGCTCTGACCTTTGTCTGTCTCCCTTCGTGATTTTTTTTGGTCAAAGAGACCTATCAAAAATAGCTGCTTTGCCATCACAGAATTAAATGGTATTTAAAAACATATATTTAAATAGAAAACTGTTCTTTTTTTTAAAAAAATTGAATATTAAATGTTTTACTTATTTGATAAAATAAATGCAGCCTTGTTCAGCTTTATAGATAGTTGCATTATGGATGCATTATAGCTTGATTTAGAACAGGCTCTGCAATTAAAAAGCAAATCAATTGAAACTGAAACTGTAAAGTAAATTTGAAGTATCCTGTTGTCTTTTTCCTCTACAGTGTCTCCTTATACAGTTCCACCTAAATAAATCAAGCTGTACTTTTTCAATCTCCACATTTCTCTCTTAGTCTGCCAAACATTTATGAGGCCAGTTAATGTCTTTTATGGGCAGCTCTTGTTTTGTCTTTTGTGGACGTAATTGGAAACTCTGCGAGTGTTTGGCAGCCTGTTGTGTCTTTAATGTAGAGTGTGTGGCCAGCAAAAGCATTGAGAAATAAATTAAGACAAACCACAACAAAGCTAACTAGCACTTCCGTCCCTGTGACAAAAAATTGCCTTTATGGACTTATTAATATGTTTGTGGTTTGCACTAATATATGATTTATGATCTGTGTGGTTATTCCTCCTTAAAGAGTGTTTCTGTCCACACCACCGCAGATGGGTGTTCATTTAAAACATATGGTCATACACATGTGTGACGAGTGGGGCGGGGCCGAGAGACGTGGGAACAGGAGCGAGGCCGGTGGAGTGATTGGAGATGAGCGACACCTGCTCGACCCACCGGTCTCGAGTCCCACGGAGGAGATGGAGGGATGTAAAACCAGAGCGACGACAGTGACGGACGAGAGAGGACCAGGCCTGGACTTTATTTTGTATTTGGTTTTTATTTGTGCGCAACAGTCGTCCGTGAGGGGCTGACATGCTGTTTTGTCTTTATTTTGGAATTAAAGTTTCTGTTTGATTGTCCGCCGGTTCCCACCTCCTTCTTCCCGATGATTAGGAAGTTGTAATTGCTACAACATGTTCATGGTTACATGGTATGGAAAAGTGCAGCATGAACATTCTGCCTAACTTCTCCTTTTGTTTCGCTCATGAGAAAGAGAGTACGAGTTTAGAATAATGTGAGGGAAAGTGAATGATGACAATGTTCATTTTTGGGCGAACTGTCCTTTTAAATACTTGAATAGCTTCAAGTCAAGTCATCACTTAGTTTCTAAAACTAGAAAGTTGAAATCACAAATTCTGATGACTTGTTCTCTCCTTTCCTCCCGTCTCTAACCTTGCCTGTGCGTTTATTAAACCAATATCTGTCCCCTCAGTCTGCTGTATAGCAGTGTGTTTGGAGAGTTGTATTGATCAGCAGACAAACTTCCTCCTCAAAGCTTATGGCTTCCCTGCTGAGCACATTGTTTTACTTGTGCAATATGTATTATTCAGCAGGAGTGGGAAAGCACGGCAGACACTCCCTGAACTCTCAGGTCAAGTGCTGTGCGTGTCTGTCTGTGTGTGCTGGCCAGTCAGTGCTGGACAATAGAAAGTAATAGTGCTTTTTTGTGGAAGAGCGCTTTAATAGTTTAAAATAGAAACCACATTGAGAGGTGGGTCCAATGAAATGGATATGAATGCTGAGGAGTGTTATTTGTGTGAAATTGGGTTAATTTCTGTGAATGGTGTCAATATGGTCACTCTAATGCGAAAAATTACTCTTTTTGCCTAAAGTAAAAAATCCTGTTAATTTTCTCCATAGGGGAATTGATTTTTATATATAACTTATAGACTGTTAAAGATAGAGCTGTGAGCTATGGGGTATCAATCATTGTTATATGTGTTTGTTGAGGCTATCAGACCACATTATTGCAACTTAATTCTTAACTCTTTCCTAGCCATTGACAAGATGTCCCATCATTTATGACACCCTTCCCGCCATTGATGAGTTATTCCAGCTATTCTTATTTGCACTGTTATATGGTAGGGGCACTCTTACAGATCTTCTGAAAGAGTACAGCATTTGGATCCAAAAATAAGTACAAAAATAATAAAATAAGTAAACCATAAAGAGTTGATATAATTTTGTTTATGCACAAGTTAGCTAAAAGATCACCAAACATTCAATAGCATCTACTTCTAAACTTAAGCTTGAAGCTACAAGTGCAGTAAATAGATTTTTTTTCTTTTTCTTTTGATACATCAGTTTCCCTAGTTTCTTGATTTATTTATTTATGGGTTTCAAATAAATATACAGCGGGTAAAATAAGTATTGGACACATCAACATTTTTCTAAGTAAATATATTTCTAAAGGTGCTGTTGATTTGAAATTTTCACCAGATGTCCGTAACAACCAAAGTAATTCATACATTAAAAAATAAGTTCAGAAATTACATTTATATTACAAATTTCACATATATATATACACACTGTGGGTATATATATATATATATATATATATATAAATAAATAAATAAATAAATACTGTATGTATGTATGTATGTATGTATATATAGAAAGAGAGAGAGAGATTTTTATATATTTTTTTTACTTCAAATCAAAGTTGGTTTATGGATTATAATTTTGAAAAGAGAACTTAAAAAAAAACATATGGGAAAGATACTTCCAGAACCAAGGCTGCTGTAAAACTGGGAAGGCACTAATGCACTCTATGCTAGAACCATAGAAAGACCTGTTAGAAAGCAGCCATGTTTTACTCACCTGTAAAACATAGTTTGACATGAGCTTACACACTGTTGTTAAACACAATCAGAGTAAGATCGCATATGCAAATGCAATTGTGATGGGTGTCATACGGGATTACATGCCAAGGAAAGGTTAGTAAAATCATTTGATGATGGACTGCAGAGGGCCTGCAGCAACACGAATACAGTTCAGGCCCTTGTGGAGTGAGACTTCCAGGTGCCTGCTGTTATCTTTGTGTAGCTGCCATATAAGACTAAATGTGCAATGTAACGTGAAATGAGGGCATGTGGACTGTAACGATGGAGAGCAAAGGATACTACTGCGTAAGAGGTCTGGAGTATAGGGGAAAATTCATGAATACCAGTCAAAGTTACACCTTCTCAAACTATTGTTATAAAATAAATCATCAGACTTGAGGATTAGAATTGTCTTATTATTAATCAAATGAAATAACTATGCATATAGTGTGAACTATACAGATTTTTATCTAATTTTGGATTTCCTTTTTTGCATAGAGCATGATGTATGTGATTGATTTTTATGAAAACTGACAGGATGAGTTTTTAACTCTTTCTTAGTGCAAGATCTCCATTTCGTATCCTACAAATTTCTCTGATCCTTTCATTGCTTTTCCTGTTTGAGATTTGCATAAGGAAAATGCAGTTGTGCTCCAGTGAATGTATATTTTTCCATTACTGCCCAAATGCCGCAAAAATCTGTGACAGCTGCCACTTTCCTGAGGGAAGTGCAAGCAATCTTCCTGGAGCGTGTCGCCGTGATATATCTCCCACGCTGTCCTTTGACTGACTATTCTTTAAGGCCTTGCCTTTCAGTGAGGCGACCAGCACCTCCACATCCTGCCAAGCGCTGCTGTTAAATCATGTCATCTCCCAGAAGCATAGGAAGAACAGCCACGTCACCCGCCAACGCACAACACCATGGATGGGGGAAACAAACTCAAAACAATAGCAAGCCATATTTTACTCTTTTTATTTCCATGAGTCGGAGTAGCCTGTGGCGTGAAGGGGACCGTTTAAGGGTAATGATTGTTGGTTTGTTGTTAGCCTTACTTTGGCATGTGGGTATTGTAAATGCAGCATTATTCAAAGTCAGGGGCATTTGTTTTCTCTTGCTGGAGGGCAGCAAGATCCTGAGCTCTATTGCTCTCTCAGTCAAACTGTCTACCTGCTTGTAACATTTGTTGTCATAGGGGAGCTCCTGTTCCTGTAGCCATAACATGGCTTTCCACTTTTATTGGATGGAGAATGTGTAGAAGAGAAGGGAAATTATTGAGGATTGAGACGGGGATGGGATAGGGTCATGTTGGATTTAAACCCATGTGAAAATTCTGAATTAACATTCGCAATAACCACAAGACCATGGCTCTGACACTTCTGTGCTAAATGATGCTCTCAAATAAGACTTCAGGCCATCAAAGAGGGCCATTCTATGTCCATGTAATGCAGCTTAGAAATTCACAAAGCAATTGAAGTAATTGCCCAAATACATCTTTGAAAACTTGAAAGGGCACTCTGTGGCAAGGGTGCCAGATCATGCCTCTGAAAGGCCCTCTGTAACACGGTTTGTAGACTCAAGAAGGAGGAAGTGTGAACCGACATAAATGTAAAAATTAATTTATAAAAAAATAAAGAAATAAACAAAGAAAACAAGTGCAAAAACAGGTCTACTGTTGTCACTCCTTCTTACGTCCTTATGGAGGGTTGGAGCTGGGAACATTTTCACAAGACGTGAAATACTTACCAATAACTACATATCACTGCAGTTTCCTACAGAAATGAATACTCGATGTGATAAAACAGTGAAGTATATAGTATGATTATAGCTTCATATGTTTCACTTTCCGGACATTACAAACTTTCTCTGTAGCTCAGCCGGGACAGACTTGGGACTTAAGTAGGATGCAGAATCATTGGGTACGAATTCCATGAAAAGCATGACTCAGAATGAAAGAGCTCAAAGATGACTAATTGAAAAACAAGCTGAAAAGGCATGCTTGTGATTACGTTTTTATGTCACATTTGCTTTTGTTCATACTATTGAGTAGGTTTAGGTGTGGTGCAGATAAAAAAAAAAAAAAAAAGTGAAAAGTGCCACCCAGTGGACATTTCACATAGAATATTTCACTTAACATACATGGCAGTATGTATTGTATGTCTTGCAAAAAAGTTCCCAGAGGAACGTTTTTGTCATGAGACCAGGTTGGGTGGCAAGTGGACCTCCGGGACACATACCGTGTTTATGTACACTGTGAGCATCTGAAATCTTTCAACCCTTGTTCTGTGCATTATGTTTAATCAATTTTTGCTGTCTGGATCTTCATTCAGACATGTTTGGGATGGGAATGCCTTTCAGCTTTATACTGTAATGGATCAATGCTTTCATGTCTTCAACTGCCTCATCTGGCAGAAGATAAGAACTGCTTGAGATGTGTTCTTTGAGGCCGTAGATAATTATATTTCATGAAATTGCTCATGATGTTAATCAAAGGTTCAGCTGGGGGTCAGAAGACCTTTTTCATTTTTCTTTCCTCCAATTGCTATGCAAAGATGCTGAATCTTTTTCTCCATCTAATGACATCTTCAAACTGAAGTAGAACGCTCTCTAAAGTGTAATACCTTGTTCTAATCAGTGACCCTAATTCGGCTAGATGTGGACATGTGAATATGTCTATTTAAATTCTACTTTAAATCTTAAGTTCTACTCAGCCGTCATTGAGTCAGTCCTGTGTACTTCAATTACTGTCTGGTTTGGTTCAGCTACAAAATCAGATATCAGAAGACTACAGAGAACTGTTCGGACTGCTGAAAGGATTATTGGTGCTCCCCTGCCCACCCTCCAAGAACTGTACACATCCAGAGTGAGGAAAAGGACTCAGAAAATCACTCTGGATCCCTCACATCCAAGTCACCCCATCTTTGAACTTTTGCCATCTGGCCGGCGCCTCAGAGCCGCAAATACAAGAACAGCAAGGCACAAGAATAGTTTCTTCCCCCAGGCAATCTACCTCATGAACAGTTAAATGTTTCCCACTTAAACGTATGCTTATGCAAAAATGTGCAATATCCTTATATTTATTTGTTACCCCTCCATCCTAGAACATTCCTGCATCTCACTCAATCCTATTCCATTATCATTTATAGCACAATTGTTTATACACTTATTTATTTGCCAATTTGTAATTCTCCTGTAAATGTTTTTTTTTTTTTTTTGTCTGTGTGTTGTTGTCTCTGTTTACTGGAAGCTTATGTCACTAAAACAAATTCCTTGTATGCGCAAGCATACTTGGCAATAAAGCTCTTTCTGATTCTGATTCTGATTCTGATTAAATGCTAATGCTTTCATATGGATACACGTTTGTAGACGTCCTAATAGGTCATGCTAAGCAGTGCTACATGGCCCTGCTTTAGCCAGCCTGAAACACTCCTGAGACTCGACAGTCCCTTCGCTGAACTATTTAAGAGTTTCTCTTCAACTCTGGAGGTTTGACCATCTCTTCTGAACAGATCAGAAGTGTTAAGCAGCTTTTTCCTCGGCCCAGAGAGAGAGAGGTTTAGACTTATGGTTCATAATGTAGGAAACATTTATAAATCAATTGTGTTTGTGTACAGAATTTAGTGTCAGTAGAGGGTTAAATGTAATGCTACACAGTCGTCACACAGGACTATAATGGCCCGAGCATTCAGAGGCTTAAACAGCAGGAGAGATAGTTCAGTGCCGAGGGTTCGGAGTCTGTAATGCCAGCAGAATCGGAGCGAGTGTGCTTCACTTAAGCTCCCAAGATGGTGAATTATACTCTTCCTTCATCCTGTGAAGATGGGGCTTTTTGTTTATGGTTCCCCTGTAAGTATTGATGTAAACCCTCTATCTGCTCTCAAGCATTATATAGAGATGGGAAATGAAGGAGAGATTGGATGGAGAAGGAATGCTTGTTTAGGTTTTGCTTGAATAAACCGGAGTCAGATGGGCTCGCAGGTTGCAATGGATGCTTACAAGCAGTGCGGACAGACATGCTATCAGTTAAAGCTCCTTGCCGCTGTAGGGTAGTATGAAGGCAGCAGATTGCCTGTTCGCTCTGTTGCCTTCGGGATCCAACAAGCACAAACATATGCTTTTTGCTTTCTTTTGACATATGAATGCAGCATGTACACACAGATGTTCAGTTTCTCTTTACCTACCTGTACACACGCTTTTAGAATTAATCAGACATTTTTCCACTGATCAAGTGAGCAAATGAAGGATGTTAAGAAGTATCATTCAAAGAAAAACATGTATTCAGGAAAAGTGATTGTAATTACTGGAATAGTAACTGATAAATTGAACAAAAGGTCCAAAGCTGTGATATATATATACAATATATTAAAGATCACCTTGGTTTGTTTTTGTTTGGTTTGTTATTTTTAAATCAAAATCAAAAAATGTGAGCCCTGCTTCTGAAGAAATGATACTCAAATTCTGTTTCAACCAGTATACAGAGGTTACGTGATCTCTGTGTGCCAAATCGTGTCTGAGGTTGTTATCCGCTACTGAAATGTTGGTATTGTGAAATTCACATCAAAGTGAGTTTTTTGTTTTTTTCTTCTCTCTGTAGGTAACATCAACGAGTGCACACTGAATTACTACTTCTTCCTCCTGGCTGCCATCCAGGGAGTCACACTCCTCGTCTTCCTCATTGTGTCTGTGAAGTATGACAAGCAGAAGCCCAGAGCAGAGAGCCACAGGGCGTCTCTGACCAACTCATGACCCCCATCATCCTCACCAGCCGTACGTTCACCTCAGCCACCAAATCATGTGCCAAACTTTAAACCTCATAGTGGTTCAAAAATTAAGTTTGAAAATATTGGACTTTTGAAATATTTAACTTGAAGCCCCCTGTGTTTACTGGAACTGGCAGTTCTCTTGCCATTTTAACACGCGAGAAAATGTAAAAAACAAAACGAAACAAAAAAGTTCATAAATACTTACACAATTTTCGTATGAAATGGTTGGAAAAGTTCACTCCAACAGTGAACTGGATTATGAAATGCGTGCTTGTTGAAGTGTATACTCTGGGCAACAGATGGGTTCAGATTTGGGGATATTTGTTGTTTTGACTGTGTCTATGAGATTTACAAATTGACTTACTCAAAAAATGAATGTGGTTTTTAATTGTTTACGATGGGTTGTACAATTGGTCATTGGTTTAAAATGAATATTTATTGAACCTTTTATATTCATAGTTTATGCTCAAAGTCAGTACTCTTGTTAAGATTTATTTAAAGTTGTCCTTTTGGGCATGTTTATGGTACACCTTTTTTTAACCAATTTTAACAGTACTTTTTCAACACAATTAAAATGTTTTTTTTTTTTTTACATTATTTCTCCACCATTTGCACTGTATTGTGTATATATGGTCACTTTACTGTAAATTTGTAATGGATATGAATTGGTTCTGTTTTATGCTGTTTATGCTAATTAGCTGGTATCTAAAAAGGGCAAATATGATTGGCTACTCATTTCAGATGGTAGCCAGTAAATTGCATGCAGAATTCATGCAGAATTTTCACATTATCAGTGAAGTAGTTGATAAAAATTGCAGTGCAAAAGACTTGAACAATTATTATTATTATTATTATTATTATTATTAAGAGTCACTTTGATACTAGACCTGTGGCATTACAAGTGTTTCTCACTTTTAGATGTTTTATCAGGCATTAGATTTCTATTAGCTTGTTTTTAATGATTTTGATCTTAAGTGGTAAGGCCAAGCAGTCCATTGCTCTTTATCATGGTTATAAGATTTGTATAAGGCTTTCTGATCAACTACAAACCTCAAGCTCAGATTTACATCCGAATGAGGTTATGTAGTGAGATTACATTTGCACTAATCTCTAGTGGAAAATAACGGTTATAATTGAGTGTATAGAATCATGAATTTTACATGCAGGCTTATGATACATCCTTTAAAATGTAAACCTCAGCTTCATAATGTCATCATGCTGTAGAAGGGCATCTTGCTTGATGTAATTTTCATGCAAACACTTTCTGCTGCTGTTTTTGACATCTAATGAACTAAGTCTGCCGTATTTGCTTTGACCACAAGCTTAACAAAATAGTAACAACACTCCCATTATGCTTCTGTGCTGGTTCTTTTTATGTGTTTTCATACACTGGTAGTTCCTGTGGTTTGTCTTGCACTTTTTCAGCAGTTACACCTTGTGCCTTTAATGCCAGAGTTATGCCACATGACCCTTGCAACTGATGAATCATCCTTACAATTTTACATTAGGAAGTTCAAAACAGAGTGATCAAAATCCTTTTGAATGTTATTTGACAAACAGTATTGACAGTATAGTAGTTTGAATCTAATCAAAATGGTGAAATATTAAAAGACACAGTATAAGGAAATTCCATCATTCATTTTAACTGGGCATATTCAAATGCTGATTTAAAGGTTTTTTTTAAAATGTAAAATATTTCTGTTTTTCTCAAAGAGTAAAATTCAGCATTTTCTAAAAAATACATTTTGAGTTCGTGCAGTGGAAACATACATGCTTTTGTTTGTTTAAAATGAAATGGTTTCTTCCTTTTGTTGTTGTTCAATAAAATGCATTTGACTTCTAGTGTTTGTGTCTGAAAAAGAGTTGCAATACGAGTCTCCTATTTATTACACATTATCTCATATTCTTAGCTCATATGCAAACCTTGTGATCTCTCACATTCAATTGCATTTGTCTGATTTCATCAGATGAACATGAAATCAGAACATCGTCGCTCTTCAGCCAAGCATATCTAGACTGACGAGTCGTTTCCTAAGGTTTCGCTGACCATCAGCGAACTGTTTGAACTCCACAGCTCTTTTTCTTCCTCTCGCTCTCTGAGTCAGACTGTTGACACAGCCTATAGATTTCTACCACCTCCAAGTTTTGTACAGTGTTATGCTCTATTTAAAAAAGCAGAAGAGCTTAAGGTGTAAGCACAGTATATGAATTATGGATGGGTTTTGGGAGTCCGTTAACCCGTCTAAGGTCAGTGTTCCCAAATGACTCTTGTTTTGTAAGAGGCTGATATGTCTCATTAAAACAGTTTTGGATTTGTCTAACATGAATCCATTTTGATATTTGCAAATATTTCTTCATGCTGCATTCAAATTTGCATGTGCCATTTTAAACTACCTTCTCATTCTAACTGCTTATATCTTATTTATAGTATTCAGCTTTTAGCTCTGAAGAGTAAATTTAATGAACACAACTTTGTCATTTAATTGTGATGTAATATAAAATGCAAATAAATCAGGTTTCTGCTGTATGAACTATGGCTTATCAATGTCTTTTAATTAGTTTTAAAGCAGTCCTTATATTTTAAAATGAAATATTACCATATTAATAGAATATTGCAATTCAGTGGTTGGCTGCAAACTAGCTAGCCCTTACTGAGTGACAGTGTTATTTCGGCTAAATCTGCAACCTTGTTACTTATTCTGGCGTATTTATATTAGAGATATTCTTATTACGGGCAGATGCCAACCTCAGTGCTTTACTACTGGAGAAAGTGTAAAAGTCATGTAGCCTATGCCTTGATAACCAGTCACATTCGGCCAATCACAATGCACTGGATAGCTGGCCAATCAGAGCACACCTTGCTTTTCAGACCGATGAGCATCATATGACCCCTTTAACAAAGACAATCCATATGGGAAAAATAAATGGGGAAAAATACCAGTCAAAAAGTGGGAGGGAACTAATGCAGCGTGTGTAGCCCCGCCTCTCAGCTGTGCTCATTGTCCACAGAATGAAGGTAAGGTCGTACGAATTTATGAATGAACCACTTGTTTAAAAATCTTCCAGGTCCGCTCACATTTGTTATAACATCCGCTCGAACAATGCACATAACTTACCTTATCTGTAAAATAAGTAAATCCACATCACCAGCTGATTACTCATGAGCAGCGATGCAACCATAAAAAGTTCAAAGGCAAAATTCTAAAGATGCCTGCTACACACTTGTTTGAGGTCTATGCGGAAATTACATCATAGGTGTAACAGTAGGTGTGTGAAAAGTCACTCTTTTTATGGCTGAGTACTGTAATATAATCATTGACTCAACTGATTCATTCGTTCATTGACTAGGCCTACACATTGCTCATGCAACGATTTGTTCAGCTGTGACTTTGTTTGGAGTTGTGTTCTTGTAAGTTACTTAATATTATCTTCTTGTCTCTGCTTTTATTCCATTTCCTTTCCAAGAGTAGTGTGGCACCACTTGCACCACATTATATATATATATATGGATTACTAAAACAAATTTGGTTTGAATGATAAAATAATAGATAGACTGTTCAAAATAAATTACTGTATAAAACATTTAGGAGAACTTGCTTTAAACTATGCATCCACTAAAATTCACATTGATAAACATTAGACTTGCTAAATAAATGAAACAACCAATAAATAAATAATAGATTTTTACGAATGTTGGTAATCAGACATTTTGGTGACCATTGACTTGTTGACTTTCATTGTAAAACATACACACACACACACACACACACACTAAAACATCTATCTTCTTATATGTGGCCACGGAAGAAAGTCATTCAGGTTTGGAATGACATGAGGGTGAGTAAATGATGACAGTTTGTTCATTTTTTGGTGAACTATAACATAACTTTATTTGTTTTATATAATTTGCGTGATGAAAATGTATGCTGCTTTTTAATGAACTGGGTATAAAATAGAGCTTAAAACTTTACAGGAGGTGCTAAACCTTGCAAACAGTTGATTACATCTTTTATCAAAATACATCAACATACATACACCATACCATCAGTGGATTCAAATGCTTTAATCAGCCAGATGGCATAGTTATGGGCTCACCCAGCAGGGACTAACTGGACCATTCTATCCAGTCAGACCTTGACCCATGTGACTGATGATCCTGAGGTTCAACATATTTGGCCTGCACCTAGTGAGAGGCAGACAGATGCCCATGTCATGCCTGAGAATAAAAAGGGCAATTTATAAACGACGAACAGGATTTTATGTTATATGTCATGCTGAAATGAAACGGTCCTCCCTGCTGATGATGCTGGAAAATGAGAAGACGTGATTATAAGAGATGTGTTAATTACAGCCAGAGATCCATCAGTCATTCTCCCTCTCTGTGCCACAGATTATTTCTCCCCAGTCATCTCAGCTTGAAGTGCCCTTCACAGATCGCACCACCATTCACCATACCCCTGCGCCACACGCTCCCCATATATGCATCTCGCCGCTGATAGAAACACATTCAAATTGAATGGCATGGAGACTGAACTAAAACAGAGAAAAAATATAAGTTATCAGGATCCTAGAAAACAAAACTGTCTGTGTGTGTGTCAGAGAAAGACAGAAGGCGCGATCATGTCAGACAGGATACGGGAAAAAAGAAGGGCCTCGTGCAATGAGAGAGGATGTGATTGATATTATACTCCTGATAAAAGAGAGAAGCGGAAAGGCAGAGGAGGAGAAATGCGGATTAGAAACGTTGTACACAGTGCCTTCATTTAATACGGTTGTTTTCATTAGGTTTAGAGCAGGAGATCAGTTATCCAACACTCACAGCTGCAACTGATTCTATTCTACACAATCTACTGGTGGATATTCAACAAATTTGGAAAACAAAAACAGAGTAACCAATGAATAATTACAATAGAGCTGTGTGCATGAATGGGAGAGTTATTTTAAAAAGGTTCTGGTGGAGTTGCAAATGTTTAGCTGGATCTTCATGCTGCTCCATACATCGAATAAGGACCAAAATAATAATAATAAAATAAGGAGAAACATAATAAAGTCATTAGCACTGCATCATTCATGTTCCCCTACATTCAGATATGGTGCATGAAGACTCCAAGCCAAGTTTGGCAGCAGTGCTTTCTCATTCATTGTCTCAAAACAGTATCACGCACGCAAAGCTATATTATGACTTTTACTAACACTGAAAAAAAATAAAATACATATAAATTGGAAAATGTTCATTCAGGAATTGATAGTAAAATTCATGAACTTGAACTAAACCTGACATTTTAAAGTAGAAAGACTAATATATATATATATATATATATATATATATATATATATATATATATATATATATATATATATATATATATATATATAGTACAGACCAAAATTTTGGAAACATTACCATTTTTAATGTTTTTGAAAGAAGTTTCTTCTGTTTAAAAATATTTTTTCAGAAGATGTGATACTTTTTTAGGATACTTTGATGAATTAAAAGTAAAAATAAAAATAAAAAAGAAGCAATGTTATTAAAATATAAATATTTTGTAATAACAATATACACTACTGGTCAGTAATTTGGGGTCAGTAATTTTTTTTCTTCTTTTTAAATAAAATCAATACTTTTATTCAGCAAGGATGTGTTAAATTGATAAAAAGTGATAGTAAAGAAAATATATTATTAGAATATATTATTAGAATTCTTTTTTTTTAATAAATGCAGTTCTTTTTAACATTTTATTCATCAAATACATTAGACAGCAGAACTGTTTCCAACACTCATAATAAATCAGAATATTAGAATGATTTCTAAATGATCATGTGATAGACTGGATGTTACATGTGACACTGAAGGCTGGAGTAATGATGCTGAAAATTCAGCTTTGCATCACAGGAATAATTTTCTTTTTTTTTAAGTATATTCAAATAGAAAACTATTATTTTAAGTTGTAATAATATTTCACAATATTACTGTTTTTTTGTTTTTTATTTTTATACATATATATATATAATTTCTGAAATATACTCTAACAATCTTTAATTTACCGAACTTTTAAAAAATTACAGTGTGCTTTCATAGTATTTTTTTTTAAGTTTTATAATGCATATTGCTAGTCTATTCCTGTGAAAAAGTGCAGCATGAACATTCGTCCAAACATAATTTTTTGTATTCCACAAAATAAAGACCGTTAAAGCCTTCTACAGACAGCATGATTTTAACAATCCTATAAGATCATTGCAGAACACATTGTGTGACATGGATCTAATAAACTTGGGTACGATCTGCATGTAGACTGTACGATGATGACACCTATTGACTCATACACTATGACCCATGTTACTATGGAAGTATAAAACATCATCAGCAAAAAGACAGCATGATGAATCAGTCCGAGTTTTTATGTGTGCTGAAAAAAAGTGGAAGCTTGAGGTAAGCAGTTTTACATTTTAGCGCCATGTCACATTGATTTTATTTAGCATTTTTATTGGCTGGTCAGTAAATGTGGGTCGTAGCAGCAAACACACTGTGTAATGATCATGCTGAATTTCTAAAACCCGAGACACACTACACAATGTTCGACTGTCCCAGACAAAAGATTGGCATTGTGAAACAATTGTGGCTCCTAATCGGTGGTCCTATGTTGTACAGTGCGAGAGGTTCAAAGACGGCCACTGTCACGGTCTTGCGACCAAAGATAGCCTACAATAATTTTCTCACAGTGTTAGAAATTCAGCATGATCATCGCACTGTGTGCTTGCAGCTACAACCCACATTTACTGACCAGCTAATAAAAATGCAACATAGCCCTAAGACATAAAACTGCTTACCCCAAGCTCTTATTCCTTCCTCTTTCACCACTTCCACTTTTTTCAGCACATCTGCAAAAGTGTGATTCATCATGCTCTTTTTATTTACCACTAGCGCATTCTAATGTTTTATTCTTCTATAAAAACATGCATCAGTACAGTCTACATACATGTCCTACCCAAGTTTATTATATCCATGTCGCACAGTGTGATCTGCAACGATCTTATAGGATTGCTAAAGTCATGCACATTGTGTAGAAGGCTTAATACTGTCAGACAAAGATCAGTCTCGGTCACAGCAGCTTTCTTTGAACCTCTCTCACTGTACAACACAGGACCACTGATTAGAAACCCAAGATCACAAAAATCGCCATGGTTGTTTCACAATGCCAATCTTTCGTCTGGGACAGCCAAAAATCATGGAGTGTATGTTTTATCTAATCCTATATGATTACAAATCAGACTGTATGACGATGACATCTAGTGACTTGTAGGCTACTATTAAAAAATAAAATGTCATTAGCATGCGCTAGTAGTAAACAAAAAGAGCATGACAAAGCACAGTTTGGCAGTTGTAGTTTTTATGTTTGCTGAAAAAAGAGGACGTTTTAGTGCCACGTTGCATTGATCAACATGCCATTTTTATTTGCTAGTAAGTAAACGTGGATTGTGGCAGCAAGAACACTCTGCGATGATCATGCACAATTTCTGATACTGTCAGAAAGTGATCGTAGATAGAGCTGGACAATAACTCAATATCAATATGTATCGCAATATTTTTTTTTTTCAATAATGGTGATATGATTTTTAAACACATTTCCAATATTTTGATAGTGTTTCCCATACATTGATATATTTGTGACATTTGACTTTGTTGAATAAATATGAGCACTGCACGTTTCAAAATCATAACACGGCTCGGGTGTTTTATGAATGTATGAATGTATCTCTGAAGGGATTAGACTGTCTTCAGAAAAGTTTGGATAGCATTTTCATTGTATCTGATAAAGAAGCGTTTTTTTTTTCTGCAGCAACTCTTTCATACTATTTATACTGACTAAAGCACATTTGTTTAATCTATAAGAATAATACTTTAAACCTTTAATACTGTTATTTAGCAAGGATGCTTTAAATTGATCAAAAGTGATGATAAGTCACTTATAATGTTACAAAAGATTTCCATTTCAGAGAAATGTTCTTCTGAGCTCTCTATTCATCAAAGCAACCTGAAAAAATTCTACCCGGCTGTTTTCAACATAATAATAAATGTTTTTTGAGCAGCAAAACATGATTTCTGAAGGATCGTGTGACTGGAGAACTGATGCTAAAAATATAGCTTTGAAATCACAGGAATAAATTGTATTTTAAAATATTTTCAAATAGAAAACAGTCATTTTAAATATTTCAAAATGTTACGGTTTTTGCTATATTCTGGATCAAATAAATGCAGGCTAGGTGACCAAAAGAGAAATCTTTCAAAACATTAAAAATCTTACTGTTTAAAAACTTGTGACTGGTATTGTATGTTAGCCTATAGTTTGAAGTAAAATATATTAATATTAATTAGGTAATTCTAAGACAATTATTTGACAGTGATTTCACATTTCTTGTTTGTATGAAGGCTGAATACAAATAAAAGATGAACATTAATTTATTTGTGCTGTTTTATTTGTCTAAAATATTATATGGTTTAATATATTCAGTATTATAGGTGTAAGACTTGGAAAGTTTGTATCCGCAGACATCTGTTGTTTGCATTCTTAGCAGTTTTTACAAGGCTTTTTAAAATAGTGTTCATATCGATATCAGATTTATATTGGATCGCCCGAAATTAAGAAATATATTGTGATATAAATTTTGGCTATATTGTCCAGCCCTAATCGTAGACTATCTTTGGTTGCAAGACCGTGAAATGAGCATCTTTGAACCTCTCACACTGTAAGACATAGGACCACCGTTTAAGAGCCGCGATCACAAAAATCACTACGATTGTTTCACGATGCCAAATTTCTTCTGGGACAGCTGAAAATCTGACAGCTCCTGGAGAGCTTCTGTAGGATGGTCCATATCTCCAAGAGCAGGGTTAGAGACATCTGGTCTAATGGGTTTGAAACAACATGAGGGTGAGTAAATAATGAATTGTAATTTTTTTTTTTAAATTTGCTTGCTAAACTTTACATTTAAATAATATATTTAACAAGTCTCGTAATTATTTACAGTGCTCACATAGCATTAAAAAAAGCATATATTTCAGTTGGTAAATCCAATGTGCATGAACAGTCCTAAGGTCTTGTCTCAATACGAGTGAAACATCAAGGTACATATACGTATACAGGTTTGATGGTTAATTGCAGCATTGAGAGCTGGTGAAATACTCTTGTGTAATAACCACTAAACTGTATATTTGACTGTTTTCAGTTGCAACATACCAATGCAAATATTATGCCTCTCTTTTTACTCTGTACTCTGAGTGTTATTTTAAACACTAAAGGCTAAAAGTCTCCAGTTACAGCAAGAAAATTAAAACATCACTCAAAAGAAGGCGGAATCAGTAAAAGACACAGAGCTGGGAACTTGATAGACGAAGATAAGTAGCATTGCAGCAGTTTTTTATCTAGTTATATGGGATGAGATAACCTAAAATATACAAACCATATACAAACAAGTTTAAAGGCATGAAATATCGATTTGAGTTGAAATAGTTTGGTAAGTAGGATGTAATAAGCAGCATAATGTGCATTCAGCTGGTCATAAGGTCCTAATTGCTCTGTCTGGAATTATTTTCTGATGGTGACTGTACATCATCCTTTACATAATCAGTCCATAACGAACTGGAACAATTTTTTTAATTGTATTTTTTTTATTTTTTTATAATAGTCAACATATTTATTTATCTATCGTTTATTTTATTCAAATATATTTGGGTGAAGTAAATAAAATGTGGCAACATTTCCTTTTAGTTTGTCTTAATTAAACCTGAAATTGGTCAGTAACACTGAGTTTTTGTCTTTTCTTTAATTGGTTGGAAGTGCAGAATCTCTTCCTTTCCTGCTGGCTCTCAGAGGTCTGATGCTGTTAATGATTTTCACTAAAGACTGATAGTTTCCCATTAATAAAACTGAGAAGGAAATACCATTGAGCACTTCCAAGGGGTATCTACTCTAGGTTAATTAGACAATAATTGGCATTTGTGTAGTGAAAGGTTACAATATTTTGGCTTGGAGGATTGCAGCGAAAATGTCACATTAACATGCAGTACAACCATTATAGAATTCATTTGGCCTTTTTCAAGCAAGGCTGTTATCATATGCTGCATAAATATTGGCATCTTCAGACTGCCCTTTTTCCCAATGTTGGAGCTACTTTTCTGAATTAGTCTGGAATTGATAACATTAATGTTTTAGAATTTATAATTGATTTAATTTCTTACACCCAGAACATTTCCATGATCAAATATGACTGGAGCCGAGCTTCCTTTAGTACTTTAATAAGGTTCCTATCTCATTTGAAACAGCTTGTTTCTGACGCTTCAAGCAACAAAAGGTTATAACTGAGATTTGGGAAATATAGTATAATTTAAGCAGATCCTCGAGGAACTGTGTAATTGATTTAGTTAGGCAGTTCTGGGCCGAAAAACATGTTCAGGCTGAGGAAAAGGTTCTGTGACACTCTTTACCAACAAAAAAAGACCAAAACACACATGTCAAACTTAGTGACTCAAGGTCTCTGGGTGTATAATCTAAATATATCCAGAATCTAGCAAGCAATACACTGGCCAGAAATGAAACTGGTAGGGCATCCAAATCCAAACCATTCTATGTGCACTTTATTTACAATGATTCATTATTATTACAATCTTTAATCTACATGTCACCATCTGCATACAGTCATGTAGCCTCATAAGTGAGTGCAGAGCATTGGCAAGCCTGGAAATACGGTTTAGTTTTTAACTACAAAAGGTGCTAAAATAAAATCATTTAAAAAAAGAAGAGAACATAATACAAATGAACATACAAAAAAGATTTGATTCATCTTGTTAAATTGTCATATTTTGCCATAAGTTTGCTGTTCTCTCTGTCTTGGCATTGTCCCACTGACATGTGAAACCAAAAGAATGCTAGACATCCTTTGTTATGTAATGACTGATGTGTTGTGTTCAGTAAGGTTTATGTAGCAGTTGTTCCCTGGCTCTTACTTGTCTCTGTTACGAAGGCAAAAGGGTGAGTTCAGTTCGCACACATTGACTTGACTATGCCACTTCCTTTAAAGCACTGTCGTTTAGCCGCTCCATATAGTTTCGTAGTTCCTTGGAGTCACCAAGCTCAACATCCTGACATACCCACTTAATGTCATTGTCAGAATCAACTCCCAACTTTTCCTTAGCTGGACTAACACTTTCCACTGGGATGGTGGTGAATGTGGTAAACTTCACGCATTTTCTTTTGGTCGTTGGCGAATCACCTTTGCTGTCTTTTCCGGTGCAGACCGTAGTGGTTTCGGCTCCTCGGTGCACCTGGCCTTGAACGTTCTTCTGCAAAGAACCGCCATTGAGAAGGTGGCTCCCTTCCTCTAGCCCTCCTAAGCTGGAATCCATAATGGTGATGTGTTCATCAGTCTGCGGAGACAAACTTACGTGGCTCTCCAGAAGTTCAGCGTCGTTTCCCAGCCACACCCAGTCATGGGCGTGGTTCAAGCTCTCCTGGCCTTCAATCGACATTTCCTTGTGTTGGTACTTGAGGGTATATGAGATGCAATTGATTAGGAAAACCAGAATAGCCAAACAGAAGACGCCTAATAAAGCATACATCCCAATTTCAAGGTCAGTAAGTCCATGAGGTATTTGAAGGTCGTCCTCATCCACGTTATGTCCTCGGGGAAGGTCCACTTGTGCGGGGAAGTCTGAGAAATCATTGGGAATGCCGGGCAAATGGCTCCCATCATCTGAGAGCTTGTCTCCGCCTGGCCTCCTGATGATTGCCGTTTTGGTTGTGGTGGTGATTCTTCTCATGATACCGTCCTCCATGTCTGAGATGGAGCTTCCATAGTAGTGGATGTCCATTCCGGTCCTATCCGGGAGAGATGGATTCTGTCTGCGGTCTCCTGGTCTGTTGTCCATGTCCTCATCCTGGCCAAAGTCACGCGGTCTCAAGGCGCTTTCGCTACGACCGAACTTCACACGGATGTTGCAGTTTCCAGCCGCCAGGACGCTCCGACGCTTAAATTTCTGACACACTTCAGATACCGTCATTTCCACATGCACCAGCAGACCTTGACCCTCGGCTCGTGCAGAAATAACCGGCCACCAGCCTGCTGTGTCTTGCCGTACGGACACTACATCCTCATCCAGAGAGGTAGCGGTCAGAACAAAGTGCTCCGGGTTGTACAGGTCCAGAGGAGCCATGGAGCCGTCACTGAACTGCAGCCATGCACTGATCAGCGCCTCCTACAAAGCGCAAAGAGAAAAACAGAAGATATGTTTGAGTGTAGCAACGATAAATGCATGATACACTCTAAAAAATATATGTTAAAGTAGGGCAGCACATACTGTAGAATTTTAAGGAATTTTTTTTTAAAGGGGTTTTACCAGTATTTTGAATTTTACACTTCATTGCATTGTGTTTTAGAGTTAAAAGAAATGTTGGTACAATTAATGGATTAATTAATGAGCTGCTAGTACTTATTCTGTTATTTTATGTATTTATTTTTTACAGTGTATATTTGTATCATATCAGCTATTGCAGGGGTTCCTCATTCTTCTCCTGGAGGGTCACTTTTCTACAACTAAACACATGTGATGTTGGGGCAGGTATGTTGGGGCAAGTTGGAGCTAAAAAGACACGCTTAAGCTCGGTATTTGATTGTGCATGTTAATTTGCTCTTTTCTCACTTGGATGACTTCGTCATCATCTAATGTTCACCTAAAGTTAATCTTTAAATGCTATCTTTAGCAGACCTGAATATGAATATCCATTTTGTATACCGTAAATTGATGTGTAGCACTTAAAATGGCTGATTTTAGGGTTTATTGTTATTTTTAACCTACTTAGACAAAATAGTATTCAGTACAATGGCATAACTAACAAGTCGAAAATCTCAATGTCTGTCTACAGTGTTTTTTAGCCATTATAGGCAAGCAATGCAAAAGCTGCTTGGAATAAATGTCAAACCTCATAAAATAAGCAGCAAATTAGTTAATTGTTGTGAAAGTAAAAAAATCATGCATATGTACGGACAGTGGATTTTATAAATTTGAATAAGTTTAACTGTACTAAAGCTGTGTGAGTGGCTACTCATCAGGTCTATGTAGTGTGCCTATGTAGGCAGTAAACAATGAGTTACTGTAGCTCCTTCATTTTGTTGTGGAGCCCATGTGTCACTGCATGTTACTCTACTAATATACTGTGTCTGACTCCACACAGCAATCCTTTAATGTAGGCCATGAGATCAGAGTGGTCTCTGCTCTACTTGGTGGGTCAGAAGGAGTCAGATTAAAAGATATGAGCAGATAACACAAGTGCTATTACGGATATGGGGCTGCATATAGGGATTTGCAACACACACGCATCTTAAGCTCTTCACTTACCAAGACATCAATGCTCGCTGTATGCGAATTACATGCTACAAATCCTTCTACGGGGGAGGGAAAACTCCCAGAGCACTCTAATCATGCACTGAGATGGCAAATGAGGGAGGTCAAAATTATATCTGTAATACTTTAAAAGCATACTGTGAGCTCCAGAGGGATTTTGCAGTGTTTTATAAATTCAGGATTGCAATGTGTTTTAAATAGTTTCTTTTTTTTTTGTTGTTGAAATATCTGATTTATTTAGATTTTTGCACCCTTTTGATGGCCAGCATTATTGGAAGATGGACTTGTTTGGTATTAATTAGTGCAAAGCTTTATGCCAGCACCTGAACTGCCATTTTATCACTGGAGTTTCCTATGCTGACATTTGCCTTTTCAAACTTTGTGTGCACATATCTTTCACAATGGATTTTAAATTTGCCATCTGCAACTTACATTTCAAAGTGAATTGTATAATGTAATTAACAGCAATTATGCAAAACATGCGCAAAGCAAACACATTTGGATTCGAGAGAGGTACTTGTGCCCAAGTTTGTTTGTATGGCGCATTTTTTTTTTTTTTTATCACTTACTTTTGACTTTTTTATTAGAAACGTTACTTATAATGAATGGCACTATAATTTATGTTTGTTTAATACTTGTACTGTATATTTTTTGGATTAATCTCCCCAACTCCTTTCAGAAACCTCATGTCACATATAATCATTTGTGAGTTGCATCTCCTGTGTGCTTAATATGAGGAACACTATTTGTGTGATGCACTTGTTCATAGCAGACACATTGCCTATGTAGAGTGTAACAAATCAGTCATTTATAAGGCTCCATTTCAACTACAGACATTTTAAACACATTTACATGGTGCACACCATCTGGGTGTTCTCAGTTCATTTTCAATAGGAGACACGTGGCAGATCACAGATCAGGGACAACGCTGCACACCATGAAAGATAACCGTTACAGCTTGTTGCTCACGTGTGATGGCGAGATCACAATAAAAGCTTACAAACAATCACATACAGTGTAAAATACCATTCAGGTTTTTGAAACCGTTTTAGTGGTAATTGTGCATGAGGATGAGGAATAATACATTTCTCTTTGTTTGAAACTTGAAAACTTGAAATTCATGTGTTCATAAAAAAAAAAAAAGCTCTGGTACTTAATATCCATTTTCATACCAAGTTCCACTAGAATTAATAGAGCCTCTGAGACACACAAACACATGTATGTCTTACTTAATTGAAAGGATTGAACTAACAACAGCACTGCGCTGATGCTAATCTGAGGTATGTCATATTGATTAAGACTGTCAACTAGAAGATAATTATATTGAGTCCAGGTACTGAGGCACTGCACATTCACCACCTCTCCTAAGACCATTAACAAAGCCATAATTAAGCATGACAGATGTAACCATGGGCAACCGTAGTTACTTTCATCCATGGGTTATAAATTACACTTTCGCAAAAATGACCAATGTAGAAAAATGCTCCTTAATAGGTTTTTATAGAAAGAGGGAATTGCAGTGAGTTTCAAAGGCGTCATTATATAATGGACTACAGTTCGTGTATTTTCCAGAGAAACATAGACCAAACTGTTTTCCAAGAGAGTATATCTTACAATGAAACAACATAATCAAAAATAAACGAGCTAAAAGATGTTTTACATGAATAAAACTTAGCCATCATTAGCCTGTCCTGGCCATCATTTCACTCTGGTTCATCCCATTCCACGTAATTGTTATAAGAGTGATCAATTAAAAGGGTTAAGTTCTATAGCTTTGTTGTCAATGGAATTGTGTCTTCAGCACAAGTCATAGACTTCTTTCTCTGATTTGTTCATTTTCTATATGGTTATTTCCTTTTTAGAAACCTTATTTGTGTGGGGGGAAACGTCACATACTGAATCGGTGATCATATTTAAAGGGTTAGTTCACCCAATAATCAAAATTATGTCCTTAATAACTCACCCTCATGTCGTTCAAAACCCATAAGACCTCCGTTTATCTTTGGAACACAGTTTAAGATATTTTAGATTTAGTCCGAGAGCTCTCAGTCCCACCATTGAAACTGTGTGTAAAGTCTACTGTCCATGTCCAGAAAGGTAAGAAAAACATCATCAAAGTAGTCGATGTGACATTAGAGGGTCAGTTAGAATTTTTTGAAGCATCGAAAAAACATTTTGGTCCAAAAAAAGCAAAAACTACAACTTTATTCAGCATTGTCTTCTCTTCCGTGTCTGTTGTGAGAGAGTTCAAAACAAAGCAGTTTGTGATATCCGGTTCGCGAATGAATCATTCGATGTAACCGGATCTTTTTCAACCAGTTCACCAAATCGAACTGAATAGTTTTAAACGGTTCACGTCTCCAATATGCATTAATCCACAAATGACTTAAGCTGTTAACTTTTTTAATGTGGCTGACACTCCCTCTGAGTCAAACCAATATCCCAGAGTAATTCATGTACTCAAACAGTACACTGACTGAACTGCTGTGAAGAGAGACCTGAAGATGAACATCGAGCCGAGCCAGATAACGAACAAAAGACTGACTCGTTCACGAGTCAAGAACCGGTTGCATCGGTTTTCGGATCACTAGTAGTTCTTTCGGACAGTTCGATTCAATAAACCGGTTGAAGAAAATGGTTCACCGGTTCAATGCGAAGCGTTTGAAACGTTTCAGTTCGATTTGGTGAACTGGTTCAAAAAGATCCGGTTACGTTGAATGATTCGTTCGCGAACCGGATATCACAAACTGCTTTGTTTTGAACTCAATGCTGAATAAAGTCGTAGTTTTGATATTTTTGGACCAAAATGTATTTTCGATGCTTCTAAAAATCCTAACTGACCATCTGATGTCACATCGACTACTTTGAAGATGTTTTTCTTACCTTTCTGGACATGGACAGTAGACCGTACACAGCTTCAATGGAGGGACTGAGAGCTCTCGGACTAAATCTAAAATATCTTAAACTGTGTCCCGAAGATAAATGGAAGTCTCACGGGTTTGGAACAACATGAGGGTAAGTTATTAATGACATAATTTTGATTTTTGGGTGAACTATCCCTTTAACTCTTGTAGCTTCTACAGTGATATTTAATTAGATTTAAACAGTATTACAGTAGTGTGTCATAGTGGCACCCATTGGTTCTTCAGGAAAACAGTGAATATTCTGTTTTTGTGCTGTGAAATTACTTGTTTAGGTTTGCTTAGCACTTCCTGTGTGGTAGCCGTGGCGCTGATGGCTCGGTTACTTCCTGTGCTGAGCTGCAGGTTGAGTGCGAGACCACTGACCAACTGCAGGCCCAGTTCAGTGATGGTCACTCGATCATCCACAACCCTCACCGTCTTCTCTGCCAGGATGGAGTCTGACAGCGGGGACAGGACCTAGAGCAGAGCATACACACAAAAGCACATTATTAAATACAAGCATCATAACCAATCTGGGTTGGTGGAGACAGCGCTGCCCACAGGGATTACCTCCAATTACAGGCTGAAACATCAAAAACACAGAGCTGTAAACCCGTCTAGTGATTGATGCAATAAAAATGTGTTACAGACAGTCTCCAGCCTGCCCACACTTTCACTGCAGACGAGCACATATTAGGTATCTGCTCTCAAAGCAGACAGGAAAAACAAAATAAATTCAGATGACTAACGCCTCCTCTGACACATGTACGCTGCAATATCAGCCCACTTTACTGTAGGAAAGTGAGCTGCGGAAAAGGTAACATCTTAGTACTGGCTGTGTTCAACCTTGTAGAAAAGGTATGCTGGGAGTACCACGGTACAGTGATGGTACTTAATGTACAAAATACAGAGTCAAAGACAAAGAAAAGTAAAAATCCAGTTTAAAATGTGATAAGTCCTTAGAAATTAGCTTTTTGTATTCACGCTGGTTTCTATATGAAAATCTTCAATTTAAAAGAATAGAATAGTCCACCCCAAAATTTTAATTTTTCTGACAGTATACTCACTCTCAGGTCATCTAAGATGTAGATGAGTTTGTTTTTTCATCAAAACAGATTTGGAGAAATGTAGCATTGCATCACTTGCTCAACAATGGATCCTATGCAGTGAACGGGTGCCATCAGAATGAGAGTCCAAACAAATGATAAAAACATCACAATAATAATCTTAAGTATTAATAAGTATTAAGTGTCATTTACAAATGAAAACAGTCCAAAACAGTTCTAAGCAAACATATTGGTAGATTTTGATGTGAGAGGACAACAGTGGACAGACTTTTTAACTGAAGAAAGAGTTATTATGGAGTATGGACTCATATTTTGATGACAGTATAAAGTTACAAGTGTGTTTTTTTTTAAAAACCAGCTTTTCACTACAAGAAACTAACTGATGGACTGGAGTTGTGTTGATTACTCGTAGATTCATATTCTGACGGCACCCATTTACTACAGATGATCCACTGGTGATCAAGTGACACAATGCTAAATTTCTCCAAATCTGTTTTAACGAATTACATCTTGGATGGCCTGAAGATAATTTTTAGGTGAACAATGATGCTATAAATGTCTTAACCATCAAATAAAAAGTTAAAACATTTTCTTTTCACCATGAATTAGTGTAAGTCTTTAAGTGTATCTTTCAGTGTAAAAGTATATTTTACAAATTATAATTTAAGAGAGGTTTTGACTTTGAATTGGCAGACGTGGGGTTTAAAATTATTGAAAATATACAAACCTGAATGCTGGTCATGCCTGTGTCCATACCCTCCAAAACACGTCCCTCTCTCAGCCTAGCGATTCGTGGATTCTCTACTTTCAGGAAGTCCCAGACTAACTCCGTAATATCCACCTGCCAATCGCTGCCCAGCATGTGGGTCACCTGACCTCGTGTCTCTGAGGATTCAGCCACAAAGTGTGTGAGCACACGCACCATGGCCCTCTGGTACTGCAGAGTACATGTTTTTCCTCTCCGCTCTTCATCATCGTCATCTTCACTGTCCCGGGTTGACCTGGGAATGGAAAGGATAAAAGTTTGAATCTGCACCAAGAATACAGTCATTATAATTTGTAAATTCAAACATATATATTACCCAATTGTGTTTTGTTACATTATTTTTCCATCTGTAAATGCAGGTTAAATTCATCCATGCCCCCTCTGAGATACATAAACTGTAAATACACCTAAATGCTTTTTCAGATGTAATGTCAAATGTTTTCTTATGTTGGAATGAAAGACACTAAGTACAGGTGAAGTGCTTCTTATTCTTATCCCAAAATACAAAATGGATAACAAGAGTTAAAACTGAACAAAATCTTGTTACTCAAGCTGTGTATGAAAAAAAAATAATAAAAATTTATATATACATATATATATATATATATTTTTTTTTTGTATATATATATATATTTCCTTCTTTTCCATTTTGCATTTACTTTTACTTTCAATACTTCAGTACGTTTAAGATAAAAAAAAAACATTTTGTACTTAAAGTACAATAAATATCAAATACTTTAAGACTTTTACTCAAGTAATATTCTAAATGGTGACTTCAACTTCTAATAATAGATATCTGTACTTTACTTGAGTATGGCTTTCAGGTACTTCATACACCAATGAATCAAAGTTACTTCTTCTTTCTTTGTGTGAACATTTGGGCGGTGTTATGCAAATATTCCCACATAGTGACGTAGACGTGGGGGTCTGTTTAAATGAGGTGTTTTAGGAGGGCGTGGTTGACTCTTTACTTTTATAAAGAATATCTATTTGTGTTTGAGACTTAAGTCTTTGCAACTTTAGGGATCTTATCTGTTTACAAACAGCTTGTAACACTCCAAAGAGAATGGAAAAATTTAAATCACATCAAATGACCCCTTTAACATCTCTATGTCATTTTTTATTAAGATTTAGTTTTTAGTTCATTTAGTTTTCATTTTTGTACTTCAGTTTAAACTTAACAAAAAAGGGAAACTAAGTTTTTTATACTTTTATTTTTTTCAATTAATTATTTCAGTTAATGTTCATTTTATTTCAAGTGATGGCATTTTTTTTATAGGTTTAGTTTAAGCTAACAATAATAAACCTGAAATGCAGAACCATGATGAATTTGACTGCACTGTAAGGTAGTAACTTTCAAAAACTTCTATAATCATGACTTCCAGGTCCAAAGACCTTTTGGGAACATTTTACATTTAATTGTTTTTCCTCAGACTCCAGGTAGTCAAAATATATTGACTACTTAAGAACAATAACATTTGCAAAATGATCCAAACACTGCTCTGCTTCTTCATCCTTTGTAAGAGAAAATAAGTGCAGCCTCATTACGACATGAAAATCCTTCTATGGTCTTTCCATCCTTTAAAAAGGCTTCACGAGAAGGGAAGAGATATTACCAAGTGGCATTTTGTGATTTAGCCATCAGTAGTTCTGGGTGAGATCCCAGTGTCAGCTCTCAGTTATTACCTACACAGGAGGTCTGAAGACCATTCAATAAACAATAGTTTCCACATAGAAGACATTGAAGTCCCTTAAGGGGGCAACCAGCGCCACATATCTCTCTCATACAGCGTCATTCCTTGATATAAACTGGAATAGTCAGACTTTATCATGCCTGCCTGGTGTTGACAGAACACTGTTAACACCAGGGTGTAAAGTGTGGGCATGCCTGGCACTTTACACACTACAGGTTTGGCACAAGCACAAAAACACTCTCTCTCGGGTCAGTTTCTCTATCTCGCACTACACGGACCAACTGGCAGCGCATTTGACAGAGGACGAAGAGCCTTGCGATTCTCTCTCTCATACACACGTATAGCGGTAAACAAATGGATCATCAGTGCCCACTAGCAACAAAGCGTAATGCTGTTACATCAGCAAGGTCATGCCTGTTATGCCATGATAAATATAAATGAGAATGTGTGGAGAGGGAAATCAGCGGTGAATGCAAAACACACACGCTCCTCTGCCACATTTTCAGACGATGAGCCAAAATTGACATTTTCTCCTCTCTTGCATGAAAAATGTCTCCGGGTCAAGTAAAACAAACGTAAGGTGAATTTGCCGTTTTTAACATGCTCGTTCATCCTTGCTAAACATGTTCACATTGTGATAATCACAGAAAAGATGAATGTACTTTGGCATGCGCTGTGTAGACCGGACTGCAGCTGTGAGAGCCAACTCTAGCTCTGGCTAATGAGCATCTGGGCCGCCGAACACATGTTTATAAACTGCTGACAGAGGCCCTTGACTTTCTGTAGTGCTAGGTGAGCATGGCTAGTGGAGGCAAGCTAATTAGTCGTGATGTGCTGACGATGAAGTCCTTCATTTAACAGCATGTGTTTTAGAGGGTACATGTGGAGATGGAGTCATTTGGGTAAGATTTCAACAACATTTAATGTCCTGATACTTCAAAACAACCTTGCCAACAAGAAACAATTAACAGGAGGCCATAAACCGATTGGAGGCTCTAAACCAGACTTAGTCAGCTAAAAAAATCCTGCAAGAAATCATGCAAGAACCTCTTCACCTGCAGAATCCTAAACTGACTGCAATGAAATTAAGCTACTTCATTGGCTGAACTTTTTTAAAGAGATATTCCTTCATCACCATATTCCATCATCATTTACTCACCCTCATGCTGCTCCAAACCTGTATGAATTTCTTTCTGCTGTTAAACACACATGAAGATATTTCGAAGAATGTTTATAACCAGTTAGCCATTGACTTGCATAGCATTTTATTTTTCATATTTCCGTCTATCCCTGCTGATACCATTACAAACATTACAATAGATTGACTTTTAACCATTAAAGCCAAAATGTAGTGTGTTTTGGGACATATTTCAGTAGGATTTAGTGTTTTAACAAGCCACCAATAGGTGACCAATTACCAGTAGAAACCCACAGGCTCCATAACAGTTTCCATTAAAACCAATTCAAGTCCCAATATTATCAGTAAAACCATTACAGATTTTGTGTTGGTGTCTGCTGTTTTTAATATAATATAATATGACCAGAACAAGATAATACAAAAACATGTTACATTTTTGATCGGACATTTCCTGTCAGACTCCTATTGTCCTATGCAGTAAAGACAAAGAAAATATGGTTGATAAAAATAGATATTTTTTAATGGCTTCCATTTATTAATTTCCTTACTGGAACATAAGGATGTAACGATAAACCATGAGCTGGTTGAAAATCGATTCAAATATGTAATGTTTCAAATCAGTTGAGATGCTAAACAAATCACTATTCAATTAGGGTGTAGGAGTTTGAGTGGAGCTTACTGTCTTTAGAAAAGTTTAGATGTTATTTTTTCTTTTCATCTTGCCTCTGCATAATGCATATTAAAGTTCACAAGGGCAGCACTGCTTTGTTTACAGCGGAAACCAAGGAAACGCTTTAAGCGCCACCTGCTGGCAGAAAGTGAAACTTCATCTCGTTCAGCTCGTCTGATGTTTATGTTTCGTGCAGATATTTTTATTTATAGTTTCACAAAACTGAAGTCAAACCATTCAGTTTTTGCTTCAAATTTTGAAATTATACCATCTAATTTAGTATGAAATCTGCTCATGTTGCATGTATGCAGCATCTTTGTTTGGATCATGATTAAATGCAGTGGTTGCCTCTCATTTGAATGGAAAGAGCACAGACAAAGCCTTGTTTTGTTTATATGAAGAGATTTCATTCAATATTACTTATTTATTTGATTTGGGGCTTGTTTTAAAATTTCAATTTAGTTTTGTTATTTACATTTGCATTATATTTAAAATTTGTCACTTAGCAGACGCTTTCAAATTGGGACAATAGAAACAATCAAATCCAACAAAAGAGCAATCATTTGCAAGAGCTGTATTAGTACATAGTATTATTATAGTATTATATTTCCATTTCACAAAGAAATGTGCAGCATTTTGTCCAAGCAAAAAGACACATTTAATTTATAATTTCTTAAATCTCATTTAGTAAAAAAAAAAAAAACAAAAAAAAAAAAAAAATTTTGTGAATCGAAATGAATCGTGAATCGAAAGGAATCGTGAGTTGAGTGAATCGTTACATCCCTACTGGAACATAATTTGATATAGCTTTAGCATAAAGAAATCGCTTTCAATCCAAGTAGGTTTTTGTGAATCTCTGTGAAAAAACTTGAATCTGTTGTGAAATCTGCATGGGGATATCTTTTGCCTTAACATGAAATCACACATGAAACCATGCATTGATTCCTCTTGAATGGTTAAAATTTTCCCACACTTATGTGCCAAACAATAGTAAATCTGGCTGCACCACAAGGCAGTGACAATCAACAATTGTTTAATTGTGACTTTAATGGGACATTTTATCATTTAAACTCTTTCTTGACATTCAAGTAGTTGACATTCATTGGCCAGGCAATTAAACACTGAGTCAAACATTCCCAAACCTGATACCTAGTAATGTCAGCATGGCTATACATAAGAAAAACTTGCCATGCCATTTACACTGAGGGCCCCCCATCTTCAAAAACAGTGTAAATTTAACCACCCATTTTAAATTATTGTTTGACTGAACTAGCAACACCAAGCAGTGTGTGGGTGCTGCTGAATAACTAGTGTGATGAACACTACATCATGAGTGAGTGGGTTCTTGAGGTGTCACCTCGGCAATGTGCATTATTGCCACATCACTGCGACATTAGGATGGACTTTGTGTCTCTGTCACTGAATCAAAATATGATTGCATCAGGTGGCCATCTTGTTAGTGCTTTCCGAGATTGAGGCTGTCTGGAGGACGGCAATCGAGCCCCTCATTAGAGTCCACTCGATCCACACTGACAGACAACCTCCCACTACCAGAGACACAGATCTATGAAGATCCTGCTGGTGTAGGGATTGCTCACTTGTCACATTTAAGTCCAACTTAACTAGTGTTGTCCAAAAATCATCATTATATACTGATCACATGCACCTTAATTTCAACAGAGATTTCAAATCCATGCATGACGTATAGCAAATACACAAAACACTTTACCATTACAAGGTATCAGCAATAAAACAAAAAACAAAAAAACAATCGGAGAACAACTTTCTCTTCATTTGCATTTTTTGGGTGTTGTTGTGGTGTTGCCAGCTACTGTAGTTACTAGCTGTTCCAAATTAATAGAGCATGCTCTTAAATTTCTATGATATTTAGATCATGCATGAGTTATGATATGAGCATTTGGAGGAATGGGGTGGGTTAAGAAATTGGCACTTTATTTGCGAGGTGAGTTGGGGCGGGTCACTAAAAACATATTTTTTTTAAATCCATTTATGTTGCGTGGAATTTAGTGGTGGAAATTTAGATTCTTTCAAGAGATTAGTTTATTTTCAATTCGTTCACCAATGATTCATTCACTGATTTGTTCAGTGACCATTTCTTCATATTACACAAATACACCACAGCAGGTGGCGACAAAGAGTGTCTTGTATTATGTCTTAAGTCAACGAACGTATTTACTTGTGACAAAAACTGATTTGGCTTTATTAAAGTGTGTGTATGATCGCATTAAATAAATAGTCTAAATAAGTTGTTCCGATGAACAAAGCACAAGGTTTTCTTGCATAATTAAACATTTTAATTAGTTTGGTCAGAGAGTTCATATATTATATATTCACATTAATAGATCGGGGATTAAACGTGGAGTTATGTTCTGTATACTAAATACGAAAACGAGCATATGTGCACCTATATCTGCGCTTTGTATCTGCTGATTGCTGATCGAGATTTACATGCTTGGCCGACTGACCCTGTATACTCTCATTCATTTCGTTCTCGAACGAGATGTATCAGTTCATTCAACTTGTTCACCTACGAGAAGATCGTATTCGTTCATTACATTCAACAAATCACATGCTCCGTCACATCTTGAGTAACTCTTTGACAGGATGAAACAGTTCACAGAGCTGTTCACGGGCTGAGCCTTCGCTTCTAATAGCGCCGAGCTTGCGCGCTGCTGTGGAGGGAGGAACTTCAGTGAACGAGAAATATGAGTCAATGGATTCGGTGAATGAGAATGATTCGTTCACCTAAAATATTTGTTCATGTACGAACTATCACTAGTGTAAATCCCTATAGCCTATATTAAATATTTGGAATATATATTTTCATATTTTATTAGGTTCTTTGATAAGGTCACAATACGAAGGTCTAAGCAACAATGTAACTTCCGTGATGTCCCCGATGCGTGGGGCAGATCGGGGCAGGTCAAGAAATTTTTACTTTATTTGCGGGGCGGGCTGGGGCGGGCCAAATAATTTCAGAAAAGCGGGACCCGCGGGTTGGAAAAAAAGTCGACCCACGCATCACTAATGTCTAACAATTAAAAATATATAACTACAGAACATGAAATCGAAAGAAAAACCAAAATGAATAATACATTTTATATTCAAAACTAGTGATACATAAATCTATTTTGTTTTGTAGTATAATGTGATGTTCTTCTGGGATATTTATTGTACTTAATATTATAAATAATTTTATATAATTTAAGTGTAATTCAAGTGTAGGTGATAAATTCATCACCTAGAAGGCCATCAGGACAAAACCATGGGAACCAGATGAGTCCTCTGCACAATCTGACTTTGTTGCAACCTAGAATGAAACTGCTGGTCTCGTCTGGCCAGAGAAGAACGGCACACTATTTCCCTGTTTAATACTGTAAAGCTGCTTTGACACTTTCTGCATTGTAAAAAGCGCTATATAAATAACGGTGACTTGACTTTAAGATAAAGTGTGTAAACAGCAGAACTGCAATCATATTTACTTCAAAAAGGCTTCCTGAACCCTTCCCTTAATTGTGATTAGATGATCAAACATACAGTATAGCCCCACCCCAAACTCAAACCATTGGTTGAGCTGTCACAGTGTCAGAACGGGCTAGATGCTCAAAAAAACAAACTTTTCTGAGATTCCTGCCTACAACAGGCTTACTTTGCATATATTGTCTCTGCAAATTAAAATTTAGAGAAAATCTTTACCATAAAAAAAAACGTCTCAGGTTACGAATGTAACCATGGTTCCCTGAGAGGGAACGAGAAGAGGGGAACACCTCGTCGTGACCCGTGTCTGAAGCATACTTTGAAAAACGCCAACGTGTTGGCCGGCAACAGCCTCTGACATCACTACCGGCGAGACTTTACCAAGTCTTGCCTGTCACACAGGGGCTACCGCTAGCTTTCGCAAAAACTTGCCGAAAGAGCTGTCTCAACAGTTCTCTAGTAGCAACGCCATCTTCTAGATAGGTATCAGAGGATACCTGGGTGGAGTGCAGAGGTGGGTAGTAACGAGTTACATTTACTTTGTTACATTTACTTGAGTAATTTTTTGGGGTAACTAATACTTTTCGGAGTATATTTAAAGATGGGTACTTTATACTCTTACTTGAGTAAATTTTTGGGGAAAAATCTGTACTTTTACTTCGTTACTGTGGGCGATGCTCCTCTCGTTAATTTATCTTAATGCAATAAATGTTATAAATGCTTCAGTTTATTCCAAACGCGCCGTCTACTTTTCTCTGGACAATGAGCGATGCCCAGTCGCGAATGATTCATTCTTTTGAGTCAATTCTGTTCAAAGGCTTGATCAAACCAATTGGCAAACGAGTGAATTGGTTCATGAATCAGTTTGAATGAGTCGTTCAGTTCCCTGCCGCACGCGCTGAGCATCTGAAGTGGTTCACTCAGAGTTGTAACATTTAAGAACAGCAGCAGCGTTGAAAACGTGGCTATGGAACTGCACTGAAATGAAAGCAAATCTGCAAAGGCTATTATTTGCTTGCGATGGAGATCCTTATTAGATTAACACTGCGTGTGCTGTCTACTGTTTAACAGGTAATAACTTGGGCTACATTCGTTTACAGTACACGATACCACTGTGACATTAGTTTGTTGTACATGTGTGGCTTATAAGAGGGGAGTCAAGTTGAATGCAGCTTCCACAAGACAAAAAATAGCCGATTAAGATTTTATTAATTTTAATACAATCACACCTGTGCCAGTAGGCTACGTTCAGCAAGTTATAACATCAGCTGCTAAATTCAGATCTGTGATCGCTTGCTGGCGCTTAGCCAGAGATAGATGCGTTTATACAGCACTGCACATTATAACCAATCACACATGATTCTTTTGAGCTTATTAAAGCATTGGCCAATCAGAGGCGTTCAGATGAGTCATCGCTAAAATTCCGGTTCTTCCTTCACTCGCTCACTGACTGAATACCTCTTTCTGGCGAATTCTCTCGTCAGAAACAACAAAGTGCAGATGTGTGTACGAATCTTTAATTAAGATATTGATTTCACAGTGTTAACAGTTTCAGTGATTTTAATGGTAGTTTCTGAGAGTGATTGAAATCTAGACTGTCAGTGAAAATGATCTTTAATAATGTAAATGTTATTTGCTCTCTTTCTGAACAATGAAAGATTAGTAGCAATATTTATATCACATTAACTTTCAATGTTAAATTCACATTTAATATAAAGTCAGTCGTTTTAAAAATATGTTATGGCATGACACCTATATCTGTTACTTAAGTAAACAGACTGGGTTTTATAATAAATTACATAAATTGGAGTAAAGGCTGATGAAATATATACATTTATACACACACGCATACATTACATACATTTTATCTATATATCTAAATAAAAATAGGCTCAGTATATATGACCCAAGGTAACTAGTAACTAACTACTTGAGTAGAATTTTTATCCGATACTCTTTTACTCTTACTCAAGTAACTATTCAAGACTAGTACTTTTACTTTTACTTGAGTAAATATTTCTAGAAGTACTTTTACTTTTACTTGAGTACAGTTTTTGGGTACTCTACCCACCTCTGGGAGTGGCGCCCAAGATGAACGGGGCTTTAACCAACTCAAGAAAGGGCACAAAGCAACCGTGCAAAGCCCTCACCATATAGGATTTTAGATAGAACGCAGAGTACTAGTGTGCGAACTTACCACAGTGTGGATTTCAGAAAGTGTGCAAAGACTTCACATGCACACTTACCATAGCATGGATTTACAAATACTGTTCTAAGGAGGGGCTGAAGCCAATCAGCAGATATGGGGATTTTTAGGAGGCCATGATGGTCAGAGGCCAATGGGCGAATTTAGCCAGGATGCCGAGAATACCTCTACTCTTTTCGAAAGACTTCCTGGGATTTTTAATGACCACAGAGAGTCAGGACCTCGGTTTAACGTCTCATCAAAAGGACGGAATATAGGACCAACCAAAAACATCATAGGTCCAGCATAGGAGACTGTTATGTGAGAAATTTTCCACCTAACCTCGATCAGGTGGAGAGCTGGTGGTTACAGGGGAATTAGGCAGGGGAGGATAAAAGCAGAAGTTAAAAACATCCAAAGGAAGTGAGTAACTACTTAGGTATCGCTCCAATCCGGACGAGAACGCTGCCTCGTCTGAATCACATCCCTCAGGTCCTGCTTACCTCTTCGTGACCCACGATTCCTCTTGCCCCAGCCCTTAGGCAGGGGGAGGAGCGTGAGCCACGACACTAGCCTTCTGCGCCCGTTTTTGATCCTCAGATCGAGATGGGCCAGGACCCCTTTGTTGTTCGGGCTCAGACCTGGACCTTCGTGGAATGAAGGATTTAAAGGCAGCTGAGCGCACCCTTGCCTCCCTGAACTTTTTGACCACCATCTCGACGGAGGTACCGAAAAGCTCAGAAGGCGAGACCGGAGCATCGAGAAGAAACCCCCTTTCTTCCCTCCCTTATGTCTGCCAGGTTCACCCACAGATGTCTCTCCGTTACCAACATGGCCGCCATAGACCTACCCATGGCGGAGGCGGCCTGCTTGGTAGCACGGAGAGAGAGGTCTGTGGTGCGGCGCTGCTCGGCTACCTGATCAGCTGAAAGTCCTTCGCCTGTATCCAGGTCCTTCAGCAGGTCAGCCTGGTAAGCCTGAAGCACTTCCATCGTGTGCAACGAAGCCACAGCCTGACCTGCTGCTGTGTATGCTTTACCATTTAAGCGGGATGTATCCTGGAGGGGCTTAGATGGCAAAGAGGGAGATTTAAGAGAGGATGTTTCCCCCACAGAGAGATAGCTAGCCAGCGTCTCTTCTACAGGGGGCATCCTCTCATAGCCGTTTTCGTGCATGCCCTCAATATTAGCATAACTTGTATGCTGAAACCGATGGATGTGAGAGGAAAATTGCCTCTTACATTCCTTTTCGACTTCTGCATGTAAGTCAGGCAAGAATGGAAGGCTCACCTGGGTTGGAGGGCTATGGTCAGACAAATAACGCTCATCGAGGCGACCTCGCGGCGTCACTTTTCTGGCACGCTTCCATGGCAAGTCTAATTTTGCCGTGGTGTGATCCACAACCTCTAACAGGTCCCCATACGCAGGGCAGGAGGATTGAGAAGGCTCAGCCTCAGCTTCTTCGCCACTCTCAGATATCTCTTGCTCTTTCTGGGTAGAACCCAGCAGAGCACTAACTTCAGTATCAGAATGGGTTAATGACAACGCATCTTCCTCCTGAAGTTCACTCTCGTCTGCCGCCAAAGAGTGTGAAAGGAAAAGTCCCCCTCTACACTCCTCAGCGAGATCCACCTGTGATCCCCACGAGCTCATTCTCCTCCGTGCCTCGGCAACGGTGGGTCCTGAGCCGCGGGAACCAGATGGCCTCCCTCTTTCCTCGAAAAGAGAAACAAACGAGAGCAGAGCTTTTTCACAGAAAAACGCTCGCAGTGCACGCAGATTGCCCCCTCAAGGACATCGCGCGTGTGCTCTTCGCCTAAACAAGAGACACAAAGACTGTGTGTGTCATCAGGTGTCAAATAACGCTGACATGGATGCACACACTGTTTAAACGCCTTGCTAGTGGATGCCATGATAACAATGATAGATCGCTCTTACCGTTTTGGTCGTTTTCTCAGATGCACGCTTCAAACAAAACAGTCAATGAAGACGAAGAAGATAAGTGACGGGTCCTACGGGCACATATTTATAGTCGCGCCGGTAGTGACATCAGAGGCTGTCGTCGGCCAACACGTTGGCGTTTTTCAAAGTATGCTTCAGACACGGGTCACGACGAGGTGTTCCCCAAAATGTGACCCCTAGAGGATGCAGTTCGAAGTTGCCTTGACAGGGAACCACCATCCACTTCAGCTTCAACTGTGCTTGATGTTTAATATAAGGGTTGTTTATGAGTTACATGCACAAACCCTTCGTTTAATTGTAATGTTAGAAACATACACATAAATCAAACTGTGTAATAAGCAGGTTAATGTAAAAACAAAGAAAGAAGTATAAAGCAATCAGCATCCAATATTCATTCTGTGTGTGTATATATATATAGAACACCTCATTAGCAGTAAACAGCTTTAGAGAGCATATCCATAAATAAACCACAAAACGGGTTATTATGAAAACATGAACTTAATCTAACAAACCAGTATACCATGAGTTACTTTGGTGTACTTATAATCCATTGTGAGCAAACCATGAAACAGGGCCCCTGCCCACAAGTAGTGATGTCATAAGGGGTCCGCAACATTGGGTAAAAGGCCCCCGATACTTGTCTTGGGGTCTCACATTGCAAAAAATTTTACCTATAAAGAGCTTCATATTTTACATTTCTTATTCTCAGCTTCTCACACACGTCGTGAATCATTGTGCCACATGGGACGTACGGAAATGGAGACATAGAGGAAACTGCTTTCATACCTTTAGGAAATCGTATATATTGACTTTATTCTATTTTGAATTCACAAGCCCAAGTGGATCCTTGTAGATTTTAAGGAGAAATGTGAAATGTATCCCGACGATATATGACGACAAAATATTAGAGGTGCATGATGGGAAATTGCAGCCAGGAGCATTTGCAATAAGTTTAAAATGATCAACTCCCTGTTTCATAACTCACAGATTTCCTACTTTTAAAGATTCACAGCCTTTTACCAATCCAGGGTCCACCAAAAGCTAGATTTTCTTTTTACGCATAATTATAATTAGAAATGGTTCAATTAATACATTTTCATACACTGATATGAATGTAATCTCATACAGATATGGATGAAATCAATATGAATGCTTGATATGAATTTTTGTACTATAAGCAAAGCATTATATGATGGTTCACTGCATTACTGTACTGTCCGGCAGAGAGTTTGTTTCATGGTTTCACATTCCAGAGCTGCATCTGTTTCTCTTTGATTGTGTGGGGCTTCTCACATTCCTCTACTTCACCACAGGATTTCAGTGCATTTCCACTTTAAAGGTTTAACTTATTTTATTTTCTAAATGTTATATATTTTTTTAATCCCAGAAAAAACTCTGTGAAATTATGCTGAAAATTTGTTTTCATTTGCTTGTTGGGGATAGACATCTCCTTTTCTGTGCTACATTCACACATTTAAAACAATGATTGGAGCATTTTCTTAATTTTTGCCTTTTAAGTTTCTAATTGCAGGATTTTCAGCCTCTGTATTTGTAGAGCTGTCAATATTTATGAACTGATCAAAGAGACCAACCACTGATGTAATTAAAGGTTTTTGCTCTTTCCCAACCAAACATATTGAATAAATGATCTACATCTATTTACATACTTATTTAAATAATTATTTAGGGCTGTCAAAGTTAATATTTGACCATTCAACTTGACACTGGTAACAACGATAAACATATAAGTATATATGAAAGCTTAAAAGGGCTTGTGTGATGAACAAGAACTGCTGAGGTTTGTCCTCACAATTCAAGCAAGTACAGTTGAGCTTCCATTTTCCATTTTTAATATGTGATAACAAACCTAACTTAAACCTGTTCATAATATAAAGCAATCCTTTCTCATTAGAAGACTTACATTAAACCACTCAATTCATATTGATTACTTGATTATGATGTCTTTATGAACTTTCTGAAGCATTAAACGTTTGGTGGAGTGGACTTTCAGTGAGGGACAGAAAAATCTCTGGTGTCATGACAAATATCTTCCATTTTTGTTTTGAAGGTGAATGAAATCTTATGGATTTTGAATGAGAAAATCATGACAGGATTTAAAATTTTGGGTAAACTATTCCTTTAACAGATTTGTTCAATCTGATAATACAACTGCTTAATTCTGTTCTTTTTGAAGATCAGTCAGTTCAGGATGAACCTTTAAAGACCATTCATACACACACACACATACAGAGAAACCACCTGGTTGAATTCTTGCCATAACAGATTGCAAAATACTACAATCAGAGTGTGTGTTGAGAGGTAAAGAACTGTGAGTGACAGATGTTTGAATTTTGTGGAAATTTGCTTTTCACATGTAGATTCAGCGCAGCTCTATGATCACTCAATATTCTCAGAATCCAACACAAAGGTTCATACCTCTGGGCATTACTGTTTATGGCAATCCTCCAGCCTTTGATCTGACTGAGTTCGGTATCTGAAACTTCGATGTGCAGAGGCAGTTTGGGAATCCAGACCTTCACCTCCAGCTGGGCCCTAAGGTAACCATACGTGAAGTTCAGCAGCATTCGGACCCGTCCTCTCATCTCCTTGCCATTCACGTACACGTAATCACACCTGTCTGATACCTGAGATCAGAAAAAAAGGATGTCAGTGTAAGGGAAACAGGTCAATTAAGCTCATAGGGAATCATTTAAGATTTTAAAGGGAATTTGAACAGAATCACTGTTTCACGGCTGATCACTGAGACGCCCTGCGATTCACTGAACAAGGCGTTTAACATCAAATCTGCGCTGGATATTAATATCCAAAGTATAGTGAAAACACTATCAATTAGCACAGTAACAAGATCGGCAGTTTAAGGCATTAACTTGTAAGCACAAAACACAAGATACTTCTCTTTTCAATATGAATAAGGCTTTATTAGATAAATCTAAGACATATAAACTAATCTAGCACATAAACGCACGCACTCACACATTCACACAAGTTGCAGGAAGATCGAAAGTTAGGGAAGAATGAGTTTAAGAGAATGGAAATGTGGAATCCCAAGTTTACAGCAATACGTTAAATTGCATAGACATGAACAACCATCAATCACTTAATTAGCCCTCCCATTGAGTTCCTCAATGAGGTTAAAATTATATTAGATACACCAGTAAAGGTCAGTCGGAACAGAAAAGAAGTAAAGTTTGGCGAGACTAGGTGGTGTTTCTTCTCATCGTGGCTAAGTAGCAGCAGGCATGCCGAAGCACGCTGGAACCGCGCTCAAAGAACAGCTAACAGTGATGACTAAAAGCATGGCTAAAAGCTAAAGCTAGGAAGCAAAGCTACAAGCTAAAAGCTAAAAGCAAACTAAAAGCATACTAAAAGCTGGCATGACTGATAGCAAAAGCAAAGCTAAAACTAAAAGCGTGTCCTAACTATTTAAACTGGCTTGTTGGCCACACCTCAAATGTTGTCTTGACCAATCAGATATTGTCTTGGCTCGGGGGTATCATAAATCATATGTTATCTTACCAAGCATGTGGTCCGAATTTTCCCGCTCTTGCAGGGTCTAATTTTGGACATGATTCCTATAACAAGAATATGATACATTTGACAAATAGCTGATGGTCAGAACTGTTTCAAGCTAACAGATTCAAACACATACATATGAGACATGAATATGTATCCTTAAGCTATCCAATAGATATTAAAAGACATACACAATAAATGATTATAACATGATAGTCAAATGTGTGGGTTACATATAAATGAATATGGAGTGAAGCGATGGACTGATATTCATTTATAAGTCTTTTTTAGTTCATTTTGGTCCATATATATGTAGAAAAGACAGTTTCTGTGTCGTCATCTGACAAAGATTTCTGTGGAGACCAGAGGTTCAAAGGCCCCCCTTAGGAATTTCAGTCTGGTTCTGCTAGGTGGGGGAAGTGTTTAAGGATATTGTGTATAACTCTCATGGGTTTACATGTGATGTCCGGCGTTGCATCTCAGTTACTTGCCCCAAATTTGACAATCTCTTCTCCGAATTGAAATTGTCAATAATTGATCTAGTGGTGTTAATGTTGAAAGTTATTCTGTGAAAGAGTTGGTTGGTTGGTTAACCTTGTTTCTGACTTGTGGCACTAGAACTGATTTATGACCTCCGGTTGCCTTCCTGAGGAATTTGGCTCATGTTTCAACCAAAGTCCTGATCGACTCTTTTATTTGTCTGATTCGGGTCAGAACCGCTACATCAGTGATGGAGAAGTGAGAAAAGAACAGTGGATTGATCTTCTCAGGACACAACGTCACATTACCAAAATCAATACAATGCATCTGAGCAAAAGACAAGGCATATACAGTAAGAAAAGGATTGGCAGTGAAGTCTGATGTTATTGGAAAATATAGCCTTGACTTTATGTCAAAAGTTAATGTTCTGGTATAAGTATTTTCTTGTGTTATGATTTAAAACAAATAATTGACCACAACATTCACCTAAACCGATTTAGGTCATGATTAAGATTTCCACTTCTTAACATTTCTGCAGTGTATTTTTATCTTGGCTCCCACAATCTCTCGATAGAGTTGTTCACTGAAAAGTTGTTCTCATCTCTTTCAGTTGCTCTATTGGTTTGTACCTAAACGTAAAAGCAGTTCTGTCTCTATCAAATTTATCTATCTATAGATACCCATGATGAAAACAGCACCTGTTATCTTGGTAAAAGACTGAATGTATAACTGCATGTGTGTGTGTGTGTGTGTGTGTGTAAAACTAGATCTGATATCACTTTAAAATGTCCTTAATTCAATTAAAAATGATTCATACATTTTTATTTTAAAATTGTCAAACATTTTCTTTCAGGGTTTGGTGTATAATATAGTATAAAATGGTGTTTTTAAAGAACTATGATATGTCAGTTTAGACAGCCAAGTAAATGTTAACAGGTGATAAGGAAGACAAAGGTGAAGGGAAAGAGAGAAAAGTTTTGAAATATTTACAGTACGACACCGCAGAGCTTAGCTTGTGTAGATATGTCACTGTAAAACTTTAGTTCAACAGCTCACTGTATCTCCGCTGACACCTCTGTAACTGTCTGTCATATTCACAGTTTGATCAAAGATTACCAGTATGTAAAATCTTTGGAGTGACTCCCATCAGTGCAGAATTATGAAGAATGACAATCTAGAGTGACACATGAATTCTGATATGACTATTCAGACTGAGATCGCATTGCAAAACACATTTTTTATGTCACAGCATTTATGAAAGTTTCTTAAGGGTCAAGATCATGTTATCTGCATCTCCTACGCTCCATCAAGCGACTTCCATAATAGCTGTCATCACTCAAATTAATTATTTTATGACGAATAAATTTTTCAGTAAAACTTACTGTGTTAGTATTAGATACTACACAACATTATTATATTATCTTTAAATTAAATTTTACATGATTATTACTTCCATAATTTTCCCTGGATCAGTAGTATAGTGTTGTAATAAAGAATCGGTGGTAGCAGACAGATTTTAAATATAAATTCTGCTTAAAAATATGCATCCTGTTTACATGAAATAAGGCTGCTCCCGAGCAGGTTTAAGCTTACGGACCTGTTGCTATGACATCAACTCCGGGATGAGCTTCAAAAAACCAACCAATCCAAGATCATGCCAAATCGTCAACATTCAAATCCAACTAAATGAGTTAGCGACGTCAAAGAACAGGTCCCTGGTCTGACAATTTGATGGAAACTAAATTCAAAATAACAGCATTACTGTAATTCGAAACAGAAATCTTTTGAAACATTATATACGTCTGTTCTCTCACTTTTGATCAATATGTATTTGCTCAATAAAAGCATGCATTTTCTATCTATCAGTAAATAAATACAAATAATTAAATAAATATATCTGACTGCCCCGTCATGACAGAAAAACAAATGTCTGCCTGTTAGTGTCAGTGTGCATGAGTTGGCAGTAAACAGCTGAGCCAAGGCCCAAACATAACCTTTCTTTTCCAGATGGCTGCTGGAAAAATGGGTAGCAGTTTGGTTAATAATGATGAGTAAATAGAAAAGCCCATCACAAGACAGAGAGGACAGAAGGGCGGCCTCATCCTCTTGTCAAGGAGTTATGAAGCTGCATTCCAAAAACCATCCATTTCCAAAAAGTTGGCAAATTACTTGGCTCAGTGTTCCCTTCTGATGCAGGCCTCAAATCACTATGACTGACTCGGTCGGACTTTGATTCCTTTAACCAGGATCTGACAGGGATGGAAACTACAGATGCAACACACACCATCAAAGTGTGGCCAGCAGCAGAAAGATAAAAGCATGCAAGCACACACATACTCATACACACTGACACATGGCTGCAAATCCAAATTTTGTGCATAACCCTTTCATATTAATAGAGCTCCTAGGCTGTTTTTTTATTTGTCAAAAACATTTATGTTCCCATTTTTTTTCTCAGAAGGTATATTAGATCTCAGTCTGTCAGGGTTTGAGAATTGCACAATCATTTAATGCTCCCTGAAGAGTAATTAGAAGATCCAGATATCTGCAATCTATGTTAAAATGATAATAGGCACTTTCCATGTTTACAGTACACTGACTTTATATTCCCATGTTAGAATTTTTTTTAAATAAAATTTTACATTAAATTGTGAAACTCAAGATGAAACATGGTTTGGAGCCTTAAATAAATAATCTAAAACTTTATTTAATTTATTTTTAAGCCATTTTGACTGCATTTGTCAGTTGTAGTGAGATTTTATTTAGTTTAATGCTACAGAATCATACAAATAATTGATTTAAATTATAGATTTGTTAACAGAATTAAAAAAAATAATTTAAAGGGTTAGTTCACCCAAAAATGAAAATTAGTCATCCTAGGTGTATATAATTTTCTTTTTTCAGACAAATCCAGTTTGGAGTTATATTAAAAATTTTCTTTGATCTTTCAAGCTGTTTAATGTCACTCAGTAGGTGTTGCATCCATCAGTCCAAAATAAGTTTCATAAAAAGCACCCATCCATAAAAAAAGTATCTCACATGGCTCCCGGGATAAACAAAGCCCTCCTGTAGAGAATAGATGTGTTTTTGTAATAAAAATATCCATATTCAAAACGTTATAATCATTTTAATGTAGCTTGCTCTCACTGTTGTACACGGAAGCATTTCCTGGGGATTGACGTATGAGGTCAGATTTGTGCATGGCCCAGTCAGAATGACAAATGTGGAAGCGCAGGGGAGAGATCAAAATAAAACAACAATCACTAATTGGAAATATAAATCGAGGATTTGTAAAGGAGAATGTCAGAGGATTTCGATATATGCCAAAAGGAGACTGGTTTTCCTTTGCTAAAGTAAGGAAACGTTGCTTCTTTTGATCCTGTATACAAACGTTGGTTTTCACGAGACTCACCAACACATGCGCAACACTGATCTCATACGTCATCAGCCCAAAGGCTGCAACCATGTACAACTGTTGGAGCAAGCTACATTAAAGTGATTACTACATTCTTAATATGGATATTTTTCTTACAAAAGCATATCAATTCGCTAGTGAGACACTTTTTTATGGATGGGTGCTATTTATTTAACTTTTTTTGGACTGATGCATGCAACACCCGCCCAGTCCCATTAAACAGCTTGAAAGATCAAAGAAAATTTTTTATACAACTCCGACTGGATTTGTCTGAAAGAAGAAAATCATATACACCTAGGATGACTTAAGGTGAGTAACTTGTAGGCTGATTTTTATTTTTGGGTGAACTAACCCTTTAAATTATAATATTTAGTTGCACTTAATCAATACTTTCTGAAAGTTAAGTACCTCTTTTTACTCCCCATTTGTTAACAAATAATCAATTTCAAGCCTGCTTTGTGCTCTATTCATGGAAAGTAGCAGTTCACTAGCAGAAGAGACTGCTGAATAATGTCATTATACAGTAACTACTAAAAAATTCAAAAGTCATATTCCTGGCTGTGGCTGAACATTACACACACTCCCAGAGCTGAGTGAGACATCTAATCCAGCATCAGAGCATCATGGTGTGTTGCTTTCTACACTGTTAAAGCATTGAGAGTTTGTTTCATGCTTGTCTGATTGATAGTTGTCTGCTGTCAGAGTTTCCCCTTGCTCTGGTTCCAAAGCTTTATCTCTGTTACTTCAGCAAAGTCTGAGCATGAAGATGCTTAGAAAGTTTTCTAGGGCTACCAAAGTTAAACTGTGGACATGATGAATTAATAGATTTAACACTGTTATATTCAACAGTGACCCCCCCAAAAACTATATGGACACTTTAGCCGGACTTAAAAAAAATACAACATTTATTTGCCATTTTTGTAATTATTTTTAACATTAATTAAATGCAGCTTTTGTCAATGAAATCTATGTTTACAAGTCCAAATACATTGGAACCACTGTAATAACTCAACAATAACATAACAGTAAATGATGGAGAAAGAACTTTTTAACTAATAACTTGTTCATAAACCAAATCAAAAGGGGACAGATGTCATCAGTAATATTTGTATGGTGGACATTCAGTTTCATCAAAATTAAATATGTATAAAAATACTCCTGGGTGAAACATGCAATATTTTAAAGGTCCCATATTGTCAAAGTTGAATTTCCTGGCTGTTTTCACAATTACTGAGGTCTATGGGCTTGTTAACTACTATATAAATTTCAAAACAGTCAGTCCACAGTAAAATGCATACAGCCTGCTTAAAGTAGCTGTGATTTTTCACGAACCGTTGTGACTTCCCTAAAAAGCTGACGTCAGTTCTACACAGCCACCTCCTTCAGTCACCACCCCATGCACCGCCAAGCACCCCACTCTCCTTTTGTCAAACCCCCAGACAACATTGCGTCTGTGCCATTGCTGAACAACAGCACTGGAACATGTCGAAAAGGTTAACTTTAACCACAAAACCAGATCGGCCGACCTGTAAAGTTACACTGTAACTCAAAGGATGGACGATCTGACAGAATTGTTACTATGAGGTGGATCACATCTAACGTGCATAGTAAAGACAATCTCATTGTGTCTATCTATCACGTCATGTTGAAGATGTATATACATTTCAATTTCAGCAGGCAACTATTTTTACAGCTACATTATTGTTCCAGCCACAATAAATCAAACCAATGTATATACAATTACAAATGATTATATATATATAACTCGTCAGTTTGTTGTTTTACACACATGCACAGACATTTATTCATACACGATATTATGAGATGCATGAAACATATGGCAAGAAATCTGTACACTGTAGTCCATAACAACAAAAGACAATACTTTTTTCATTGAACCTTTTTCAATAAATGTGTGCTGCAAACACAACGAATGTTTCTGTCCAGTCCGCTTGTTTTATCGCATTTAACCATAGCTGTCATCAGTTTGTTTGTCTGCCAGTTGCATCAGATATGCGATCAAATTTCTAATTTGATGCTGTATTACGTCGATTTTGCCATCCTTACGTAGCCGAATCTGCGCTGGTTTGAGTGGGCCTTGTCCAGTTTCCCCTTTGTTTTGCTGCCTCCAGCTACCGCTGTGACGTCATCTGACCCTAGTTACCTGTAGTTGGCCTGCCCGTGCATCACTCAGAAAACAACAGGCCAATCAGAAGAGAGGCTCATGAATATTAATTAGACAGGCTAAAATCAACCTGTTCTTAGCAGACCTCCCGAGAAAGGAGCTGTTAAAATATAATGAGATGTTTTTTGGTAATTATACCACAAATATATATTCTTAAAGACATCAAAATCTAAAATAAAACTCCAGAAAAGTGTACAATGTGGGACCTTTAACCCTCTGGAGTCTAAGGGTATTTTTGGGGCCTGGAGAAGTTTTGTCATGCCCTGACATTTGTGCTTTTTTCAGTTTCTTATCAATATCTGAATGGGTAAAGTCTAATCTCACTGTAAACAGCACAAACTGGGCTATAATAATATGTAAAATGCATCTATGTACATGATTGTGTTTTTGAGAAAAATAATATTATGCGTGGTTAGTGAAAAACTAAAAATGTTAAAACACTTGAAAAAGGCAAAAAAAACACATAGAGAACATTGGTTCCCGGGATTTTTGAGAACTGGAGCTTGTAGCCTAGAATTTTTCTTTCTAAATGATGTGAAAATCATCTTGTTTACTCACTTACAGAAAACAATATATTGATTTACATTTTCTAAGACACTTTTTGTTGGTAAAAGTCATATGCGAGTAGGCGTCAACTATCATGAATATCATTGTGATTTACACCTGAGAAGACAAAGGCCTGCATAATGAGCTGCATAATGAGCCTTTCAGTCATCTGTGCCACTGAGAGGAAGGAGTTACAAGAAAGAATGAGAGAACAAAATAAATCTATATAATTTTATTTTTGTAGTTTATTTAGAATATATTTAATTATCCCACAACATACTTTAATATCCACTTGGGGGAGCAGTTAAACAGTTTATAAGGAACAATCAAAGCTGACTTTCAAACAAATTTTTTGGCATCAATACTCCAGTCACACAATCCTTCAGAAATACTTTTAACAATCTTATTTTCTACAAAAAAAACATTTATTGTTGTTATTATTATCATTATTATTATTATTATAAATGTTGAAAAGAGCTGAGAATATTTTATAGGTTTTTTAGGGGGAATAAAGGGTTACTCCACCCAAGAATGAAAATTTTTGTCATTAATCACTTACCCCCATGTCGTTCCAAACCTGTAAAGGTTAGTTTGTCTTTGGAACACAATTTAAGATATTTTGGATAAAAACCTGAAGGCTTGTGACTGTCCCATGGACTGCCAAGTAAATAACAGTGTCAAGGTCCATAAAAGGTATGAAAAGTCGTTGTCAGAATACTCCATCTGCCATCGGATGTGCAATCTGGGTTATATGAAGCGACTGGAACACTTTTTGTAAGTGAAGAAAACAAAAATAACGACTTTATTCAATATTTTCTTTGTTAACGGTATATCACTCCATATCACTGTGCTGCGTGTGTGATTAATGACAAAATTTTCATTTTAGGGTGGAGTATCCCTTTAATAATAAATCAACCAGAGAGCTGCAGGAATATCAATAAAACAAGTTGATGCATATTATTTTGACTCCTCTTCTTTAAAATAGAAACTGAATTAAATAAAACTATATATATATATATATATATATATATATATATATATATATGAAGAGTTCAGATGCAAAAGCCTCTAAATGCCATCTGAAATTTTCATCTAAAATTAGGATTTTTATCAAGCTCCTATGCTTAGGTTGAGTCATTTTACTTTAATAGCCTGGAAAAAGACCTGCACATTGTCTTTAAAGTAAAATGACTAATATATATATATCTTCATATATATATATATATATATATATATATATATATATATATATATATCTTCATATATATATATATATATATATATATATATCTTCATATATATATATATATATATATCTTCATATATATATATATATATATATATATATATATATATCTTCATATATATATATATATATATATATATATATATATATATATACAGTGCCCTCCATAAGTACTGGAACAGTAAAGACAAAATTGTTCTGTTTGCTGTGGATCAAAGAAATCTGTAAATATGATTAAAAGATGAATATGAGACAAAATTACAGAATGTCACATTTTATTATTGGGTGATTCAACACAAAGAGAAAACAACAGTAGTTGATAACAGACAAATCATAAAAGCTGTGAAAATGAACCCTAAAATACATCGCCAACAACCTCCAGAAAGCTGGGGTGATGCTCTGTCAATCTACATTCAGCAGGAGAATTTGACACAGAATTACAGAAGCTACACAGCAAGATGCAAACCTCTGATCAGTACCATAAATAGAAAGGCAAGATTCTTCACAAATGTGAGACAGTAGAGTTTTGGAACTGAGTTGATTGACCGGTGAGACAAAGGCCCAATCCCAATTATTTTTTTTTCCAGCGACGAGAGGATACAATCGCTGTTTTTAAGTAAACTCACTCTAAAAAGACAAACGCACAGACGCGAATACACACTGTAAAAAATCCAACTCACAAAAAGTTGGACTAATGATTATATTTTAGTTAACTGGACAATTAAATGCAAAAATGTTGGCATAACTAGTGAAAAGACGTTGGTTCAAAAATCGTTGGACCAACCTAGAATTGATTGTAAATTAAATTTGTCAATTCAAGTTAACAAGCATACAAGTTGGGTTGGAGGTTGGAGCATGCGCAATGTAACGACCATGAAATTGGCGCATGTGCAATGAAGCGCGCCAACACCGAACAGACAAGGGAGCCTCACCCTAACTGTGGTGGATACGGTGAATAGGCTAAAGCCCCAAAAAGTCAGCGTACTCCTTTAACTTGCACTTATATTGCTCATTTTGTAACATGTTTTGTGTTAACAATTTAAAATGTTAAACATAGAACATTTAAAGTATTTAGGACCGGTTGAAAGAGATAGCATTTAGAATGTTTTTTTTTTTCATTTAATTACTTTTTTTAAGAATGAGTATGGCTAAAGTTACCAATGTGTTGCTGCTGGTTTGAAATAAAACCTGGACAAAAATATCAAGCATGTAGTAGTTTTTTTTAACCTTGTGATGCTATGTAAAAACACATTTTTAGTCAACTGAACGTACTTTATTAAGTCAAGTGAAAATAACATTCAAAGTTGAAATTACATTTTAACTATAAAAACTCAATCAGCTGAACAAAAGATCTTAAGTTGGGAGACATGTGACCTTACTCAGTGAATTGAGTTAAGTGAACTAATTTGTTTAAAAGTTGAGTAAACTCAAAAAAGCTTTGCAGCAAATTACCTTGTAATCTAAGTTAAGTCAACTTTTCTTTTTTTACAGTGCACGCAACTTCCATTTCTCTTTCTCTCTCTCTTTCTCTCTCGAATAGGCAATATTTGAGAAAAGGGTTTAGGGATTTCTAATTATTGGGGGGATTAGCCCCCATCAATGTCTACGGCAGTTATCGCCCTGATCAGACATATGCTGTTGCACTATCATGCACTCTGTAATGATATGATGTTGGCAAATATTAGCGATTTTTTGCTAACATGTCTTTGAGTAACATGACCATTAATATGAACTCACAATTGAATAAAAATCGTTAAAATCTTTATTTATGCCAAAAAAGCTTACATTTATGTGTCTTTTTGTTCGCTGTAGCAGCCATGTTGCCAAGATAATTCATACTCCTTAGTTTGAAGTGTGGTCCCGAAAAATCTTCGTTTGAAGGGCTATCTTGCCCTTCCCCTTACCCCTCCAACCAAAAGAGAATCAAGACACCCCTACCCCTTCACGTGAATGCGCGAAATAGAGGGGTAGGGGAAAGAGGAAGGGCTAAGGGGTAGAATTGGGATTGGGCCAAAGATTAAACTTTATCTAAGTTATTGGAAAGCAAAAGCGTGGAGAAAAAAGGGAACTGCAAATGGTCCTAAGCATACAACCTCATCTGTAAAGCTTGGTGGAGGTGTCATGGCATGGGCATGCATGGCTGTCTCTAGAACAGGACCTCTTCATTTTAATGATGACTTAATGTATGATGGCAGTAGCAGAATGAATTTGGAAGGGTACAAAATCATCTTGGCCACCAATATTCAAGAAAATGCCACCAAACTCATTAGAAAGCACTTCAAATTGGATCAGGACAATGACCCAAAACACCCTGCCAGTTCAGTCAAGGGCTTTATCAGGGCAAAAAAAAATTAAGTCTTAGATTGCCCAAACCAATCTACAGATTTAAATCCGACTGAACATTAATTTCACCAGCTGAAGAGCAGACTAAAGACAAAAACTCCCCAAAACAAGCAACAGTTGGAATTGGCTGCATTAAAGGCTGGAGAAAAGCATTTCAAAGCATAGGACCAAGAGTCTGGTGATGTCTATGGGTTGCAGACTCACTGCTATGATTGCATGCAAGGGATCTGCAACTAACTATTAGCTTTTAATCTTTTACATCTGCCTTAAATTCAACTGTTCCAATACTTGTGCTCACATCAAATAGTGGGATGAACTCTAAAAGTGCTGTCCTTTTCATCTGGTAAAACATGTATGTGTCAAAAGACCTAATAATAAAATGTTAAATTCTGTAATTTTGTCGCATATTCATCTTTTAATCATATTTGCAGATAAGATAAAAATATTATGTAGTAATGTATATAAAAATATTGCATATTAATAATATTATATAATAATGGCTGCTGACCATTCTGCGATGCCATCACAGGAATAAATTACATTTTAAAATATATTAAAATAGAAAACAGTTATTTGAAATTATATTAGTATTTTTAAATATTATTGTTTTTACTGTATTTTTGATCAAATAAATTAAGTGTTCACTCTTAAAAATAAGGGTTCCAAAATAGGGGTTTTCACAGCAATGCCATTGAAGAACCATTTTTGGTTCCCCAAAGAAACCTTTAGTGAACTGTTCAATACAAATTTTTTTTTCTCAGTGAGAAGAACATTTTAATAAGCTGAAGAACCTTTTTTTCCACTAAAAGTACCTATTATTCATTGGAAAGGTTCTATGGATGGTGAAGGTTTTGCATGGAACTATCAATGTCAGCATTGGACCTTTATTTTTAAGAGTGTTGATGAGCATATGAGACTATATGTTTTATTACAAATTGTCTTTTACTAAAAAGTTAACTTCAGGTAAATTCTAGAAGGTTCACCGTAACTACTTTGATGAATACAGCACATTTAAAATTTGCTACATCACTTACTCGTTCCAATGCTGTACAGCTCAAATCTATTGTTACAGACACACAGGCACACAAACACACAACACACAGGCATCATCATTAATCACTGCCATAGACTGGGGAATCTCACACCACAATACTACAGCCATGACTATTCAGTCTGGAAAATTAACTACCTGTCAGACACACCGAATCAAGCAGCCATCAGAGGAACCAGAGGGCCGGACCATGAACAGGCGGCTCGTGACTGAGCAGGTCTGACAGCACAATAAAACGGGTCTTAAACTACAACTGTGTGGGTCCTCAGCGAAGGAGGGTGTCATTCATTATCAAAGGTGAAAAACATCCAAGAAAAGTACTTTCAACTTTTACTTCCTCCTATTTATATTTAACACTTCATCTGCTACACTGGACATGGCTGGACTACTAATGTAGCTCCACATCGACTGTCTGCGTCACTCCTTTCGGGAGAACCTGCATTCTAAACTCACCCTTTTATGCGGTCATCAGTTTTACCTGACTGGCTCCCGATAGTGCTTTACATCAAACAACTCACTGGCTGTATTGAAAGATTCCCAGATAACACTCCCCTGTGCTCCACTCTATACAGCATCATGGTATATGGCCCAAGAATCATTGATTCCTAATATACACATATACACAAACCCACTTGAATACCCACATACTGCTTTCACCCAAAGGTTTGGTCAATAAATTTAAGTTTTTATTGCAGATCCTTTGCAGACTTTCAGGTTTAAATGTATTCAAAGATGCCATCTTAAACGGTCGCTATTATTTTATGTGCCCAATTTAACACTTCTGATACTGCACATGACCTTCACAAGTTTTCACTTCACTGTATTCCCAGAGAGCATTATCAAATGTTCTTGCCATCTGCTGTATACATGCATTATACTGTATATATATATATATATCACTGCTCAAAAAATCTAAAGAGTAGTGTATCTATATTAAGTGGTAATGCCCGAGTGCTCTCTTGACTTTAAGAGGCTTTTTTTTACTCTTACGATAAAGCAGCTATTAGTCATATTTTTCTGCCTTATAAAGTTCAATATAGAAATGCTCTACAGCGGGTCACACAAAGGCTGTCCCCTGTATACCAGACTATTTACTGATTCTAAGCAACTAAATAAAATATTTATGTTTTATGAATATATATATATATCTTTAACTGGGAATGCTGTCTAATTAGCTTTTTCAGAGATGACAAATAAAACTTTCTTTGTGCATGGCATAAACAAACCAATGAGAATCTCTACATAACTGGCACAGATAAACCGTTATTTCATATTAGTTTCGAATTCAATATATCATTTGCAGACGGCTACATATATATTTCATTATCTTAAGCCTTATGTTACACCTCAAATTACAAATAATTTATAGCATTGTTAATATTTATCCGGTCCTCAAACTTTTTTTCTCAAATGCTTGGGTATACAGATCACTCACAACTTATATGGACTAAATGCTCCTGAATATATATCAACATTTAAAGATAAACACCTATTCAGCAAAATGAGTCCATCCTGATTAATGACAACATTAGCATGGGTACAGTAGTTTTGACATGTAAAGAGGTTTATATGTAAATCATAATTGAAATCATTTGCATATAAAAGTTGTATATTACTGTTATTGATTCATTCTTAGGGTCAGACAGACGGTGCATATGGTCATGTAAAATTACCAAAATAACGACCGATTTGTTTTGTCTAAGTGAACTTACAGGAGAATTAAATACTTTGGGCCCTATCACACACCCGGCGCAATGCAAGTGTGTTTGCTAGTTACAGTCTGTTTCAGATCCGAGTTTCAGTCTCGTATTTTCCTGTCCAGCGCCACGTCGTTTAATTAGCAAATGCATTTGCATTAATTTGTGCACCCATGGGTATGCTGGTCTAATAAAGAGGTGTGTTCAGGTACATTGCTGGTGTATTGCTATTTTAAGGAGCTGAAAATAGACTGCGCCACTCAAACCTGGTCTAAAGTCTAAAGTCAATGGCGCAATATTTTTTTGTTATTTAAAGAGTGTGTTGGTAGAAAATGCGCCTCTGGGCACTTTACACACAGGGATACGCATCACACAAACATGCCAAATATTAAAAACAAAAGGATTACAGTGTAAAATAATATTATTGTGTAGGCTACATAAATATAAAAATAGCTGTAGCTCAAGTGGTAGAGCATTGCGTTAGCAAGCGCAAGGTTGGGGGTTCGAATCCCAGGGAACAAATGTTAGGAGAAAATTGTTAGCTTGATTGCAATGTAAGTCGCTTTGGATAAAAGCGTCTGCTAAATGCATACATAAAAATGTAATGATGGATAGTCATTCAATGTATTAGAATTAGGCTACCTATTTGCAATTCAGCCAATTACTACTTATTATGATGAATGAAATTCTACTTCATCCCACGCCTTCTTCACCTCAGGAAGCTTTGGTGGATTCCTGCTTGACACTCTGATTGGTTTATTGAATGTTACGCCCATTACTTATTAAGAGAATAGGGACAACCCATTCCAGAAATGTGCCCCGGCACACGGACCGTTTTTCCGTCGTTAAAATATAAAAAATAGATTTGGACACGCCCTGAGTGCACCTGCGCCGTTCGCTTTACACTTGATTAAAATAGGGCCCTTTAATTCTCGAAATAAATAAAAGACTTTATGTAGTCTAAACCTAACTGATTTCAGTAATCTTTAATAAAATTAAATGCATCAAAGTAACTCAAATGAATCTGAGGCACTTAGCAATAGCGGACTTTAGAATACTAAATGCAACTCTTTTTAATGTACACAACAAAAACAAAACTGCCAAAAAGTAATTTCTCATTAAAAGAGCAACATTCATCCACCCTTCCTTGAACACAAGCTCCCTTCTTCACTACATTAACTCCCCAAACCCCACATAACAGAAACTTCCAAAGTCCAACATAACGGAACATTAAACATTAAGTGCAAAAAAGTCTTTCCTCTTTCTCATCTTGCTCAAAACCCCCTAAAATAATATTACATTTTAAGACTAACTCTTCATGCAAAGCATGCTGGGAACTTGAAATCCCAAGCCCAGGTTTAGTTAATGCCAACAACTATTCACATAGTCCCAGCACAATTAAAGTAAACTTACATTTCACACATTTAAGTGGTTTGCATGCAATTACAAATAATGTGACCAAAACTGAATTGAAAGTGTTGTTTAAGTGAATTAAACAAGCAGTTCACAAAGAAAAAGTGTTAGAAAAATATTAATATTATGCTAATAATATACAAAACCTGTTCAAAGGTTTGGGGCATAAGAGACTTCTTTCAAAAATATTACAAATCGTACCAACCCTAAACCCCCAAATACAAAATTGTTCTGGATTTCATACATCCAAGTAAAGAGGATCCAAGTTAACTTTTAGCAAGCACCAAATGTGATTAATAATTAGATTTGGCAGGTAAATAAAGTAGCTTTATTGGCCAGATTACTGTTTATGAAGTTTCACAGTAAATTGATTAAATGTAAGTTTTTTAATAACAATATTCAATCAATTACATTAAGGGAATAAAGATCAAGGCTCTTGAGACCCCCCCCTCCCCTCAAAATAAGCACCTAAACACACTGTGTTTCGGATGTTTAGGAAGTGCTCTTCTTTGTCCAAGTGCAAATGTCGAGTGCACATAGCTTCCAGGAACTTCAAAACTGAAATATGATGAGTGAGAATGACATACTTTAATCAAGGTCAACTATCAAACACTCGTATATGCTCTTGAAGTTCTCAGAAGTTGGAAATTGATCCAGCTGTTTGTGACAAGATTGAAAGAACTTCAGTCGCTTTGATTTGAAGTTGTTGTCAGAATGACCTTACTTGCCAACATTCTCACAATTTGTGACAAAATCAGAAGAGATGTATTTACAGTCTGCACTTCAGACATATTGAGCTGTGTGGCTAGTAACTCAAGCAGGTTACATCAGTAAAACTGATCAAACAAAGCCAACAGCTAGTCTGGAAACATGCAGAATGTGCAACCTCATGTCAGCAAACAGCTGCTTCACTTTTTTTAATTTTTTTATTTTCTATTTAAGTCTGCATTTCAGAATAGTTGAAAAAAATGAATTAAACAACTAGCAACAGCACAGAAATGTATAAATAAGTGTGCTTTGACCAATTTTAAATCACTAATAAAGATAAAAATGCTAATGTTTTCTACGTAGCATGTAAGAACACGATATAATGCAGCACAATATAGCTATTCACAATGTTGGCACTGCCGCTTAAGCTAAAGAGATTGTGTAATTTAGTCTATTATGCGTTGCATTTATTTTCTTTAACTATTGTTGTGGCTACGGGCTGGCTGATGGGTTTCTGTATTAAATTAATTGGGAGAAAATGATACAAAATGATCCAATATCCACATTCGTGGTCATGATAGGAAGAAAATTGCTTTTTCCCCCCTCTTCACTCTCTGGGGAAACAAAATATTTCAAAATCTGAAACACTCCTTATAACCATTTAGTTCCAAAGAATGCAGAGCATCAGTCTCCAAGGAAATGGAAAATTATATAAAAATGGTTATCTTTCTACCCCACTACAGTGACTGTGATCCAAGCAAATTTATTATGCACTAGCGTGTACACCCAGTCATCCATTATTTAGCTACAATGACACACTTGTCTACTTTACATTAATCCCCATCAGTTAAAATGATTTGTTTCGTGGAGATATTTTCACATGATCAGCTGAGGTTTGATTGCGTAATTGCAATACATTATTATATGCCCCAGTTTCCATAGCATGTTATTGTAAAAGTAAGTGAACTACTGAAATAATTTTCTAAAATTGAGACTGTGGGCTGAAAGAAAGGTGATTGTGCATGATGCACATTTTATTTTGGAATTATTGAATGTTTCGAAGACATCAGATGAAAAATCTCCGCAATAGCAAAATGTTTAGACAAAAGTAATAGAAAACCACATTTTAAAAACATCTTAAATTTATAGTAAAAAAAGGGGACCTGTATACAGTATATACAAGGCTGACACTAAAATATTGAAATTAGCATTAATCAAATAACATTAAATGTCACAAAACATATTATTAATTACTGATAACAAACATATTTGTAAACATGTAATTATAATATAATTATTTATATAATTTGTGATGCCCTTTAAAAACATAAATGTTAAAGTTTACATATAATACAATGTTAAACTATTTACATTTTTAGTATCATTACTGTATGGTAAGGTAATTTACAGTTAAGCAATTAACTGTTTTTATTACTGTAGCATTTTTACAGAGTAGGTGATAAATAATGTATTGACCTTCATTGTTCTAGTCAGGCCACATAAAGGAGATTCTGTCTCTAAATAATGACCGCCTTTACAAACACTCCCCCATCTTTGGTAAAGTTAACAGTTCAAAGTTAAGTTTTAAACTGGAGGGACACTCTGACTTCAGGCTAAATATGTGCTTCATGTGGTGACATCTAAATTCCCTGGTTTTATTACCTGGTTATTTAATGAGAGAATCAGCCTGACTGCATTAGATTAAACCAGCGGAAGTCATTTTAAGGATCATATCAGGTAGAAATAGCTCCTTAAGGTAATAACTGCACATCTTCCATTTCCACGGCACATCTGAAGTAATTTTCACATCTTCAGCTATAGTATGAACTGGAAGAAGCTAAAACTTTTACTCATAAATATGAATGAAATGTTAGGCTGAATGTTGGATTACTGCAGTCTATGTAAACATATACAACGTTTTGATCATTTGCATTCGACCAGGGCCTTTAATGCTTCTAAGAGAGAGCTTTAGCTGAAGCACAGCTGTGTTTAACTATGGAGAAATACACTGAAATTAGCAATTAAAAACATTCTTACGAATATCGTTGGCATTAAATCACTCCTGCAGTGGAGGCTGATTGCGTATAAGTCTTTTGGGTCATTTAAAATTAGAGAATTTCATGTCTAAACAACCTCAACTTAATAGGCCTGTCAAACACAAATTACCATCTCTAGAAAAATCCAGTCTTGTTTCGTCTCATGCGTAATCAAACATATCATAATTATATACGCTATGATTGAATCTGAGCTCATACGTGACCGAGATCCAGCTGGAGGCATTTGAAAGAAACCCCAAAAAAACAAGAATCATAGAAACACCCATAATATTGTTTTTCTGTGAAAAATGGTCTTGTCTGAATCAGAAGACAATGGTTTTAAGTTAAGATTCCTTATGAGTATGGGTTACCATTTTTCACTTTCTTTAATGATGAAGTTGATTCTTACAAATATGCAACTTTTTGATTTACAGACATTAAATGATGGACTGGAGTTGTGTGGATTTCTTGCGGATTATTGTGAAGTTTTTATCAGCTGTTTGGTCTCTCATTCTGAAGGCACCCATTCACTGCAGAGTATCCACTGGTGAGCAAGTGAATTGTCAGCAAATTTTCAAAAATATTACATTCAGTTCACACTTACTGTATGATTTCCGTAGTAACTCTTTTTACCAGTATGCTAAAGTATGCTTCTTTTTCACAAGGGACGATGCATGACTTCTTGCCAGCTTGTTGAAACATGCTGATACAGAAATAGAGAAATGGATCTCTATTAAACAAGTGTCAGAGTGAGAGCAGACAGGTGCAGGACTGTCACTGAGATGCATTTTCTTTCAAAAGAACTTTCAAACAGATTCGTTCAAGTTCAGATTGATTCTTGAAGCATTTTTACAATTCTAATAAGTATCCTGACATGATGAATAATTCTCACCTCCATTAATCACTGGACAAACCTCATTCGGTTTGAATGGAATTTATTGTGAGCTTCATTTGAATCCTATTATATTGATTAAAAGTCAACATGACAACATGCTATGGTTTGTTTGTTCTTTTGAGTGGATCATTATGATTGAATGAGGCAGGAATATTTTCACTCAGAGGACTAACCTTAACCACGTCTTGATCAGTGGACTGGCACTGCACAGCGTCTGACACGTCTGTAACCGCCCCGTCTGTGCCCACCGTCACCACCTTCACTGGCACCGCCACCGTCTTCCCGTTCAGCACTGCAGTGTTCAGGATCTCTGTTTCCTGTGACACACACACAAAACAAATGTCTGAACGTTCTTCCTGACTTCATTCCATCAGTCTTTGACTGGTTCAGTCCTTTCTTTCTTCATTTATGCTTTGATTCATTCTGTCTGTTCTTTTTTTCATTAGTTCAGCCATTCATTCATTAACCAATTTGTTATTTCCTTATTCATTCTATACTTCATTTTTTGGTTTAGTTATTCCTATTTGTATTTCTTTTTAATCTTTACTTCATTAACCCATTATTGATTTGTCTGTTCTTTTCTTCCTTTCATCAATCACTCCTCCTTCCATTCATCACTCTTACTTTCATTCTTTCCAATCATTTATTTGTTCTTTCACTTACTCCTTTTTTCTTTCCACACACCCCTCATTTATTCACTGGTATAGTGCTATGGTTCATTCATTCCTTTTCACTTCTTCTTTATTGATTTTATCCTTCCATAATTTATTTATCTTTTCTTTCCTTTCAGAATTTACTCCTCCTCCTTTCCTCATTCCTCCTTCTGCATTCATTCAATCCTTCCTTCTTTCCATCCAACTGACCAACCATCTGTCCATTATTTATTGTTTCAGTCTTTCATTCATTCATTGGTTCAGTCCTATTATTCATTAAATCCTCTTTCCTTCTTTCTTTCTTTCTTATTTCACCCTACTCTCTCCATCCATCATTACTTCATTCTTTCATCTGTTCCTTCCTTGCGTTATTCATTCTTCCCTCCTCCTATCCTTTCTTTTTTCATTATTTATTCAATTTACTCCTTGAATTTTTCCATCCATCGATTATTCTTAGTTTTTCAGTCTTTCATTCCTTAATTCACTCCTTTTTCTATCCATCTTTCATTCACTGTCCACTTTTTACTTACACCCTTTATTCATTCTTTCTTTCCATCATTCACTCATTTCTTCATTACTTCTCTCAGTCATTCTTTATTTCCCTTCCCTCATTCTTCCTATCATTCACTCATTCTTTGGTTGAAACAACCTTATTTTCTTTCCATTCTTCCCTCATCTATTATCCTCACTTCTTTCCACTCATTCAATCATTCCCTCAGGCAGTTTACATATGTCCTTCATTTATTGTTTCATTCTTGTTCATTCATTCATGCATTCACTCCTCCTTTCAGTCCATCCATCATTCTTTTTTCTTCCTTCCTGTACATTGATAAATTCTAACCTACGTTATTCATCTAAGTTATAATTTTTTTCACCTCTTCCTACATTTGTCCATTCATCCATCATTCGTTCCTCTTCTTCTCTCCTTTTTAATTTGAACTTTGTTTCATTCCTCCTTCCTTCCTACTTTCCACACTACATCCCCAAGTGAAGATGACATGACGTGAGAGAGAGGCTGTAAAATGACTTTACAAAAGGAGCAGAAGAGAAGAAGTCAAGGAGCAGAGGATAGAGGCAGTGGGGCAGAGTGGTGCTGTTTGACGGTTCAGGGAGGGGGTTCATTAGAAGAGAAACAGTCCGAGTCCTTAACCTTTCAGCCACGGAGACACACTGTTTCAGACAACCACATAATTGAGACCATTACAGTCAGCATGAGAAACTCAGCCCCCATTGTGCCATTCCTGAGAGACAGGCAGACGTGGGTAATGTAGTCAATTTACCTCATTAGCAGATCACTTTCAATTAACCGATCTGCTTGCCCTCAATGTCCAACAGCGGCAGTGCGGTTACTGCAATCAGATGCTATTCATTCACTGTAAGCGCCGTCTTTCCATCCTCATTTCTTTCTCTTTATTTTGCTCTTTTATAAGAGAGCGAGAGATGACATAACCTAATCTCAGTGAATGCGTAATGACACGCTCAGCTTACTGCCATCTCACCAAATCTGCCTTATTATTCCCATTACCACAAAGCAGCACTTTCTAGATCTCTATCCTGTTTCTGATAGTTCTCTCTTTTCGTACTTTTATGTGGAAAGAGAAGATGAGAATAAGGAAAAATGAATTTGTGCTGACAGCTCTGCTTTTTCCCCATATGATACTTTTTAAGCCGATCTGCTCTTTACAGGCTTGATACACTGTCATTTCTGTAATGCTATTACTGGAAGACTCTTTTTCGGTTTAATTCCTGGATCATGTCTGTGTGTATCCCGGCTGAAGAGACTGTGGTGTGTGTTTATGCTTTGATCCATTATCTCGTCTCGGTTTGAGCCAGTCCTTTATGCCAAACAGCGAGGTCACACTTCTCACGCGTCCCTCTAAGAATGGGCTCATAAATGTTTGAGATGTTTTTGTGTGCTGGATAATTTAAGGACAGTGAAAGAGAGAAGTGAAATCTGTGAAGGCATTTTACTTGAGACAGAATTTGGCTTAGGGTAAATAAATGTGTATATGTCGACACAAATGGAAAACTCATGCAGGAAAAGGAAAACTTTTTGCACTATAATAAATAATTATTTAGTTTATTTATGAACCTCATGTCTCTGCCCAAAAGGAGGTTTTGTCATATTTAGCTAAACTTTGGGTAACATTTTTCAGCAAATATAACCTCAAAGTAAGGTTAAGTAAGTTTAGATATACACACAGAGACATTTTAAGTTCTATCTACAAAAAATAAAATAAAATAAAAACCTGAAGACCTCTCACAGATGCAGTGGTGTTCATATAAGATGCTCTCAACTGTAACCCTCAGACAAACTTCATTACATTTAAAGCAAAACATGATTTGGCTGATTTAAGAGCATTTCAAACAGGGAGGGCCACTTCAAATTTGGTTTGTTTTACTACATTTTTGAGGACATTTTAAAAAGATTGGCCTTTGTAATTATAGCTAAACGTGTACACGCATAAATGAGCTTCCAGGGTACTTGACTCTGATCAAACCGATTCCAGACCAGTGTCTTTCTATTTGCTAAATATATTAGAGCAAATTAATTTAAAATATGTACAGTATCCAATTAATATTTCATGTCAATTTTCAAACATGTAGTTTGAAAAATGTGTCAAGAAATGCATCCATGTTTTTTTTTATATGTTTAAAAATCAACAACAAAACTGTTATACCATTTTCAACAAAAGTTTTGATTTAATGACTCCAAAAATGTTATGTAAAGTAACCATCAAGTTAGATCTTCAATACACATCTCAATGATTAATCTCAAATGTTTTTAATATTTTCTTTTTTTACTTTAGCACGGATGCACTAAATTGATCAAAAGTGACTGTTACAAAAGACTATTTTATAGATTTATATTATTATATTTTATAGAAATAGATTACTATTTCAAACAAATTCAAATAACTTTCCATTAATCAAAGAATCCTGGAAAAAACCTCTTTTTCAACACTGATAATAATAATATTAATAATAATAAGTGAGCACTAAACCAGCATATTAGAATGATTTCTGAAGGATCATGTGAAGACTTGAGTAATGGCTTGTGAAAATTATTATTTGAAATCAGGAATACATTATATTTTAATATATAATCAAATAGGAAATAATTATTTTAAATTATAATAATATTTTAAATTATAATAATATTTTACAATATTACAGTTCTTACTGTATTTTTGAGCAAATAAATGCAGCGTTCTTGAGAATAACAGGCCTCTTTGAAAAACATTCTTACTGACTACTGTTAAAATATTTTAACAGTAAACTCAGGTTTTTTGGTAAATCACTCTACATTACATTTTACAACCTAAACGAACCTTGCCATGTCATAAAAAGAAATGTACAGTAAATACTGTAAACTACACGCACACTTCAACCCCTTGAAACAGCCACTTGGGTGTTTAACTCACTTAAGCCCACAATATGAGCACTTTGAGGGAAATCCCTGACGCATACATCACTAAACGCTTCATCCACAGCCCCTCTCTCCCTTTATGCTCTCTGCTCCAAGCCTCCGTCTGCCCTCCTGCAAAGATCATTGCACTTGATGGGCTAAATGGCCACAGATCTTGGGAGAGAGCCAGAGCATGTGTACGTGCCTTTGTGCGTGCAGATCACTCGTCTGCGTGTTTGGGGTTAGGAGACTCACAGCAGGATAAATGTGAGCAGCAGGACATTAGCTGCTAGCAAGAACGAGATCACTGCATGCAGGTAATAAGCCACAGTGGGACGTCAGTAGAGAGGGGAGAGGGCTGAGACTGCCACCACAATTGGATACAGACACAGACGCTGCCATTATCAAAGTTGTGGGGCTGGACTGTTTACAGGCCTGTCCCCCGATGGGTTTTAATGGGCAAGAAAGAAAGCTTGCTGCAGGGCAAGCCCAGGAGCTAATGGAGGAATTTATGAAACAAGCTCACTCTCAAGGACATGAAGTCAGATGCTCAGTTCTGTTTCTTATGACTGCGTTTGTTCATTTTATGGACCTTGACTAGAAAAAAGGCTTTTCTGGCCTGCTGCTTGGACACCTGAAAGGTCAATGTCGATGACATGAGACTACTCGACTATTTACCACTTAAAGTATTTTGTGATGAATTTGGCATACTTGTTTTTATATACATACATATATATATATATATATATATATAATCGGTAAGTTACTTAATTTATGCATGTCAGTTTAAACTATATTTTAGTGATTTGATTCAAAACAAAAATTCTAAATTGATTTATTGTGTCCTCACTTAAAAATATTTAGCATCTCTGCCATGTTAAATGTTTGAATTTAAATTTTTGTGCAGCTAAATAATACAATAAACAAAAGTAAATATATAATACATAATATATATATATATATATATATATATATATATATATATATATATATATATATATATTATGTATATATATTATATATTAGTTTGGCATCAATAATCTTTTTTTTTAGCATTTTCTTTTTTTAATACTTTAATTCAGCAAGAAATGGCATTGATCAAAACATCACATTGATCAAAGGTAACAGTAAATATTTATTTATTTATTTATTTATTTTATATATATTTATAAGTATTATTATTATTTCTGTCTTTTTCAAGTACATTTTTTTATATCCTGAAAAATGTATCACAGCTTCCACAAAAAATATTAAGCAGCATAACTGGTTTGACCGTTGATAATAATAATAATAATAATAATAATAATAATAATAATAATAAATGTTTCTTGAGCATCAAATCAGAATATTACACGGATCTCTGAAGAATCAGGTGACACTGTTGCTTACAGATGTCCACAAAAATTAAACAATTACAATAAAATAAAATAAATTCCTGTAAAGATTATAAATGTATTGCAATTATTGTTTATTATGCTATGCATATAAATATACTATGTCTTGTAATTAATGCACACAAATGAAAATGATTAACTCTTGTTGTGTTCAAGTATTAAACATATTCTGTGGAAAAAATGCATTTAAACTAGATTTTAAAATGAGATTCCCTTTAAGCAACTTGCCATTTGCTGATTTAGGTATATCCACTTAGGTCTATAGGTTTAATTATGGCCTGTCACATCTACAAGAAGAAGTGCTTGAAATTTCTTTATTCTATCAGAGACTCTTTTCTTTCTCCTCTTTGTTTTAATCTGCACAACACAGGTAATCTTTCACCCGATTCTGGCTCTGGAAAGCCCAATTCTGTCTTCATTCAGACTAATTCATGATTACAATTCTGCAGCACTATTAAATTTTAAACAGTAATATCAAATAGAATAACGGTAGAAACTGGGGATCTTTCCTTGCGAGCAGCATCAGAAGACATGCAGAGAAAGGTGAGAGTCAAAGCCACTGCATTATAAAGCTCTGGAGAAAACTTGAGCCAAAGTACCCAGCAGGACTCATTCGTGAGTGCCTGTCAGCACGGGGATTCAAGCAATCAAACCATCAAACCTAAATCTTCCTGCTGTATTCTGTGTGTACTCACAGCTGAAGATATAATGTGCCACTGAAACGCAGTGGAGATGTACTTGAAAGGTCATAGAGGTTCTTGCAATGCATCCCACAAGATGAAAGCCCAATAAAATTTCCCAACACCCTCTGGAAACTTGCAAGTAACAGGCAGCAGGGCCAATTTTAACCAGATTGGGCAAGTTGCTTTTCGCAGACCTTACAATTAATTGACAAAAATGCTTTTGAACAGGCCACATCTTGCTGCCAATATCTTGTAAAGATTTCCTCAATGGTATCTCATTACTACAAATATCCTTGCTCAATTACTTGAGGGGCACTGGGAAGCACCAAACATGTAAATATTCTGAAATCCATTTTCAAGGCCCCAGTAAAGTCTCTGAGCGAAACAAACCCAGCTGAGTAATAAGCCATGAACTGCAGACTCTAATGGTACAAAAGATCTAAGAAGACCTACCAAATAATAGGATGGAGATTAATGAAATCTCTGAAAAATGGCTTAGACTTTGAATTCAAAATTGGGAGCTCCTTTCAGACAGCTTAAATTGGGCCACGCACAAATGTGAAGGGATGAGAAAAGGAAGAAAATTACATCTTTGGCACAGAGATGTGTTTTCAACCTCCAACCTACCAAAGGTATTCATTCAGTCCCAACTGTTAAGGTAAAAGCCATCAAAAAACTGATACGTGCAGTAATCTCTGCTTTTGAGATGTACTTGAATAGTAGTCAAAGTGCTGGAGTATTATCATTCGCTTGCCAAATTTGCTAGTCAAAGCACCTGATGTCTAGTGCCGGATTCATCTGCTCTAGTGGAGTGGATGTTCACTGTGCTGTAGCTGGAGAACCTAATCAGAGACGGGAGATGCAATTTTTGTTCATAAGTCACAGACAGAAAATATCAGTCCCCATATACATTTACGTTTCTTTATGGCACAATATTACACATCCTTCCCTATGCAAGGTTCATTTATGAATCACAATGAATTGACAGCTTAGAAACTTTTGGAGTTTTCAATAAAACTTGCCCCTTTTTGGGACTTGTGGTCTCCCCTCATACGTGTCTGTGAAATATATGAGAGATGACCTGTCTAGCTACATCACTAGTCAAAATTTTGGGATCAATAATTTTTTTTAATGCTTTCTGAGGCTGCATTTTTAGACGGTAATATTGTGTAATATTATTACAGTTTAGTTATATTTATAACAATTTTAATATATTTTAAAATGTCATTTAATTCTGTAATGCAAAGCTGAACATTTCTGCATCATTAATCCAGTATTAATGCAGTTTAATATGCTGATTTGATACTTAAGAGTTTTTTTAGTTATTATTATTATCAACGTCGAAAACACTTGTTGCTCAGTGATTTTGCATAAATATCACATCACTTTTTTCAGGATTCTTTGAACAGAAAGTTAAAAAGTAAAAGAACAGCATTTATTTGAAAGGTTTACTTTTTGCAGTGTTATACCTTTACTGTAACTTTTGACTATTTTAATGCATCCTTGAAGTATTCATGAAAAACAACAACAAAAAGCAAAACATGACCCCAATATTTTAAATGGTACTGTATCAATAGCATAAAACTAATATTTATATTGTTTTTGTTTTTTGTTTGTTTGCTTGTTTATTTTTTTTATGATTGTTCAATTCACCATATTAAATTAGCTAATACAACTATTTAATTCCATAAACATTTCACAATATTTGTCTCGTATATTCAAATTCATAATGTGTTTTTTGGACAATTCAAGTTTACGATCTTTCAATAAATGAAAGAAAGAATTAATTAATGTTTTTGTCCAACTCCGATATACTGGATAATTTGATGAAAGTAATCACTGTACTGTCACTGTGTCCACTTCCTCTGAGTCTGTTAGACTGGTTTCCCTGCCAACTGAATGTGTTGAAATTCAGGAGAGCATTGTCAGTGTCCCCCTGTCCTCCTCCTTTTCTCCATCCGAGAAGAAGTAAGATTTATAGTGTCAGCCCCTGTAATCTGACTGGCATGAAAAACAGATGCTCTATCTTCCGTTTCATCTCTCTTTGCTACCCTATATTTGTCCATTCTTCCTTCATTCCTGGCCACTTTATGGCTATCTTTGCTCCGTTATGACATATAAATCCTACTCCATAATGAAATACGAGAGCATGAAATATACCATTATTACGGAAATGTGGTGTATTAAAAAGCGATCTAACGTGAAGATCTTAATTCACCACAAAGCAAAAGGATTTTCTCATACTGCAGCACAGAATCAGCTCTGTCTCACTCTCCTGTTTCTTTGTTCGAAGGAATAATTGAATTATTGGGGCCAATTTTTGTGGCATGCTCCTTTCATGCTCTGCAGTGTTCTCAGAGCACTGTTGCATGCAGTTCTTTTTATAGCTTTCCTCTTCGAAACTGGTTTCAATTCACAGTCAATGTATGTGCTCAGGAACATGGAAAGAAAAACATTATTTCTCTGATGTTAGCCTGGAGCGACACATCAACAATCCCATATAATTCACTTGTCCATAGCACTCCATGCTCAGTTTGTTCGTTTGAGATGAATGCTGGTTATGAATGATATATGTTTGAGACATGGATTTGGTTTATTATTGTCTTGTTAGTTTTTTTTTTTAACTATTCCTATGCATTTAAGTTGGTTTGTCAAGTCCAGTGAAGATGCACCATTGTCAGCATCTCTACTTCAAAATGTACATATTTATTTATTTCCAATCTAGAAATAAAAGCAAAAATAAATCCAATAAGTAACTGGTCCCCAAAGCATAGTAAAGGTGGCCTATTGAAAACCTTACTGACTTCTTCATTTGATAACACTGCAAAAAGAGGCAGAAGAATCATTAAGTGTATCCAAAAAGGAAAGAAGAAGAAGAAGAAGAAGAAGAAGAAGAAGAAGAAGAAGAAAAATGCCCTTCAAGCTGAAACACTGCTAACAAGCAGGTTGAAAGAGTCAGTGACATGTCCCTTCTACTGGTCCACTTTCTGGGGTGTCCCCCTCGGCAGAAATTGGGGCATGTCTACGGGGGCATGTAGACAGGACCTCAAGGGCACTTTAGTGTTGGACCTCAAAGGGGCAGGGGCTCAAGTTACCCCCACCCTCTGCGGTGCATGCCGCTGCATATTACATTTATATTATTATATTTAAATGCATTTTAAGGCACTTACATATCCACAAAAACCAAGAAATAATCTAACCTCTATAGAATGTAACTACAAAATAACTTTCACTTTTATTATATTTTAAAGTTCTAAAAACAACTTGAAAATTGAAAAAAGGTTTTGCAGCAAAATGAAAACTCTAAAAGTTCTGACAATCCCTTACTATCACACATAAACAAATGCACAAAGAGATGCAAAAAATACCTCACTCTCTTATTATATGGGTTCAAAGGAGCGCTGTGGTCTCAGGAGTCCAATCACTGCTACACTGATAGACTCCAGCAGTGTGTGTGTGTGTGTGTGTGTGAAAGAGATCCATGAGTATGAAAACTGAATGTGTGTATGTGTGCATGCAGTCGTGTAACCGTGTGCAAGTATTACAACATGAAGTCACTGAATGTCAGCCAGAGTTTGTTCTTTAATGAAGACATATCTCATACTGGACTTCAGTTTCATGTTCTCCTCATCTCACCTCAGGAACAAAATTACAGTGAATTTAATGTCACTTCCAGCACATCTATTCACCATTACTGGACAAGCAATTACTCTCTAAGAGAATTTGCCTTTAATAGACCTTACACATTCCTGTGAGGCATCTAATGTTCAAAAAAGACTATATCTACCTATGTGTTAATTTAAAAAAAAAAAAAATTCAATTGGGTATCATATGCACTGTAATCCTGGGGAAAAGGCAATTTTAAAGTCACCATTTTCTGCATTTGGGAGTGGTGTTTTTTTATGCATTTGCTGTGTAAATGCATTTATGTCACCTCCGAGCAGCATTTAACTGTATCAAGATAACCAAACACCATTTCAGAAGCGCTTCTGTGCCACATTTGCCAACAGACATGTTTAAGATAATTTATGGGTGTTTCTTCAACTTTTGACACTGTTAAACTCTGTTAAAACACATTTCATACTTTCACAAGTTTGCTCAATTTTTCTAATAATGTCCAAAAATTTGTTCACATACATCATAGGAGCATGACTGCAAATAATACTGTAAGAATATTCACAGGTGATATTTGCCTTGATTTTTCTTTGTTGTTTCAACACATCACTGTGAAGGAGTGGATGACGAGTTGCCATATACTTCATACTGATATTAATTATATTATTACATGATTTCTTGTTTGATTATTAATCAATTTATGGCAAGATTGAAATGTGTATCCTTATGTGCGCTTATGAGATATTAAAGAATGCTGTTCTACCCTGTATTTCTTTTCCTCAAGATAAATGTCCACATATTATGTGTGTGTATCCAACCGTAATGATAAGACACTCGCCAGTGCTAGAAAGCCTTGAATTTTAGATAAGTTCTCTGTGTATGTGTGTTAGTATCTGTCTGTACAGGGAGAAGCTCAGACAGTCCCAGGACAAACGATCAACTTCCAGTGTCTAGCGTATCAGATATACGTCTTTGGAAAGTTTATCTAGGTTTTGGAACCAATCAGAATTTTGTTGACTTATGTATTGACGCAATTAGTATCCTCTGTCAGGGTATAACTGGGGTTGATTTTGAGTTGTACGGGAGCGGCCTACGTCGAGAGTATTGAAGCTGACTTCTGCTGATGAAATTGCAAACTATTTTCTTCAAGTAAAATTATTATTATTAATTGAACTCATCTCTGACTCCTGGGGCCCGTTCTTCGTACGTCGCTTATTACATCCAAGATCAAATTACACATCCAAGATGATATCATCGTGCTAATCATGATCTGGCTAATTGGGTTCTTCGAACACACCTGTTGTGTATGATTAGTATCGCTGGATTGAGTTATCTGAGATAATTGTGCGTTCATGTGTTGGCTTAAAAGGTAATATGTATCGATACTCGAAACCATGATCAGCAGTGAAGCGATTGGCTGGTGGCAAGACGGCAATGTAATGACGTCATATAATTTAAAATGACACCCGACGAAAAACTTGACAAATTTCTGGACTTTTATAAGGAAACAGCCAAGCAAACAAAACTACATAAATGTTATAATAGATACATGAAACAGATAATAGATGCATGTTTTTATTTTATTCGAATTTTTTTCATGATTTCCAAATATTTATATTCGCAATTTATAATAGTTGTACAGTCTTTACATTTTTATTTCAATGTAGAAATTATCTATTCATTTCATTTTATATTTGGACATATTTGTTCCGTGACAGCATTAATGAAAGTTTCTTAAGGGTCAATATCATGTTATCTGCACTCCATCAAGCCACTCTTATAATAGCAGTCATCACTCAAAATAATGCACGACTCTATTATCTGTATAGCATGTGTGTAAGACTCTAATACAATTATGAAGTAATAATTTTATGACAAATAAATATTTCAGTGAGTAAAACTGGCTGTGTCTATAGTAGGCTGTTATGGACTACACAGCATTTTTATATTATTTTTAAATAATTTTTTTAATGATTATTATTTTAAATTATTGTCCCTGGATCAGTACGATACTCTTGTAATAAAGTAGCGGTGGTAGCAGACATTTTGAGTATCAGTTCTGGTTGAAAAGAAGCGATCTAATCCTGTTTACATGAAATAAGGCTGCTCCCGAGCAGGTTTAAGCTTACGGACCTGTTGCTATGACAGCAGCTCCGGGATGAGCTTCGAAGAACCAAATGATCCAAGATCACGCCAAATCATCAACATTCAAATCCAGCTAACTGAGTTAGCGACGTACGAAGAACGGGCCCCTGGTCTTCATTGCAACATATCTGGTCCTTGGGTTTTAACTGTAAATTCCCCTACAACTGACACTGTTGTCTCCTTGATAAACCAGTACACTAACTGTTGGAAAGCAGAAAAAAAATGTTGTGGAGTGTGGTACTGTAAGAATTATAACACGACTGAATGGCTAGATATAATTCATATTTTTAAAATAAAATATATAAATAAAAACTAAAAGATTTATTAATGTTTATTTCACTCTTCTGTTGGATTAAATTTTGGATTTTTGGATTGAGATTTATTTTTTTATTATTAAGTGTCCAAAGATGAAGGAACACACTTATATTAGCTCTGAGACACATTTTAAGACCCATGACTGCAAGTAAAAATTTGTATAAAAAATATGCAAACTTGCCTGTGTGTACACTCTATAGTTTTAAACAAGCTTGTAATAACCAGCAATAGCATTTGGTGTAGGAATACTTCAGCTTTATGTATGTCAGCTGTTGACAGTCATCAGAAGCTTGTATACATGTTTATTTGACAGCTTATGTGGCGTGTCAGTGTTGCACCCTATAAGCCAGGCAGGAGCGTATTACCTGTATAAAACTCTTGCAATCCTTACTGCCAACATTAACTCAGCAAAGCATACACGTTAATTGGATTTGAATGCTATGAAACAAGCTGCATATCATTTGAGCTTTAATTCTGTGTTTGAAGAAAAGAGTTGATGGACAAAAAGCCAAGCCCTGATTGGATTTTATTTTGTAACTGCAGTGTTTTTCAGCACACTCTGTAAATTAATGTTGTCCTGTACACTAAACTGAGCAGAAGCCATTTAAAAACTTGTGAACTATGAGTTCACAAAAATGCTTCAGGTTTCAAAGACTGAATAGCTGTTTTTTTGCGGATGTATTTTCATATATCATACAAGTCATTTTATTGAATTTAAGGGGATATTTTAACCTGCAATGGAAATCTGGTCATTGTTTACTAAACATCACGTCATTTCAAACTGGTTTGACTTTCTTTCTTCTCTACAAACAAAAGGACAAATTTTGAAGAATGTGCTGGTTGCTTTTTTCCAAGCAATTACATTGAATGGGAATTGAAGCATTTGAGCCTTAAAGCAGACACAACATTTAAAAATGTTAGTATAAGTGGCAAAAGATAATCAACCACAAATTTAATTTGTAGTATGGAATCACATCTGTTGAATTTGTAAAGAAATCATTTAGATTGTTTATGCAAATGATTCATTGAAAAGATAATGGGGCAGCTGGGGCAAAAATAAAGAAATTCAGTGAACAATGACTCTAATCTCTTTAAAGTCATCATCATTTGGTTAAAAAAACAATTGTATGACTTCAGACAATTTGTAAGACTTAAGTTATATAGACTGCCTTTATGATCATTTTATGGTAATTTGTTCACTCCCATCATACCCTTTCACTGCAAGTCCAGCAGTGAGCAAGGGATGTAATGTTAAATTTCTCCAAATCTGTTCAGATGAAGAAACAAACTCATCTACATCTTGAATGGCCTGATTGTGAGTACATTTTCAGCAAATAAAATTTTTTGGGTGAACTATTCCTTTAAGAAAATCAGTTTTTGTGAACTATTCCTTTAAAAAAAAAAGGTTTTTGTGCTTTACAGAAAACAGAAAGTCATACAGGTTTGAAACAACGTGAGGCTGAGTAAATAATGACAGAATTACATTTTCGGGTGATCTATCCCTTTAAAGTGTGTTACATTTTGTGCCATTGTGTAACAGTAGAAAGAGAGAATGGGAGTGACGGAAATAGAGACAATAAGAGGAAAATAATCTTTGAATAGTTTTGGTACTCGGTCGGTGGAGTTGAGGAAAACAAGCTTCTGAATAAAACATGGCAGTTGGTAGCAGGACTATATTTTAACTTTATAGGACAAATCCCCAGCCGCTCTTATGAATACCACACCTGCAATCCACCCAGATCAATGGGTCAGATGGCAAGGCCTGGCAACCCTGGTGAATTTAAACAAGAAGACTTTTTGCAGTTACCAAGAGCTGAGCAGTCAAGGTCAGACTCAGGAAGCCAGCGGGGCAGACAGGGGCTGTGTGTGTGTGTCTGTGTGTGTGTGAGGGAATATCAGACTTGTGTTTTCACTGCTGGATGAATGGAGGGGTAGATACTAATGATTAGAAATCTAGTGCTAATGCATCAATTCCCACGGCTCTAGTGTTTGAAATAGCATATTACACAAATAGGATCGTTTGTATAAATCACTTTCTGTCCATGTAACTCAACATCTACAATTAGGTTTATTGAACATTTCATATATATCAAGGTTACAAAGAGACACTTAAATCGCTTCATCCAGGGGAAAAGAAAAGAGAACCCTCATGGAAAATTTCAAAGGGTAATTATTAGATAAAGTTTAAACTAATAAATGAAGTCATACGTTGTAAGATATATAGTCGCACTTTTGAGATATAAAGTTGCAATGATTGATATAGTTACAATTTGTGAGATTGTAAATTCACAATGTAAGATATAAAGTTGCAATTATTGGAAACAAGTCACACTTTGAGGTATAAACACCCAATTTTGGTGAAAGGTGAAAAAGGGTCTTTTAATAAGAGTATTATAAGATTTGATGTGATTTTTAGCTGGTTGTTTTGTGATCATTAACTAGTCCAATCTTGTTTATGTGGTTGATTAGAGTAGCTGAATTATTCAGTTCATATAATCATAAAGTGATTAAGTGTATGAGTATTGTATACAATCTGCAGGTAAGACAGTTTTTATACAACCATTCTATTGATATAATTATACTCCAACATATAAAGTATAAACAATAAACAGGCCTATAAATCAAATAATTAATCACCAACAGGTAAAAATTTAATGAATTTATAATAAAATACACATTTTAAAGAACATGCTCCTGTCCTGCTCCTCTCTAGAACTAACAAAAGAATTATTATTTTTTCTCTTCTTTAGGATTCATGTAGGTTTTGGGTTGATACACTGAGAAGTAGATGATCTTGTTGAATACAGAAAACTTTACAAACACTTCAGCATCATTTTCCTGCCGCCCTAGTTTGTTTTCCCCATGTTTTCATTTTATATTGAATGCAACAAAGACATATATTTCTACTTTCCCATTTAAACTCTCTCCTCATCCATTTTCCCATTCTGCTGTTCATCCCACTACACAAAAGATTCAATTTTCTTCCTTTCAAGCTTTTCAGATACAAATGGCCCATTGTAGTCTAGAACCAGCAATTTATGCTTCACATTAAATAAGAAGTGATCTCATCCTTTACTGAATGAATTATGGATTAAACGAATGGATAACAAGGTGGACGAGAAACCATTGCCTTTCACAAGTTAACGCAGTGCTGAAAAAGTATGTGCCAAAAGGAAAACAGCTTCTGAGCAGACTCTGTGAGTTTAAACAGACAGATCGAAGCCAGGCCTGTCACTTACGGCAGGGCTGCCTCCGATGGGACCTAACCTCTCTGCCTCTGCCCTCTGATCCATGCCACTGCTCCTCTTTCCTTTCAGCTCTCAGGTCTGTTTAGATCTATACTGTTGCAGCTCAACCAAGCTCATCCTGCAAGAACCTGAACCGCACACTCACACTGGACAAGATTTGGTGGTAAACACTCAATAACAGAGGACACGGTGGGCAGCAACAAAAATCATATATTCTATCAGTAGATCTGCTGGTCTACAAATGGGACCTTTTTCAATATTCACTTAAAAAAATATTTGCAATTCACATAAGAAATATTTAAAAAATCTGTGTTAAAGGAGTATAAAATATATGTGCTCCTGGAGCACAAACCCAGTCATAAGCAGAACAGAACAGGTACATTTGTAGCAATAGCCAACAATACATTGTATCGGTCAAAATTATTGATTTTTCTTTTATGCCAAAAATCATTAGGGTATTAAGTAAATATCATGTTCCATTAAGGTATTTTGTAAATTTCCTGCCGTAAATATATCAAAATGTAATTTTGATTAGTAATATGCATTGCTAAGTACTTCATTTGGACTTATTCACCCTCAGATTCCAGGTTTTCAGATTCCATATAGTTGTATCTCGGCCAAATATTTTCCTATCCTAACAAACCATATATCAGTGGAAAGTTTATTTATTCAGATTTCATGTAATGTATAAATCTTAATAGAATAATAAAAAAGACCCTTATGACTGGTTGTGTGGTCCATATGTATGCACTGGTGCTCACTGGAAACATTAGAGATAAGTGGTTAAAGATAAAAAGTCTTAAATCATAAAAATGATTAATGGACAACAAATATCAATACTATAAGTAAGGCCATATCAATACCATAAGTAAAGTAGAAACACATTGACCAACATCAATTTTATGATTTAAGCCCAATTTATGGATGGAATTTTATGCTTTTCAGTGTTTTAATCAGATTTTTCCTAATTATAGATTTGTTTGCAAAATGACTTTTTATTCTATTTTCTATTTTATGATTACATTTTCATAGTCTAAAAAAGAAGGGCAAAAAATTAACTGAGTAATATTAATTTACTTTCTATGAGGTTAGGGATTAGGGTTGGGTTTAGGGTTAGTTGCATGTAATTATCCATATTTAATTGTTATTTTAATAGTAAGTACATGTAACGTGTTTTTTTGCATGTTTTATTATTTACATGTTTTATTATTTTAGGACACCCTAAAATAAAGTCTTAGCAAAATATTTTGTTTTACTTTACTTACTTTACTTGAAATGTGAATCACTTTACTGTTGATATTTGTTTAAAACATAAATGGTATGGTACTTTTTAAAAGAAATTAACACTGTTATCTGACAAGGGTGCATTAAAAAGACATTTATTCTGCTGAATCAGTTTTTGAAGTAGTTCACTGAAAAAGCGTCGCTAAAATGAATATGCCTTCTCAGGTGTGTTCTGATGTTCCAGCCACTACACAGATCTGAAATTGCATCTGAAATCTCACTCAGTATCAGCGATGTTAATATTCTGCGTGTGTCTTGGTCTGGCATTCAGAGAGGTGCAACAGCAGAACAGGAGCTCTGCGTTGGGAATGCATTAGAAGGGGACCAGTGAGCTGTGTGGGCTGGAATAATTGCTGTCATTCTCTTTTCACATATTCTTCCACAATTGGTCTGTGCGCATTCACACACATATACACATACGTGCGGGAACATCGTCTCTTGTTTCCTCAGGTGCAGCTGTCAGCTCCTTTTTCTTCAGTCCGTCACTCGAGATGCTGGCGAAAGCACGGTGTGAACACAAATAAATGCATACATAAATCATCAAACAAACAAATGAGCACTAAATAGAGGGCAGATTTAGATGCTATGGCAGCAGATTCACTGAGGCCTTTCTCTCTCTCTCTCTCTCTCTCTCTCTGTCTCTCGCTCTTTTACGGAGGGGAAAATCATTTCCTGTTTGGATTATTGGTGTGCTTTTGTATGCAGGAAACAGGATATGATTTTAGACTACATGAATTGTGTTGTGATCAAAAGATGAAACGGCTAAACTGCAGCTCTATTAAGCTTGAAGGAGTTTTGAATCAATGTGCATCCTTTTGTGTCAATTTGCTTAAGATTTCTGAAGTGCTCATCATAGAAAATAATGGAGCATCTGTTGCACAAGTGTTTTTGACCGACTTACGCACACAGGCAAACACTGATGCGCATGTGACAGTGTTCTCTCTTATTTAAAGATAATAAAAAAAATCTCATTCAAGACGTTTGTGAATTGCACACCAGGATTAAGATGAACTGAATTTAAGAAATGTGTGTGAATAGGACATTATTAATCAGCGCTCGAAAGCCCTGTTCATTAACATTACCTGCGTTATGGCACATATGAACTCCATGGCTGCTCCAATTAACTACTGCACTTTATCATGCTTATTCAACTAGAGAGCAAGTGATCGAGAGGGAAGAAAGAGAGGAGGAGAGAGGGACTAATGGATTAGGCACTAGGGATTCATATTTCAGAGCTGTCGTTGTGGAAATAATGTGTTTCACAGCATGCTAAGAAATGTAATATGATACACTTTCATAGTCTAAATCAAAGCCTACGGGAAGAATAGAGCAGGAAAACAAGGAAAGGGGAGGAAAGGAGGGGAAAGGAGTAAGATGTGAAAAAGAAAGGAAAGGGCGGAGGCTGTGAAAAGAAAGGAAAGGAAAGGAAAGGAAAGGAAAGGAAAGGAAAGGAAAGGAAAGGAAAGGAAAGGAAAGGAAAGGAAAGGAAAGGAGGAGGATGTGCAAAAGAATGCAAAGGAAGGGGCGGAGGTTGTGAAAAGGAAAGGAAAGGATAGGAAAGGGAGGAGGATGTGAAAAGGAAAGGAAAGGAAAGGGAGGAGGATGTGAAAAGGAAAGGAAAGGAAAGGAAAGGGAGGAGGATGTGAAAAGGAAAGGAAAGGACAGGACAGGAAGTGGAAAAAAGAAAAGAAAAGAAAATATGAAGAAAGTAAAAATGATAAGAAGGAAAAATAAAAGAGAAGGAAATGGAAAGTATGCAAAGGAAAAAAGAAATGAAATAAAAAAGGGAATAGAAAGGAACAGAAATTAGGAGGATGTAGAAAGGAAAAGGAGAGGAAAAGTGAAAGGAAAGAAAACAAAAGGAAAGGACATGCAAGTAAAAACAGGGCAAAGAAGGAAGGTAATAGAAAGGAAATTAATTGGAAAATAGCAAGGCAAATAAAAAGGCAACGGGAAAGTGGCAGGAAGTATAAGTTAAGACTAAAAAGTAATGGGAGGGGATGCAAGGAAAGCAAAATGTGTGGAGAAAATAAAGTATAAAGGGAAAGAAAAAAAGAGCAGGAAAAGAACAAAGAAAAGAAAAGACAAGAAAAGAAAAGAACCTCAGGGGTCAATTTCAGGGGTCTGCGTACTTCACTATTCCACTTCTGGCAGTATGTGAACACCACACAAACTAAGAATACAGGTTGAACAAAAAAATATTAAAATTAAAAATTCAGTGTTACAAAAATAGCTTCCACAATGCAGAATATTCCATTTTTGCACCGCAGCAGTGAAGTCAAACCCCGAAGACTTACACAAAACCCAAACCACAAACCTGGCGCATTTAAATGCCAAATCACATGCTATGGTTTCCAGAGAACATCCACTGCAAACTCTGCATTTATATGCTTCCTAGTACATCTGTTCTAAAAAATGCAGCAAACACATTCTGTTTTTTTTAATTCTAGTGTCTGAATATGCAGTAGGGGTAGAAGGGGGTGTTTGTGTGATTGCACTAAGCTGGAAACACATGTTATCTTTACGGGTTATTAATGTGCAGCTGGCAGCACTGGATGTTGAGCCAAGAGAAAAATGACTTTCATGAGAGTGGACCATCACATCAGGGGCAGGAACTTACTGCTCTGTGAAAGCCCATTTAACCACAGAGTTAAAAACAGAGAGTTGTGAACAGCCACAGATATTTAGTTCACATACTAGAGAGTGTTTTGTGAGTTCAACTTTTTTCCTGCAGCTCAAAATATGCCAAATGTGTACAATGGCATCCGTAGTTTTGTCTGCAAACTGTTGCTAAACATACTTCAAGACAGGACAAAACTTGAAAGTCCTGTGTCCAATGCAAATGTCTCGCATGATGCTCTTATATGCAGTTGTTAATGTTTGTTGTGATCCTTTCTATCCATTACTTTTCTGAATTCTGAACAAAATTAATAAAGACTATATTTTTCTTGACATGTGACAGCGTGATTTAGGTAACCAGTGAAATTGACCGTGGAGCAGGGTTCATGGTTAACTTAAGAGTCCAATTAACATTCACCTTTGCTCCATTGAAATCAATGGTACATGTTTCTGCTATAGATTCTCAATAAAACATGACTTCAGAGAGACTCTATAGACGGTATGATGTCCTATGAACAGATGCATGTAGATTAAAGCTGATCAAGTGGACTGAATGAACAGTGGTGCTGGGTTATATTTTATACTTATTGAATCAAATATCGCATGAGTATTGTGTAAAAGTAAAAAAAAAAAAATTATTTAAGGTTATTTATTTATTTTGGTGCATCAATAGGAAATATCAATTTTAAGTTTCACAACATTCTTTTTGCAAATATTATAATAATCCAGTGAGACTGTTTTTATGAACAAGGAGTCCTACAAAAGGCAGATTGATCCTCACAGAGAACTGATTTTACCATCATCCAGTCAATCTGAGACTGCATGAAGAGGCAGAAAGAATTGATACTAAAATCTAAATAAATATATATAAACTGCTATGAAATAATAAGGTTGCTGCATGTATCTTGGAGAGCTTACCAGTTATTCTATGGATTTAGGCTTTAGTATCAATTCCTTATGTCTCTTCATGCAGTCTCAGGTTGACTGGATGATGGTAAAATCAGTTCTATATATAAAATGATGCTGAAAATTCAGCTTTGCATCACATGAATAAATTACGTTTTAAAATTACATATTAAAATAGATAACAGTTTTGGATCTACTGTATTTACTATTTACTATTTTGGATCAAATAGTCTTGTGAAGTTAAGAGACAGCTTTCAAAAACAATAAAAAAAAAAAAAATCTTGGAAGGAGGTGTATGTGTGCTCGCCATGTAGTCTTAAATCAGTTACAAAAGTGGGTGGGTTATTAGAAAGACAGATCTTGTTGGATTAATTTCCATATCGCGTTTCTTCATCATAGGAGTGTGTAATATTGTCCATGTCCACTTTCCTTGCCTGTGATGCAGTTGTAATAATGAAGGCACTGGGCTAATCAATGCTAAAATCATTGCATGAGTGTGTGTGTGTGTGTGTGTGCGCGCACAAGCCAGCTCAAAGAACAGCCTCCTGCTGTGCTGACAAATCTGATCTGCCTCAATTACCGAGCAGCAGATCTATCTTCACATGACCCACATAACGCATCATATTACACACACACCGGACGGAAGACACACACACAGGGGTGGAAATATCTTTCATCATCACCTTCCTTCACTCATAAGGCTCGGCTGATTTTCTCTCTTTTTCATCCCTCGTTCCATTCCTCTCCTCAGAGTCATTTTTGCCACGCGGTATTGAAATAGATGACAAATTCAGTCTCTGTCAGGCAGCCAAGGTACACCTGAGAGCCTTTCCACCGCTCGCACTGTATGTTTTTCAAAGTGGAAAATTTTCTCATAAAACTTCAGCTCTCTTCATCTGTCTCTTGATGTGCCCTCTCTCTCCCTCTCTTTCTCTCTCTTTCTCGGTCTGTCCCAGAGGTCTGTCGCAGCGCAGTTGAGCTACTGAGTTTTCGATAAGCCATTAAACGTCCTTTTGTTCAAATTGATTAACAGGAAGGACACCATTAATTGAAAAATATGCACCAAATTATAAGAAAGAGAGCGAGAGAAGACAGATACAGGCCAAGAAAGCTAATAATCCATAAATATAGACGGATGGCACTGGAGCTATGAATCATTTATTATTATTTACGTTCAAAACCCATGACCTGCGCAGAGGTCACTCATAAATTGCTGCGTTTAAAAGGATTATTTCTACCCCTCATAAGCTCCATATCACGGCTCAAAGACAATGTGGCCTGTTAGACTAATTAAAACTAATTACTGATGAAAGCTTGATGTAAAGCAAAGCTGAGGCAACACTCTTGTCAACAGAGCCTTGAGCTGTCTCTCTCTCTATCTCTCTCAGTGGAGGCCATCTGTTGGAGGTGATTAATCGAGATTGCAGTGACCCTCGGTGTGGGACACATTCGGGCCGTGGCGGTATCACACTGCCTCGCTGCACCGGGCTCTTCACGCTCTGCTTAATTCATGTCATCGGGCTCCAAAGATCAGCTCCTACAGGGGGGCTCGTAACCTCCTCCAGGAAGCGCGTCTGAGGAAAGGTCGGTAGTGGTACATCACCGTGCTTCATCTGACATCCAACCGGCTGAGCGCTTGGCTCAGGGGAAACTCCCACACTGACCCGTGAGTGGATTAGCATTTTAACTGAGGTGACTCTTTCAGTACAATGGCTTTTGGATCCCACGTTCACCTCTCTGGTTTCCGCCCGGGGCTGTTCGAAATGAATTCTGCTTCCAGCGGCCAGGTTCTTATGATGTGTATCCAAAACTTCAATGATTAAATGTTTCACTGGAGAGAGGAACAGGTTTATTCTTATTACACAATCACCCAGAATGTACAGGTCCTTCTGGCCTACGTCTGAGGAAAGCTCAGTATGCGATTTAGATTTTGTAGCTATTGGAACAACATATGATGCTTCCTTAAAAATTTGAGGAAAATGATAGGTTGAGATGAATGCCAATCAAAATCAATTCAAGTCTTAAAATTTGATTGGTTGATAGGAATGTTGACGGATGGATAGATAGAATTATAAATTCTATTATAAATTTTTACCTGTGCTGAACCGGTTATGAAAGTGAATTCACTACCCAAACAGACACCGTTTTAAGAATAGTGAGTAAAGACAAATCTGGATTATCAAATGAAGATCTGTGGAAATAATGTTTAGTGTTGGCAGAGTTGATAGCTAAAGTAGTGTTCAGGTGGAAAAGCAGCCCTGTCTGCAGTGATGCAGCTGTCTGGTTCATGAAATGAACAGCAATAGAAAAGCATTTATCAAAGGATTGAAAACCCATGAAGGGATGTGGAGTGGAGTTTAATTAGATGTTTGCCTGGGAGGCAGAGGTAACGACTGGAAGTCATCCAGCTACAACACCTTTTTAACTCAAAAGTTCAGCTTTGCTTTGAATTTGATGATGAGTACATATGTCATGTATATGTGTGGGACTGACACCACTTTAAAAGAGCATCAAAACAACATTTTTTATTTTGAGTAGTTGAGACTTTGTTTCCCATCAAACATATCACAACAGAAGGCTTACTGTAATTTTTGGATAGCAGGTGGCCTGCAAGTAATCTTAAGTGAAGTTTTGTTCACGCATCAACAGAAAGCAGCACAGACTAATATATATATATATATCTTCAGATTTAAAAATCATACTGGTTCCTCAAAATGAAGACTGATTAAAATTGATTAATTGATATTGTAAACCCAGGTCTAACTAGAACTGTTACTTAATTACTTGCTTATTTAGTACAGTGTATTGCATAAAAAGTAGTAAATTAATACAAGATTTACGCAAATTAACACTGCATGTTACTTAAACCATACATAATTTCACGATAGAGTATGTAACCATTCAACCTTTAGGACCATTTTTCTATGTCATAATGATCTCGGAAAAGTCACTTTTAATCAATTTAACGCATTCTTGCTGAATAAATGTATACATTTTTTTTTAACAACATTTAGTAAAGTCAATTATTTAAAATACAACACATTGTGATTAGATTAAGATTAACACAAATTCACAAGTTATACAATTGAACTAGTACATGAATTCTATACTGCATAATTTTCCTCTAGTGAGAGATATTTTGTCTCCTGTAACATTTGTGGGCTTTTTCAGCAAATACTGATATATGCAAATAATGTGATTAAATAATACACATATTATGTAATTATATCTTAAAATAATCTGAATAACATCTTTAATTGAAGAGTCCTAGCCTATTTACATATAAAATGTTACCGTCAAGACCTCAGCTCAACTCAGCAAACACACAGCGGATACCTCTTCAGCATCCAAAACACAAAAATTGAGAGAAATCCTTCTGCCTGGTCATGCATGAGTCCCTGAGCTCCTCCACTTGAGACCTCGTTTGGAGCGAAGCGATAGCCAAGCCACTCACTCTGTCCTAAAGAGTCTGGAGCAAGAGCCTCATCCTGGCCAGAACTCTCCCGTTAGACCTCAAATACCACAACTATGTGCCAGACAATTACGGGGTGAACCAACTAGCAGCAAGTGGCACAGGAAACTTGTAAAGCAGAGCCAAAAGCTCCGCCAAATGATTAGCAAGGGGACAGTGAAGTGTGACAGCAAGCACTACAGCATTGAATCCCAGCTGTTGAAGACTTTTGAAGTCCCTCAGATGGCCAAACAGGGTTTCAGATGAGAGGATACAGGAGAGTGATTAATTAATAAACCGTCACAGGTGCTATATTTCACTAATACCTCACAGAAATTGCAAATATGTTGAGGTATCATATGGTGGATTACCTATGAATGAGATACCAGTTTGTCTATTACTTATATTAAGTTAAATAATTATGCAACCTTATGGAAAATATTGGAGACAGAGAACATATTAGAATGACTTCATAAAGAATCCAGTGACTGCAGCAAATTAATTCCATTATTGCATGGACAAATGGACGAAAACCATTATTGATTTCAGAAATGTAAGAAGTGTGTGTCAAGAGAGATGGAAATTGATCTGCTTTATTTTACCATATTACAGCACTCTAAACCTTTAAGAGTTAAGAGTTTAAGTGACATATCTAATTGCTATATATTTATTATTGTCATTCTCATTAATACAGCCATTGATGTTTGTGTAGATCCCAGTTGGGGACTGCATATTCACATAGATTTTTCCTTATGATTAATAATTATAACACAAGAATTAGCAAGAAAGGAGGTAGTGATTGATAGTGTATTCATATGCACACACAAACATGATCTACAAAATCATTTCAATGACTTAAATAACATTCTTTGAAAATTGACTTTCAAGCCAATTTGATTCAAGCACAATTTCAATACAAATAATCAAATGTAATTATTCTGGAACTCCTCAATAGCACATATCTGAAGAAATAGCTCTGAATATTCCTCTGTCAAGGCTGATTGGTGTTCTTAATCAGAGAAAAATATTAAAGTATTACATCAATAAGCACATTTCCTTCCTGCAAGCTGTCCTTAAAATGGTTTCCGTCTGCACTGATTCTTCTGATTAATAAAGATTATAAGAGATTAATGTTACACTTTCTTGAACAGTTGTTAGGTATTGGTGAGTTATTAAATGTGAACTTAAAAATTGATGTGATTCAGTAAGAGCCTTAGATTGGATCTTTCTGTAGTCAAGTCAAGTCAAGTCACCTTTATTTATATAGCGCTTTAAACAAAATGCATTGCGTCAAAGCAACTGAACAACATTCATTAGGAAAACAGTGTGTCAATAATGCAAAATGATAGTTAAAGGCAGTTCATCATTGAATTCAGTGATGTCATCTCTGTTCAGTTTAAATAGTGTCTGTGCCTTTATTTGCAATCAAGTCAACGATATCGATAAATTAATACTTAACTACAGTTCATTTAGATTTAAGAATAAATGCATAACTTTTAATTGACCAACACAAAAGATTAGACCACCTTAAAACATGCAGTTACAGTGTTTTGTTCAGATTTTTTTTTTTTTTTTAAGATTAATCAAGCACCATTCATTAAAACATTCACACCTAATTTTATTTGACAAAATACTCTTGGCAAAGGTAAAATGGTAACATTTTCTATGAAGCCCGTGTTTATAATAAATTATAAAGGTATTCTTAAGGCATTATAATGAATGCATAATGCATTATAAAAACGTATAACATGTTATAACAACTCATGAATAATCATAACAACAATTATAATACATCATAATACTTACGTATTTGTGGTTATAAGTTTAAGAGTTTGATTATTTATAACACACAATGAAATCTACTTGTATGACAATATCATATCTTAACATTGTTTAATATCTGATCAGTATCTTTCTACAGCTTGTGAGTGGTTAGATGTTGAGTGTTATTTGAGTATTTCCTGTGGAGCTAATGTTAATTAATTGATGTGAGTTTAATACTCCAACTGAAAAAAATGCAATGTTTATATGGTTACATTTTATTTTGATGGTCCCCTTAATCAATCAACTCTAAGCAACTTTACATCTGCATGCCAACTAACTCTCATTAGAGCATTAGTATGCTCAAGAATGGTAGAATCTAATATGGTAGAATAAGTTGACATATATTAAAAAAATATAATCTAATAAAAAAATGGCAAGATATGAGACTTATAACACATTATAACTATGAGAACTATAATCCATTGTAAAAGTGAATTCAACGTGTTCATTGTGTTATAAACCTTTCCCGATGGAGACAAACTCCAGAGAATAAAGTAGGAAGGCATCTTTAGAAGCTTTGTTGAACAGTCCAATAAATATTGATTCAAGTTTTTCTAATGAATAAATAACTTTCTTAAAATATGGAAGCAGATTAAATCATTTTTGGATCTTCTACATAGAGGCTACTGTATATTTGGACAGCCCAATTTGTAAAAAAATAATAATTCCACCTTTACCCCTGGCTTACAAGACAAGATTTTAATTTTAATTTAACAAGGGTTTAATTTCGATGGAGACTTACATACAGTGTTGATAATAAAATTGGCTCATTTATTCAACTTAAATCAAAATATGACATTTATCAACAGGTCTTTTTTTTTTTGCTAGGAAATATTTTACTGGTTTTGAAAATAGTATATCTATTCATCAAATGCTTGAAATTCAATGTAATCACATTTAAATAGAACGAGGCACTGTTTCTCTCTTTTATGCCTTACTACTAGATAAGGTGAATATAAACACTAATCATATATGCAAGATTTGGAAAAGAAACCAAACTACATACATTTTATCCAGATGTATCCTTTACATGTAACAAATGTAAACTCTCTGAAGGTATGTTGTCTCATGCTTTCTGGTCATGTTATAAAATCAGCCCATTCTGACAGAGTATATTCAGACTTATAGTATGTTCTCAGAAGCATATAAAATCAATTTGCCACCTGGGCCAAAACTGGGCATTTTTGGAGATACTTCAGGCATAGGAAGTAAATATGTGTCACATGCTGTTTCTTAATGTATGCTCTTATAGCAAAGAAAGCAATTTTACAGAAATAAGAGTCTGTGCCTGTAGTTGAATTTTGGCTATGTGTTACCCCTAGAAGAGCTAAGATATAAGATATTAGTTAGAGAAAAGATATATTTAAAAATATGGAACCCTATAAAATCATTAACAATCATGACTTATAACTTCCTAATGGTTTAGTGGTCAAGCTTAGGGGTGCACTCTAAGGGCCCTATTTTAACGATCTAAGCGTAAAAGTGTAAAGCGCACGGCACAGGGGCACACAGGGCATGTCCAAATCCACTTTTGCTATTTTAACGACGGAAAAACGGTTGACGCACCCGGGCGCATGGTCTAAACGGGTTGTCCCTATTCTCTTAATGAGAAATGGTTGTTTTTTGGGCGTAACATGCAATAAACCAATCAGAGTCTCATCTTACATTCCCTTTAAGAGCCAGTTGCGCTCGTGCCATGACGGATTTGCTATTTACACGGCAGAATTTGGCAAGCGCAAAGACAACGCATCTCCGAGATGAAATGGAGCTGCTTGTGTGTGAGCAAATATATTTTTTAGATAATTCTGACACATGTGATGACTTTCCATTATGACATGCAGGCATATATATATATTTAGCCTACAAAAAAATCTTTTGCATTGCAATCCTTTAATTTTTAATATATGACATGTTTTTGTGCTGCTGTATGTCTCTGTGTTTAATAAGCAGCGTGTACGCTCTTTAAATAACAAAGAAAAAACTTTGCACCAGACTTTAGACCAGGTTTGAGTTGGTCTATGGCGCAGTCTATTTTCAGCTCCTTAAAATAGCAATGCGCCTGAACACACCTCTTTTTAGACCAGCACCCCCATGGTCGCAAAAATTAGCGGAAATGCATTTGCTAATAAGACGACGTGGCACTGGACGGGAAAATGCGAACGGCGGTGGACTGGAACTAGTAAACACACTTCCCTTGCGTCGCAGTGCGCTGGGTGTATGATAGGGCCATAAGTGTTTCAAATAATTTAATATATTGTTTCTAAATATTTCGACAAGGAACATTGATATCCGACAATCAGATTAGTGTTATCACCTTCATTTAGTTCTTGCTTATGTTAATATTAAAGTAAACATATAGTATCATAAGTGGTGTTAATGTCACTAGTGACCTTCCTTTCACTCAAATATTCTACGGTCTAATTAGTTTAATTATTTTCCATTGTCAAGAGTCTGAATATAGGCATATGTGGGTCGTTAGTTATTTAAAAAATGTAAAACATTTGCGAGCATACTTAGTTAAGAATGGACATGTATATTGTATGTGTAATGTTTAAGGGGTTTGTATGTACAGTATGTGTGTGTATGCATGCTTATATAATATATACTGTAGGTGTTTGGGTGCATGTTATACACCCAGTGTGTATGTGTATATATTCATACATTTACATTTCTTAATTATTCAGCTGTTAACTTGGTACACAATATTTATATACTAATATAGTAAGTAAGTAAGTAAATAAATACAAATTGTGTAATATCTGGTTGGGAGAGTTAATATTAGCCATCTATTTATACCTTTTGAAAGGATATGACCTAGTGACAGCTATTATGCCATTTTTTTTTCTGAGAGTGTAGAATGCAAACTGTTTAAGAATATCAAAATATTTGATTCTGGTCACTGTTGTCTTCGAGATGTTTACTGGACCATTGCTTTTTAAAACATGAGATTATGCTAAACTGAAAAATGGTCATGACAACCCAGATGGTTTCTTTTACATTATATCAAAGTCAACTAAAAAGCATGACAGTCTGCCTTTTTTATCTGTCAGTCCCAGAACTCCCCGAAGAGACCCAGCACCTCTCTGAGAGACCGCTGAAATGACGATGTTCTCACCATAGCCAGCGGCACGATGCCAACTAGGTCTTTCTGTGCCAGGTGGATGTGCGTCTCAGTTTCCTCATTGCTGGCCCTAATGCCCGGGTATTCCACCGCCCAGGAAATGGACCTGCTGCCTACCGTACTTCCGACACCGTCCACCTCCAGATCCACCTGAACCACCCTCTGCCAGCCCGGCTCCACACTGAAGAAAGAGAGAGAGAGACAGAAAGGTGTTTTGAAACTGACAGTTTTCTAATAATCCATACCGTGATTTTGAGAGAGAGGCCACAAGGTCACAAACCATTCACGCTGAGAATTATCCATTTTTATATTCAAAAATGATGCAACTGACACATGCGACCACATAGAGAGTGTCTAAAATAACAGACTGTGTGATGTAACAAGTCTCCAGAGGAAGCAGGTTTGAAGCCACGTCAAGTCACTTAGAGTTTACCGTCACGAGTCGATCGAGGAACAAGGAGACGCGCCAGTGAGAAGCATCATAAAAGAGCTGCTGAGTGCAATGACACAGCTCTCAGCGATTACCGCACCGCAACACATTAAAAGAAGGATAGAGAGGAGAAACCCAACAGAGGAGAAAAGTAAGGCAGGAGGTATGAGAAAGGAAGTGATATGGAGAGACAGGGAACAGATGGAGGTAGACACATACAGAGAGTGCAACTGACAGGAACAGAAGAATAAATGAGAGAGAGAGAGAGAGAGCAAGAAAAAGAAACAAAGACACAGAAACTTCATTTTCCGCCTGAGGTGGTGATCACCTCACCTCAAATTGCATGCAGAGTTGAAGAACAACAACACCCTTTCTAATGTTTTTCTTGGCTTTACATCAGTTACTCCTGAACTTTTCAAGCAAATGGCCAGGCTGGGTCCAGATACCAGAAGCGTCTTTTGAAAATTTAGTTCTTAAGTTACAAGCTACTATTGATTTAAAGTGGTCTGAGTTGAGCTACTGCTCTGAAAAATATATGATTCACTACAAGCTACAAAAATTGGATGTGAAAAGGGACAATATTCATAAGAAAACAAATAATCTAATAACTATCTAATAAACTAATGAAAGCTGCAAGTTGTGGTCAGTTTGTGTGTGCATGTGCATTTTGGGCCAGCCCTTTCCACTTGTAATGTCATTACTAGCGCAAAATTAGTATTGAAGTAGGCTAATTACACATTTACTTAGTTGTTAGTTGTTCTCTCTATTTTGTTGTGGATCATTAAACTGATATGCTGCCTCAGAACTCTGTCCTAAATCAGTTTCGGAGGGTACCTTCATGGGCAAACGTTGCCTATAAAGTCTGATAGGAAAGTGAGGCAACAAGTCAGCTGCTTAAGCTTAAGCTCATTTTCCTTTCTCATTCTCTCTCTTTCTCTCTCTCTCTCTCTCTCTCTCTCTCTCTCTCTCTCTCTCACACTTTGAAACAAAACAGTGATAGGTTTTGAATGAATGAACAATCCCAAATAGGCAGACAGTATCAAAACTGAAGAGGTAAATATTTCCTAAACAACATGATTCAAGAAAACGAATGGGACTTTCCTATGAGAGAGATGACTGTCCAAATGAACTGACTTACCAGAATTAATCAGATTTTTCAAAGCTACACATAGAAAAGGGTGATATGAATGGACCTTCCAATGCTGCATACTGTATATGAGGACTATCCAAATGAACTGCCCCACTAGAACTGTTTTTTTTTCTTTTCTTTTTTCCAATTCTACATACAGGAGAGGACTGACTGAATGAACAGATTCAGAACAGAACAGATTTCCATTGCTACACATAAGGGAAAGAACATTTTTAACAAACCAATTCAATAAAATGAGTCTGACTTTCAATACACTACAAGGAGTTAGAACATACAGATTCATTACAAAATTAATCAGACTTTCCAATACAACTGATTTAAAACAATAAATCACTTCAATGAATCAGATTTATAAATGTCTGAACAAACAGATTTACTATTTAATGTAAATGTTACTAAAAGGTTCTACACAAAGCCCATTTTTGACAAAACAAGTGATTGCAGGCTCTAGACATTATATTTATAGCAAGAAGAAACAGAGACACATGAATAGCAGAAACATCTACACTCTCAGAGTGCATAGAAGTTACCTGATTACACATTTACAGAAAGAGTGAAAATGGAAACGGCACCCTAAATCCAGTTTCATTATGACAACTCTATCTCCTGAGAGCATCTTTCACAGAAATTATCGTCCTTTCATGGAATAGCAAGAGAGTCAGACTCTGAGTTTGAAAAGAAACATCCCACTTGTGAATCAACAACCCAATTTTCCTGACAAAACAGAGGTGCACTGAGTGGCAAATGAAAATGAAGAAAACGCTTTTCATTCCAGGAACACCGACACTGCTCGTTTCACTCGTCCCATGGCACACATGTCCTCAAAGTTTCACAACAGCCTGTCAAAACAGATGCCGAGTTGTTCTGAGGACCAACAATATCGCAAAGTCAGAATTGGAGTCCCAGAGTAGAGCAATGAACCATGAACCACTTCATTTGTTGTCTTGCAAATCACTATTAGTTACTTTTGATTATAATAAGGTTAATGCTGTGCAGCTGAGGATTTTAATTGATTATGATTGTGTGTGTGTGTGTGTGTGTGTGTGTGTTAAAAACAAAATGTGGTGCAGTCTAGTGAGCCAAGCCTTGACCTAGAAATTCACCTTAAAATCATTATTTATCCCCTTGGGTTACCTTGAAAACACAAATATTGACAGTTTTACTAACTTTTTTGGTGCTGAAAGTAAAAAAAAAAAAAAAAAAAAAAAAAAAAATATATATATATATATATATATATATATATATATTCATTTTTCAGTTTTGTTATTTCTTTATTTTATTTTACTTTTATCTATATTCAATATTTGTCTTTTATTTAATCTTTATTTCAATTAAAGGGAAAGTTCACCCAAAACTGAACCAGTGTGGAAAATAATTGGACTTCCCCAATCGCCTGAGGCTATGGATTACAGGTAATAATTTTCAGTTTCTTGCATTGACCGATCTTTTCACTTTATAAGACCCCAATATATTGCCGGGAGACATTGGTATAATTTTTTTGCTCCATGATATCCTTTTTTTCCCCATCAAAATGGGTAGCTGCTGACTTGCACTTTAAGAATCACAAAGGACCAGTGTTGGGAAGGTTACTTTGGAAATGTAATAGGTTACAGATTACAAGTTACCCTGTTTAAAATGTAATAGTAGTGTAACTTTTTCAATTACTTTATTAAAGTAATGTAACTAATTACTTTTGAGTACTTTTTGATTACTTTTCTAAATTTGTGAAAATTAAAGAATAATAAATAAAAGCATATACATCAACTTAAATACAGTTATCTAATAAGAGTGTGACGTATTCTGTGTACTAAACTCCTGAAACATTGGTGTTTTTTTTAAACTGCTGTCTCTTTGTATATGATTATAGTTTTCTCAAAATAAGTAAAATGCACATGAAGTGACACAAAGCAGTTCTAGAAATTATGTTTATGTGCTTGTGTACTCCTATATTGAGGCAGCAGGGGTTGAAAACACTGCGAGCTTCAGTAGGCCTATGTGTAGTAAATGAAACCATGTCTTTGCCATTAATTTACAGGAGGGGCGGACTGGGAAAAAAATTCAGAGTGGAAAATTCAAACTCATACAAACAAATTCATGGACAAAACTATTTTTTTGTATGGACCTGACATAAAAAAGGTTTAAATCTTTAATTTGGGGACATGCAAAATAATTAAAAGTTCTCTCCTGAACTGCACCTTCACTTCCATTTTTCTCTTCAGTCTCTTTATTTTGCCCTGTTATCCATCTCTCTCATGACTTTAATACTCAAGATTGAACAAAACTATACTTTACAATACAATACTCTACAATACAATATCTTTATAGAAAAATCCTAATACTGTACATGAGTCATGTTTTTCCCTTACAAAAGTTAAACATGCTTTTATTAGCCTATATAAAAGTAAAATAACCTTGTTTTTTTGCAAATGGATTTGTATTTATTTTTAAATAAATACATTTGTAAAAATAATTTTACATTTTTGGTTACCACAGTTAAACAATAGTAACCATTTTCTCTGGATTTATAGTTAAATATTAAAATGTTAATTTTCGTAAGGGTTGTGTTGTCTGTCGTAACTCCCCCTAAACCTATGAAAAAATCGGATTTTTTTTCAGCTAAATTCCTACTGTAACATTACAACTGATAATAATGATGTCCTTTATATAGTATTTTGAGTGATGACTGATGAGCAACGTGCTGCTGCTTGATTAAATAAATAAAAAAACAAAGACAAAAAAGCATCTTTACAGATGAAACTGACCTGAAACCCTGAACAGTAGTTCTGCTTCTCTGCTCAAGCTGTGCGCTTCCACACTCCACTCTATTCTCTCTCTCTCTCGCATTGATTACTCGGAGTCTGATCCAAACCGTTTGGCGGAGGCGCGGAGAGCGCGCGAGTCATGACTAACACTTCATGACTTATTAGAGATTTAATTATCAAATGGCGGATTCGCAAATGATCGCTTTAGTACATTCGGCAGGCAATTATACAATAATGATATTAAATAGTGGGGCAAAATCGGCTGCCAGGCCACCGGGAATTGTCCCGGTTCTCCCGGTGTCAAGTCCGCGCCTGATTTCCACAGACACGCAGAATGTGCAAGTCATATATTGCATTTTTGGGGCTTAATATTCACAGACACTAGTCCATGTCATGTTTTGATTCAAGTGTAGGCTACTGACCTACTTTTGATTTAGTCATCCAAAATGTGGCATATTCCGTCCGCGTTAGGCATTCCGTTTTTATGAATGACTGTATTTCCGCATCCCGGAAATTATTAGGGCGGTATGTCTCAGAATAGTCAGTGCAATTTGGGAAAGAAATCAGTTAAATCTGTATGTGGATGTGTGTAAATATTCAAATGTAATCCCCTTTGTAATCGTTAAAAATTTCATAAGTAACTAATTTAATTACTCATTTTTTCGTAGTAACTGTAACTAATTACAGTTACAATAATTTTGTAATTAAATTACGTAACGCCGTTACATGTAACTAGTTACTCCCCAACACTGCAAAGGACCATGGTTTCAGCTAAAAATCTCATTTAATGAGGAAAACCCCATCCCACAAACCTTTAAACTTGGCCCCTTAGTTTGTGAAAAGCAAAAGGAAATATATATAAAAATGTTTAACATATACAGCTTTCACACAATGCATTGGAAAGTATAACTACAACCCCTACACATTTAAATGTTACCATAAGACTGGTTTGATTTTACATATTGCAAAAAACAGCATCTGAATCATCATAAACAGTAAATATCCTTCAGCAAATTTTGCAGTGCCCCTCTCTCTTTGAAGTCCATGTGCAGGAATACAGATCATGTGCGAGAGGAAGCCAGAGAAAATTAGAAAGAGGAAGACAGAAAGTGTTTTTGGGGATTTGCAGAGATATGAAAGCTGCAACGGCATGTACAGCAGCAGGAAAAGGACGACAGAATCGAGGGTGACAGCAGCCTTTCGGGAGCGACAGCAAAGGAGTGATAGTGAGCCAGAAGAGAAGAGAGAGAATAAAAAGAGAGATAGGCACCGAGCACATTTAAAACTGTCCCACAACTCTGACAGTTGTGCTTTTCTTGGGGAGAAAATAAAAATTAAATAACTAATGTGAGAAAAAGCTATTGGAAATGCCAGTGAGACAGAAAATATTGCTTGGCTATTTGTAATCATACAAATATTTGTGTCATACTTATTATAGATGAGAGAAGATTTAGACAAAAGTCAAATATAATAGAAAGGAATGAAAAGAAGGAAAACTCTGCACTTATATGTATATAAAACAATATATTCTTGCACTTCTGTTTAGATGCTAACTGCATTTAATTAGCTCTGTACTTGTACTCTGCATACTGACAATAAAGTTGAATCTAATCTAATCTAATCTAAAAAAAAAAAAATGAAAAAAAGAAGTGTAGGGAACAAAATAGAAAATTGGATTCTATTTTGATCAACATTTCCATTCAACAATTCATTGAACTCACACTCTCACACACACACACACACACACACACACACACACACACACACACACACACACACACACACACACACCAATGGAATACATATTACACTGAACAAAATTATAAATGCAACACTTTTGTTTTTGCCCCCATTTTTCATGAGCTGAACTCGAAGATCTAAGACTTTTTCTTTTTCTATGTACACAAAAGGCCTATTTCTCTCAAATATTGTCCACAAATCTGTCTAAATCTTTGTTAGTGAGCACTTCTTTTCCAAGATAATCTATCCACCTCACAGGTGTGGCATATCAAGATGCTGAATAGACAGCATGATTATTGAACAGCTGTGCCATAGGCTGGTCACAATAAAAGGCCACTCTAAAATGTACAGTTTTACTGTATTGGGGGGTCCGAAAACCAGTCAGTATCTGGTGTGACCTCCATTTGCCTCACGCAGTACAACACATCTCCTTCACATAGAGGTGATCAGGTTGTTGTATGTGGCCTGTGGAATGTTGGTCCACTCCTCTTCAATGGGTGTGTGAAGTTGGTAAATGGACTGCATTTATATAGCGCTTTCAACAGACCACATGGCCATCCAAAGCGTTTTACAATTTGCCTCACATTCACCCATTCACACACTCATTCACACACCGACTGCGGTGTCAGCCATTCAAGGCGCCATCCAGCTCGTCGGGAGCAGCTGGGGTTAGGTGTCTTGCTCAAGGACACCTCGACACTTGGTCAGGTGGAGCCGGGGATTGAACCACCAACCTTCCAGTTTGTAGACAACCTACATGAACCACTGAGCCACTGCCGCTCCACAAGTTGCTGGATATTGGCAGGAACTGGAATATACGCTGTCATATACGCCATATACGCCGATCCAGAGCATCCCAAACATGCTCAATGACATGCTGGCCATGCAAGAACTGGGATGTTTTCAGCTTCCAGGAATTATGTACAGGTCCTTGCAACATGGGGCTGTGCATTATCATGCTGCAACATGAGGTGATCTTCGTGGATGAATGGCACAACAATGGGCCTCAGGATCTCGTCACGGTATATCTGTGCATTGAAAATGCCATCAATAAAATACACCTGAGTTCGTTGTCCATAACATACACCTGCCCATACCATATCCCCGCCGCCACCATGGGCCACTCAATCCACAACGTTGACATCAGCAAACCGCTCACCTACACGACACCATACACGCTGTATGCCATCTGCCCTGCACAGTGAAAACCAGGATTCATCCGTGAAGAGAACACCTCTCTAAAGTGCCAGACGCCATCAAATGTGAGCATTTGCCCACTCAAGTTGGTTATGATGACAAACTGCAGTCAGGTCGAGACCCTGATGAGGACAATATGATATGCCACACCTGTGAGGTGGATGGATTCTCTCGGCAAAGGAGAAGTGCTCACTAACACAGATTTAGACAGATTTGTGAACAATATTTGGAGAAATAGGCTTTTTGTGTACATTGAAAAAGTTATGAAAAATGGGGGCAAAAGCAAAAGTGTTGGGTTAATAATTTTGTTCAGTGTACATTATTTCGAATAAATTACTCTGTAAAAGTGAAGCCTTCCATCGGTTGGGCTCAGAGATAAATTACAACGGGAATCTATGGGGGAAAGTAATACATCAAATGCATTAAACTGATCAAAAGTGATACTAAGATAGTAGCAAAATGTATAGATTCCACATAAATGCTGTTTTGAACTTTTTATATACCAATTAATCCTTTAAAAAAAAACATAGTTTTGAAAAAACTACATTTGACATTTACAATAATAAGAAATGTTTCTTGAGCAGCAAATTATCATATTAGAATGATTTCTGAAGAATCATGTGCCCCTGAAGACTGGATTAATGATGCTGAAAAATCATCTTTGCATCACTGGAATAAATGACATTTTAGAGTATATTACAATGTAAAACAGTTATTTTAAATGGTAAATGAATACAAAATAAATAAATACATACATAATAAAATAAAAAAAAAGGTTTCTTTTTTAATCTCTTTCAAACCCTATGGATTGCCATTACTGTGCATTACTGTAAACATGTTGTTTTGTTTATATCATGTCCTGTGGTAATCGACAGCATGCCACAAATGATGCTGACACAGCTTAAGATGCATTTAACCTTAAACACTAATGCACACAGGTGAATTTGTCATAATAAAGAATATGTTTATCCAGTTCATTGACGTGATACAATTTCATTCTGTCAACATGCATTGCAGTTTGAGTTTGATATTAGTTGAGACTCTGAGTGTTTCAGCACCATGGACAGAGATACAAAACAAGGACAACATGCTAAGTTTTATCTTTCAGTGTGCAGTCACTAGAATAGAGTTTAGAACAATGCTCAATAAAAGTCAACAAGTCTTCTTCATGAATATGTATCCAAAAGAAAGACGGAACATTCATAAAACATGCCCTATTAAATCATGTTCCTTAACACTGTGCATACAGCTATTTGTTAATGATAGCATCATTTATTAGTACACGTTGTCTCTGTTGTTTTCGCAGCTAATTCACTAAAAGAATTATGTAATCAGATAATGTGAAGAAATTGAGGTTCTTACAAGATTGTTTAAAATAAATATCTGCCTGCATGCCTACAATTTACTGCTGCCACAACTAGAAAATAATCTTTTAAAATAAAACTATGTTCACCAGTTTTCTGTGGACGGTAAGAGAAAAATTGTATTTCTTTTTAATGAGCCTTATTTGCATAGAAAGGAGTAGTGTTTGGCCAGAAAAGAATAAAAATGTATAGTGCATAATTAGTGTATATTCGATGTGAATTAAAAGCCAGGTTTTGTGGTGAAACAGCATGAAAAAGTTGCAACTGCTTCATGAAATCAGTTCTCACTCTTCTTACTGCTTTCTAAGTTCAAGTAAAGTTGGTTGTGTGCAATAAAGAGATGTCTGTTTATATTTCTTTGTTTCTATTTTAAGCAACTTTCAAATGATGAGCGCGGAAATGTGATAGTCCAAAATCGCTTTTCTTCGTTTATCGCCCACCCCTAGTTATAAGATTCACTGTCACTAATAGTCAAGTTAGCAAAGCCTCCCTGAAATAATAACAATAACTTTTCCTTGTATTGTAAATCTCCTAGAAGTTTACAGATCCTCATCCCAGAGGAGAGGCTATAGACACAGCAGGTCAGATGAGCTCCCGGGAAGTATCTGTTGGGACCACATTTAAATGCCAGGGAGAATCAAGTGACAGAGCAAATAAACAATTTCCCCACTTAAGTGATTTATTTCAGTTCCAGGTCTCTGGGGACGGACATAATTGAAAGTGGTTGCTTTATCCAGTTATGGGAGTAAAAGTTTCAGCCAGAAGTGTCTTGTGTTTTTGTGTGTGTGTTATATCCTTTTCCCAACAAAATATCTTGCATAAAAGCATTTTAAGTATTTATGTCTACTCTGACAAAGACATTACATGTATTTTATGTAATAGCACATATGCATATGTTACAGAAAAATTCCAGGTTTAGAATGATTACACATGGGTATAAATCTGAAATATGCTTCATTTTTGCTATCTAATTAGCAGTATTGAGTATACAGCTAACATCATCTCCAGACACCTCAACTGTCAGTAATAGAGCACAGAATCTTATTAACTACTAAGGATTATCTTTGGAAACAACTACTTTAGATTACAGTGACAACAACTACAACAAAAGGTTTATCAGATTCAATTAGTTTATTTTTGTGAATTTGACAATTAGCACCAGCAGTAAATGTGAACAAGAAAGAACACTGGTTATTCACATCAGACCAGCCAGAAAAGGCTCAAAACTATCAACCCACCGATAAACCAATCTATTGAAACTAAGATGCAGACTTGGCACATTCCAAACTTATGCAAAATTTTGACTTCAGATAGATGAATACATCAACACAACCACCCATATTTATAGAATAGAACCCACATTCTACTACTTTGCAGCAGTGGCACTTCTCCAGTAGGACAGGAAAAAGGAATAATATTTCACTCTAGTTGTGAATGTGAGTCTGAATTGAATGTTGTGAGATAAAAACGCAATGTATTGCAGAATAATGGCAAAACGTTGAGTTGACCTCACAGGCTGCACACAAGAACAAACCAGCAGCACAAGCAGTATAGTCAGATTCATGAGTTAATTTGATGAATTGTTAAAAAGACTCATTAAAACAAAGTCATATAAAGGAGAAATATATATAGATAAAGAGTGTACATGAGAAAAGAAAAAAGATAAGAAAAGCTGTAAAATGCAGGACCTCAAAAGGTTATAGGCCAATATTTTGAAATTTCGCCAAATGTCCTCAGGTAATATTTGATTGTACAGAAAGCAAATGTGTTTGTGTGTGTTGTAAAACCCTGGATCGGCCAAATCTGACAGAAGAAAATGATAGTTTGGTCTCCAAAAGAGCCCTGAAAAAGAAAAAGGACAAGAAAGGGAGCCGTTTGACATCTGTAAGTATGCTGTTCTCAAGGTCAGCCAGCCTGCTTTCACTGACATTAACACACATGCATATTTTGGACCAGTGGTTCCCAACCTTATTCAATTCGCTGCCCACACAACCAAACATACATGTTTGCGCGGCCCACTGCAAAAAAAATTAACTGACCCCGCTATTGTTGGGTTAATAATTAATAAATGATTGTTGGGTTTGCAGTGTGTATACAGCATGTGTGTGCGGTGCAGAAGCAGCAGCGAGAGCGCATTAATGTAACGTGAAAGCACATTAAAATAATGCACAAGAGAGAATCTCTGTTTGCACGGAGATTTCCTTTGCTCTTTCACAAAACCAGATGTGCTTGCTCAGATACACACTGCTCTCGTCCGGAGAGAGTGCAAGCACTTAAAACGTGTCTCCTCTCACTTAAACTGCGTCCTGTGCACTCACAACTCTCTCTATGCTCATGTGCTAGATATTAAATATTTTCTCACGTTTTTATTACAAGCCTTTTACCTCGTGCAGTGTGAACGCTCTGATCCGTTAACATGGGCTCGGAAAAAAGGCGCATCACAGACAGTGTGTGAACCTGGAGTTAGGCATATGCCCAGTCTTCTGTTCTCGCGCTAGGCGCAATGCATTCTGATTGGATCAGATAGCATAATGCGGGAGGTCAGGGCCACGGAAAATCGTGCTATTCATTCGATTCACATGACGTCACTGTAGCTTTGCGCTGCCATCTTTGCGACCGACGGTCTGAATATGCCTGCAATATGTTGTGCGGTTGGCTGCAACAACAGCCGAAAGAGGAACCCTGAATTGTTATTCTATTATATACCTAAAGAAAAGGATAGAAGAAAGAAGTGGTTAGCTGCCATTCGAAGAGATCACTGGACACCCACATCTCACTCCTTACTATGCAATGAACACTTCGTGTCAGGTAAATTAAGCCTTCAGCCCATGTGATGCGTTTGTGTTGTATTATTTGCTATTTGTATTTAGGGGATTATAAGCCGAAGCCGGTTTCATATGTTTTGTGTGCAAAGGCAAGCGTGAATTTAAAATAATGAAAACCAGGACATTTTCATCACTTTTTCAAAAAACCAGCCAGGACGGCCAGGACAGGGCGTTAAAACAGGACATGTCCTGGGAAAACAGGACGTTTGGTCACCCTAGATTAATGACAGCTAGCCGTGTCCCGGCCCGTGGCTACCAGCTGTTAGCCACTTAGCTAGCTAACAACTCGCTACCTAGTCAGAGCAAACTACCACCAAAATCATACATTTGAAATTGTTTTTATAATACCTGCATTTCCCATGATTAAATATAAATCCTTGGTGGCCAGGTGCCGCATTTTCACGTTTTTCACCCATCCAGCCACAGCATATTGATACGCATCTGTACTCTTGAAAGCCTTCAAGCGATCCCCACTGTATGGGGAGGGGTTATGTACAAGATATATATATATATATATATATCATGGAAGGCCAATTTGGGCAAGTCTGGGGCAGATAATAATGGACAAAAGAAAACTGGGGTAACAAATAAGGATCGGAGCCTAAAATAGAAATTTTCTCCAGGTGTCTCTGTCTCTCTCTCTCATTCAAATGGGCAGTTTGGGCGGCCATACCGGGCGAGTCGGTCGCAAATATGGCGGCGTTCCATTTGTAGTGACGTAGGTGGCATCTTTGAATAAAGCAATTTAGAAATCGCGCACGCTCAAATCGTTATTTCATGACGATTTCTATTAAGCGCAAAAAATAACTCGGACTGGCACCGCTCAGCAAAACGGGAAAAACCAGATCCAGGCAGAGCTCGGCAGGTAGACAGTCAGCGGAGCAAGCAGTCAGGAGGGAACATGTTGACAGCATTTATGGATGTTTGAATTTGTTGTTCTGTAGCACATGCAGCAAAAATATCTGATAAATTGGTGGTTTATTCTTAAACCAATCAGCAAGCTCGAATAGTGGAACCATAGCTACAGTTTAATATTTATTTTTTGTTATTTAATTATATATATGAAATATATTATTATTTCTTTTATTAGTAATTGGCGGCCCACCTGCAATACCATCGCCCACAGGTTGAAAACCACTGTTTTGGACCATTTAAAAAAGCATACAAGCAGTGCAAGTACCCCACATATAGCAGAATAACTACAAAGGAAAGCATTTCTCAATAAGCATAGTTTTAAAATGATATGCCACTATTCAAGACTGGTTCCTTGTCCCAGTAAAACACTCACTCGTATGCTTTTGATGGACCGCCTGGCTTCCTATCAGAGACGCACAAACACACAGACCTATTGAGAAATGTTCCGCTAGGTTGTTTATTTGGCAGTCCGCAACAACTCTCCTGCTTTCTCGGACACACACACGCACAAAGACACACGGGCGCAGTGATAAATACCTGTGACAGACAGTGTGTTCAGAGGTAGTATGTCTTTGCGTGGCACCAGGCTTGACTAGAAGAAAACCAGACGGCCATCATACATATTCAAACACCCCACAGCCAGAAAGAAACTACTCCATTTTCTCCTCACATAAATATGAGTGTGTATGTGTGCGTGTTAACTCATACTGCATAACAAAAAGTAAGTGGAAAAAATGAGCAATGATGGACTCAGAATAACCAAAAAGTCAACTGCAGAAAGGATTATAATAACAAAGTAGGTCAGAACCTTCAAATGTATTTGAGTAAAATGCTAGTAGGAACTGCGAGTATGAAGATAACAGTGCTTGCTTCCATCTTGGAGTAAAACAAACAAAAATAAATAATTGTGAGTTTGCCTCATAGTTGCAACTTTATTTCTTGCCATTTGACTTTACACATCACAGCTGTGAGTTTTTTCTTGTAATTGTTACTTTATTTTTCGCAATTGTGAGAATTTTTTTTTTCAAGATATGTGACTTTAACAATATCTCACAACTGTAACTGACTTTTAATGTGACAAAATGCCTTGATATTTTACAATAGAGGTTTAATTACAAATGTTTGTTAATCAGAATGAACCCAAACAGATTCCGATTCTGGATGTTCTCTTTATAGATTTATAAAGCTAGCTTCTTTGCATGCATATACAAATTTCATTCTACGTCTTTTGATTCTCAAGAGAATAAAAGCATCATTTCTGAAGTGTGCCTTTGTGTATGTGGTCTAGTACCAGAGGGGAACTCCAGGGTGACATAAAGTAACCAGCAAAATAAATACACAGAACAAAAAATGAAGAGCAGTCCTTAGATGAGATGTTTGTTATTTACAGCAATAATCTGACATTTGATCTGCATTAATCTTGCCTCTGATCTTGTACTGATTAATTGACAGCGTTATCACTCCATCACCTGCATGACATCAACAACAGTTCCAACCAAGGTGGTTTCAAAGATGACTACAACATAATTCCTACATTTTCAGGAAAGTCGTGACTAACTAGTTACAATAGTTTAGGGTGGTCATATGCACCGTTCATACAGGACACGTCCCTGAAAGGATTTTAATATTGCCTAAAACATCCAAAGCAGTTTGACCAATAACATGCTGGTATTGTTCATAATTCACCAATTGTGGGGCTGCGCATGAGAAGGTGAGAACTACAGGGAACGATCAAAGCGATGCAAAGCACGTGTTTGTTCAGTCGTCTGACTTGAATCGTTGCTGCACACCGATCAAAAAAGACACCAATGTAGGTTCGCGAGAGCGAATCGAAAGCATTAGGAGCTGTCTGCTCTGCTTTCTATAGCTCTCACGAATGTCACACAACCTGGATATTTTAGGCAATATTAAAATCCTGGCTGGGACGTGTCCTGTATGAACGGCACATGTGGCCACCCTACAATAGTTTCTCCAACAATGCATCTGCAGTATGGTGGTTAAGCAGTGAGTTATGTCATTGATCATATTATGAGCAAGCCGCTTGCACCAGTGCAAACCCTCTTTTGCCATTAAAAACTATTTTCAGAATCAGTGTTGGGGGTAACGCATCACAAGTAACGTGAGTTACGAAATAAAATTAGTTTTTTTTTTAAGTACCTAGTCAAGTAACGCATTGCCTTTTAAGTTATAAGGAAATATCTGAGTTACTTTTTCAAATAAGTAATGCCAGTTTGTTTCCCATGTACTGACTGACAACTCTTGTGTTGCCATGTTGAGAGAAATTGGGAGTAAGTGCAAAGGCATTGAGTGCGCTGTGATGTTACTGTAGTTCTAGACTAAATATGAACATGTATTTACTCATCTGTCCTGCGCAAAAATAGATTCAGTATTCCTCAAAATGAATAAAAACAGTCAAATGCAAACTCAGAATATTACACAAACCTGCAATAATTAAATGTTAAATAAGTAAAAAAATTTTTTGACAAATATTATTTAAGCATTTAATCCCATTTTATTAACCAATGGCTACTGACCTACGATAATCCAATTCAACCATACTAAGCAAAAATAAAATTTTTGCATTTCTTATTTGTTATTGCTGAATATTGTTGAACTTTCTTCTCTTGCTTCATATTCTTCAGGCAATATGTTTGAGCTGTGCCCTATACTGTACAGATGTGAATTTACATTTATTTCAGCCTGAGGCGCATTCATTTCACTTTTGTTTTGGAAAGGCATTTTTTATTTTATTTTTTGTAAATATATATATATATATATTAGGGCCGGGACTCGAGGCTTTGTAATTAATTAATCAAAATTAATCACATTTTAATCGCATATAAATATTTGACCTGAGAACAGTGAGAAGTAATTTTTTTTCACATGGATTTATAGTATACAATTGAATAATGACTGAATACATAAGCTTAAGCAACAAAATATTGTTTATTTTTGTTCAACCAAGTCTAGCAGACCAGTGCAATTTTTGCCATTAAGTGTAGCAATAGCATATTTAGAAACAATTTAAAAAATAGCTGCTATATGTTTTGCGTTGAGGTGATACTTGAGGCTCGATGTGCTGCGGTGATATGCGAATTCCTTGTTGCATAGCTTGCACACAACCATGATCTTATCGACGCTTCCATCCGTTCGTTTTTTATAACAAAATTCCCCCCCCAAGGGGCCAACCAAAGCGGTCTCGTCTGCTTCTTCGTTCATGTTCACTGTGGTTTGTTGTTGTCTGAAGCATAGACAGTAAAAGAAATGGACACAGCGACCCCCCTGGAACTCAATTGAGACAAGTGAAGCCCATTTTTAGCATTTTTTAGCACTTCCGTTTCTGACGCGCAGACTCAAACTAAGCTTGATGACGTCAGCAACCTGTCTGACAGATGTAAATCTTCTAGTAGCTGTGCGTGAAAACTGCCATCGTTAATCTTGCAGAGACGGCGAGCTTGAGCGGGGAGTTCTTTGGCGTGAGTGAGCAGGAGTAAGTATTCTGATTAATTATTTTGTATAGTATTTTAAAATGTAACGCCAGTACGCCATATTAAGTTAATTGCCTGCGAGCTTCTCCTCCTGTCTGTACGGTAATGCGACAGAGAGTCGAGTGGTTATGACGCAATCGTTAGCCTATTTTTACAAAAACTGTTTCTACGGGGCCATAATGTAACATAGAAGGTAATGGAGCCCTTTATACATTGTCGTGTATCTTTAGAAATAAATAATGGACAAACGGAGTCTTTAAACACCTCAGATGTAAAGTTATTCACTGTCAAAGTGACGCCAAAATGAATGGGAGTCAATGGAAATGCTAACGCAAGTGAAGTTCTGCTACAAGATACAACATTTTTTTGTGTAATTAATTAATCTTAATTAACGCGTTATTTTTTGTGTAATTAATTAATCTCAATTAACGCGTTAAAGTCCCGGCCCTTACATATATATATATATATATATATATATATATATATATATATATATATATACACATTTCTCAATAGGTCTGTGTGTTTGTGCGTCTCTGATAGGAAGCCAGGCGGTCCATCAAAAGCATACGAGTGAGTGTTTTACTGGGACAAGGAACCAGTCTTGAATAGTGGCATATCATTTTATATATATATATATATATATATATATATATATATATATATATATATATGCAAGCAAGCCCTGCCCAGATTGAAAAAGTAACTCAAAAGTAATGAAACACATTACTTTCCATAACAAAATAACTAAGTAATGTAATTCAAGATTCAAGATTGAAGATTTCAAGATTCATGATTCATTTCAAGGGCACGTACAGTTATTTTTGCATATGCATCTGTAGGAGCTCTTTTGGATGCAAAATTTATGGGTGGAGAGTATTTAAAATAATCATGCAGGGTGATTTACTAAGGTTTGCAGTATTCAAGTTACTGGTATTTGCACCATTATTTAACACCCAAAAATATGTTTTAACCCCTTTTGCCCTGAAACTGAGCAATCAATCTGATTTATTATTGATCATTTGGGTGCATGTAAATGTAATTAATGCAACATATTACTTAAAAAAAACTGTCCTAAACTCACCTTTTTACTCTGAGGTGGAAACAGACTTCCACATGTGTATATGTTTATAAGCATTTATTTGTAAGCTTCTCTCCCATGCACAGACATAAGATGGAGTTTGTATTGTTACCTCAGTGCTCTGTCTTTTTGAGCGAGGCGGCAATTTGGTTAGCTGTGACAATAATAATACATCAAAGCGGAGAATCAGTTCCACTACAAAGGCTTTGTAGCCTAAACCTACAACTATGGGAGACAGCTCCAGCATTGTATGTGTGTGGCACAGATTTTGCAAAAGCATCTCTCCTGTGTGTGTGAGACTTCTTTGGTATTCAGTTTGTGTATCTAATATACTAAATGTGTTTCTCAACAGCCAAATGCAGTGTGTGTTTGCTGTGTGCATGATACTATTAAGGTGCCGCTGGTGCGATCAAGAAGAATTTCATTTCACAGGTGAAGAGGGAACTCCGTCTAAAGTGACTGGAGCATGTCCACGCTCTTGCAACTCTAGCCATGACGTCCCTGGGGTGGGCGGTTGAGGGCAATAGAGTGCAACAGGATACAAGCATCTGACACACCATGAACGAGCACTCAGCTGGCAAACAGCCACTATGCAGAGAAAGGGAGAGGGGGAGAGAGAGACCAACTGAAAAAATTAAAAAAAAAAGGGCAAAGAAGTGCATCATTTAGAAAATGGCAGAGAAATAGGAATGAAAGTGAACCAAAGTCATTGATCTGTGAAGTGTAGCATGGAAATGGCAATGCTATTCTTCAAGAATAAAGCACCAGCCATAGGTGCTTCCTAATGGAAAAACTCACAATGGCATCCAAAGAGATGACAAGCAAGAAAATGTTATTGCTTGGAGGTTGCTTTTTCATATAGCTGAGGAGAACTGAAGAGAATCAAGTAACTTTGTCTCAGATGTTGCTCTTCAAATTCTGTTTGCAATAAAAATAAAAATAAATGAAATAATTGTTTAAATACAGTAAGAGTGCAGAGCAATTATAATAACAAAGCAATGTTTGGATGACAAATCTTGGGATAATTTAATGATAACTGTAATCCATACTGAGATCTCTGACATTGATTGCAGACCTTTTGGGGTTTTGCAAAATGTTTGTTTTTAGGGGGGGGGAAAGTTAAAAGAAAATGGAGAAACTGTGTGTTTTTTTTTTTTTGAGCTGAATAAATGCTAGGTAGAAATCTACTTCTATTCACTGTGTAGGAGAACCAAATAAGATATTTAAGATATTATTTACTATTTATTTATTTATTTTTTTTTAAATTGGGTGAGATTTATGCTAAAGAAATACACAGTAAATCACTTTAACACTTAATAAAGCATTCAAGACTGTCAGCAATGTTTGTAATAAACAAATACAAGACATTTTTAACATACAACGAGTCCTCTATCCATTGTATTCTCCGGTGAAAAGTCATCTTGTCTGAATCAGGAAAGAAATATGCACAGATCAAGCACTGTTTATATGCAAAAACTTTCAAAAACAGTTCTAAACAAAAATGTCGGTGGGTTTTGGAGTGAGATGACCTATTTTGGCCATTTTTTTTAAATAATATATACGCACAGCTTTTTGCTTCACAAGATATTAATTGATGGACTAGATTACTTATGAATTCAATGCAGAGGATCCACTGATGAGCAAGTAATGTAATGCTACATTTCTCCAAATCTGTTTTAATGAAAAAATCATACTCATCTTCACTTTCATTTTTAGATTAAATACTTATTTAACACAAAAATTAAGATGGTTGTCATAAATATAAAAAATGAGGTGTACGTCGGTACGCTGAAGACAGAAATGAGAAGCTAAGAAACAAGAAGTGAAAAACAGTGAAATAGAAGATAGAAATAGACCAAGAACAGTACTAGATGTAGAGAAAGAAAGAAAGAAAGAAAAAGAGAAAACAGGCTAGAGAGCTCTTTTGTGGCCTATTCCCATTTGTAGACGTTCAATTTCACCTGGTCTGAGAGTTAAGGTTCCAGAAAAAAATTTGAATGAGAGAGAGAGAGAGGCACACAGGACAAAGAGGCCGATGCAGGACCCCCGTGTGCCCTTGTCAAATAAAAGAAGGAAGGAAGACAAAATAATAGTGATAAATGTCAGTGTGATAGAGCACGCTCAGCCAAAACATCCTCTTTACAAACATTGCTGGCTCATCTATTGTTAGACGGACAGATTTAAGGAGCCTGCCTCTCTTGAGGGATGGAAGGAGCAGGATGAATTTAGAGAAGGAAGAAAAAAGCAGTCAACCTTTATTTACTGGGACAGAAATTGCTTTACACATCAAGCAACACTGTTTTTGTGTTTTCTGAGAAAATGGATCAGCGATCAAAGTGACTGGTAAAAAGTGCAGTGCACTCCAACCGCAAGGCTTGCAGCATCCTTCACATAATTACATTCATTTGGAATTGTAAATATTTTAAGAACACTGATAATAATAATAATTTTTACTTGAGCACTAAATCAGCATATTAGAATGATTACTGAAGGATCATGTGACACTGAAGACTGGAGTAATGATGCTGAAAGTTCAGTTCTTTTTCAGGAACTCAAGCTGCGTCGAGCGGTTTGGGGAACGTCCCTGACAAGACCGACTCTGAATATTGTGTGCAATCTGTTCAATGGAAGGGCGTGACGTCACGGGTTGGGTGACGTTGCGACCAGGAAGCTATAAAGGCACCTGCCACGCAGCTGACTTCAGCTTCTTGTCCTTCAGCAAGCGCTCTGTGTGTGCATGTCATTCTGTCTTGTCAGTCTTATTTATTGTCGTTTGTCACTATTAGCTCCTTTAAGTAGCTATAGTATGTCAAAGAGCAAAGCTAAGACTAGGCATCTGAAGGGTGAATCCAGACCGCGTTCAGATTGTGTGTTCCTCCCTGCTCAACAAAGCTAAACGTTAGAGGCGGGGATACACACGGTCTGTGCGTGGTCTGCCCGGTCTCCGGGATCGAAGCGCACGTGAAATCATACGCAGCCCTCTTCGATCCCGGAGGGCTCTCTTCGAGAAGTGAGCCTTCGCCAGCGTTCCTCGCGATGCCGGTCCCGCTTTCGCCAAAGCGGAGCGGCGCAGGCATTCGTTGGGTTCGCAGATCGATCTGCTGAAGGGAATGGAGACGGGAGGCTCTGGTGATTGAACAAGAAATCGAGGTGGTCCCTCCTCTAGACAGGGAGTCCGGGTTTTACAGCCGGTATTTCATAGTTCCAAGGAAGGATGGGGGGTTGCATCCGATCTTAGACTTACGTCATCTAACCTCTCAGTAATGTCACTGAAGTTCAAAATGCTCACTGTCAAACAGGTTGTAGCTCAAATCAGATCCGAGGACTGGTTTGTCACAATAGATCTCAAAGACGCATACTTCCATATATCCATCCTTACACAACACAGGAAGTTTCTGAGGTTCGCTTTCGGGGGCAAAGCCCACCAATATTGAGTACATCCCTTCAGCCTTGCACTCTCACCCCGCACGTTCACAAAATGTGTAGATGCGGCTCTGGTTCCCCTCCATATGCAGGGCGTCCCTCACCGGTTGGGGTGCGGTCATGAATGGCCACCCTGCCCGCGGTCTGTGGAGCGGTCGCCATCTGACATGGCATACCAGTTGTCTAGAGATGCGAGCTGTGCATTGAGCATTGAAATATTTCCTCCCAGACCTGAGAGGTCACCATGTGTTGGTGCGCACCGACAACACATTGGCGATCTCTTATATCAGTCACCAGAGAGATCTGCATTCGCGCCCCTTGTACAAGCTGGCACACCAGATCCTTCAGTGGTCCCAGGACAAACTCCTCTCATTCGGAGCAGTGTATATTCCAGGGAGATTGACTGTGGGAGCAGACATACTGTTGAGACAGAGGCCGAGGCCCGGGCCCGCCAGCTTGACCCAGTTCTGGAGTTTCTACAAGCTAGGCTCTCTGCAGGGTTAACTCACTCCACCTTAAAGGTGTACGTGGCGGCCATAGTTGCTTACCACGTCCCTTTCAACAGTCAGTCAGTGCGTAGACACCCCCTAGTTACACGTTTCCTCCACGGTGCACTGAGGCTGAGACCTCCAGTATGGTCCCGTATTTCCCCGTGGGACTTGGTTGTGGTGTTAGAGGGTCTTTGTAAGCTCCATTTGAGCCAATACAAGATATCTCAGATAGACATCTGACCCTTAAGACTGCCCTGTTACTGGCTATTACTTCGCTAAAGAGAGTTGGAGATCTTCAGGCCCTCTTGGTGGCCCCTACCTACTTAGACTTTGCCTCTGGTATGGCCAAAGCATTCTTATACCCTCGAGCGGGTTATGTTCCTAAAGTTCCCTCTGTTAAGCCACAACCCATAGTTCTGCAGGCCTTCTTCCCTCCTCCCTTACGGGAGCCAGACCAGGAGAAGCTAAACTGTATGTGTCCAGTTCGAGCGCTGGATGCTTACGTCCACAGAGCTGCCCTGTGGAGAAAATCTGACCAATTGCTTGTTTGCTACGGTCCTCCTAAATAGGGTTTTCCTGCCTCTAAGCAGATTCTTAGTCGTAGGATAGTTGAGGCTATCAACGTCTCCTATGAGTCCTCTGGTCTTCCCCTTCTTTTGGGAGCCAAGGCTTACTCCACTCGGGGTATGGCTGTCTCTAAGGCCTTCTTAGCAGGTGTGTCCCTCTTGGACATTTGCAACGCTGCGGGATGGTCCACACCCTCTACATTTGCCAGATTTTACAATCTTGATATGCGAGCCACTCCTGGCTCTTCTGTCCTCTTGCCTTAGCTGTGCTCCTCGGATACACACTAGGCAGGGGCTTGGTAGTCTGGCAGCATTGGAACATCGTTCCCCAAAGCGCTCGACGCAGCTCGAGTTCCTGAAATGGAACGTCTCTAGGTTACGAATGTAACCCTGGTTCCTTGAAGGAACGAGACGCTGCATCGCAGAGCCATACTTCCGGCGCTTGCTTCCCTACTCGAAGCTGCGTGGCAGGTGCCTTTATAGCTTGCTGGTTGCTACGTCACCCCGTCCGTGACGTCACGCCCTTCCATTGAACAGATTGCACACAATATTCAGAGTCGGTCTCATCAGGGACGTTCCCCAAAACGTTCAACGCAGCGTCTCGTTCCTTCAAGGAACCAGGGTTACATTCGTAACCTAGAGATGTTTTGCATCAATTAATCAAATAAATGCAGCCTTGGTGAGCATAAGAGACTTCTTTTTAAAAGCATTCTTTAAAAATGTACCGATCCCAACTGTAGTTTAAATATATATGTGATTTATTATGAATAACTACTTAATGTACATAAATCAAACTCAATCTTGTCCCTTTCACACAGACATAAACCCTCACATCTTTATGTATTCTACTAGGACATGTAAAGTAGAATCTCCAATTAGCCTATGAATATGTTGTAGAAGTGAAATAAAAGCCTTGTATTAATATTCATCAGATTCTGTTAAATGATTCATTTATTATAAAACATTTTCTAGCAGCTCACACAGAGAGCGAGTTGAGTACTATTAATTATACTACCATAACGAGCCCAGGGCACAAACCAAAGCCGTTCTCACATGGGGCTTTTGCAGATCACAGTGAGATCACATTTCCCAGAAACACATCTCAAGCTCACGAAAAACTGTTCAGAGAAAACCTGATGATCAGATCATTATGCATGTATGCAACACAAGCTTCATCTACACACATCACCTATTCAGCAGACACTCACCGAGAGGCTAGAAGCTAGAAGCTTCATAAGTAAAGCAGACAGAATCAAACCACTTATCGGGATATAAAAGGCCCTTAGTGTGGCGTTGTCTATTTGAATATTCACTAAACAGCTGCAAGAAATGTGCTGAACATTGTAATGTGCTCTTTTGACAAACTTTGATCAGACTGATATCTGGAACAAAGGGAAAGGTACTAGACTGTGTGTTCTTTTGTGCAGGATATATACTCATCCCGTGAAGCACAGCAAATCATGCAATTGACTTAAAATTACTGGTACAATAAATGTTTTTTTTTTTGTTTTTTTTTAAGAGATCACATTTGTGGCTTCTCCAGGAACATGTATCATCACTTAATCGCACAGTTTCTGGTAGGTCTGTCTTAAATGGTTTATACATTACCATTAAAAATTAATTTCTCTTTGGAGACAATGAATGAGATATTTGCTTCTGGAACACAACTGCTGTGTCTATTGGGTATATAAACACAACACTTCCTTTAGTTAGTGATATGGAACGATATGTCCTTTGCAAATCTCTACACACACTGTTTTGGCAAGGAATGATATGTTAAATGCATTTTAATCCTGCATATGTCATCAAATTGTAAAAAAGCATTGATTCAGCCATTATATTGTAGAGTGGAGGAAGAGGGGCAGTCAGGAGGGAGCGCCAGACATGTCAAGAGGAAGATGGTTAAGATGTGGTCACATTAGTGAAATTGTGAGGCAAAAAGGTCTATTGCCTTTGTGAATGGTGTAGTGAAAAAGGTCCATTGCCTTTGTGAATGGTGTAGTGAATGTATGAAGCACAGCTCACAAGTCACCAAGCAGATTTCTGTCAAATTCACATGACCAACTTAAACACATTGTGAAATCCTTGTACGTAAAGTTTGCACCTAAATTTCAGATTATGTCAATACTGACATTTGTTGATTTTACATACTCTTTATTTTATTTACAATCCTTTCTTACATATATGTTTTTTCATATAATTTGCTTCAGTGGCAGCAACACTACATTTTATATTTAATGCAGATTTAAACAATATTTATTATTATTTTTTTGTCTTCAGTAAGTAAAAAAATATCCAAAGCACCCCCTTGAGGAAGACACCTTTGTTTCTCAAAAATAGCTAACCGCATCTGGCTCACAAATTCATGAGTGAGAGACAGACAAGAAAATTATATGATAGCTGAGGGATTACAATAGGAAAAAAAATCAAAATGTTGGGTAGAAGTAGGACAATCTGTTGGGTTAATAAAGACAGAGAAAGAGAGAAAGTGTGTCCTTCCTTAATGACAGAGCATGTCAGAATTCAACCTCAGTTGGCATGGCAACACCAGCGAGAGAACATACACAAGGCCTCATTGACTGGGGTCCTCCTGAGCATCAAATCAATGGCCGCACCACAGATGAGGAAAAAAGCCACAAGAACGGAGAGAAAAGAACTAAAAGCACAATGTGAATAACAGGGGAAGGTTAACTATCGCCCTGTCAAATAAACCGGAGAATGGGTGGCTCAGGCATCTGTTTGAGCGGGCCGCCCATTTCAGGAGGAGATAAACTGTGAAAAGAAGAACAGCGCAGCTGAACATGTAATTTATCCAGTAATAATAGCCAATTAGATGCTGATTTCTCAGTAGCCAGCAAGGTAACCAATCAGACTGAAATTGCCTTGGCAAAGATTCGTTGGGAAGGTTTGTTCATCGTTGTTGTGATGAAGCGAGCGCCACTGCTTGCTTCTGGGGAAGGGAATAAAGGTAACTTGGGCCCGTGAGGATGTAAACAAATGATGGCTTACTCGCAGAGCACTCTCGTGCAAGGTGTAATTTCTTTACAGTGCCAAAAACACAGACGGTCCACAGTGAAATATATATAGACAGGTGAACACAAAAACCTAAAAAGTACCCAAAATAAATAAAAGTAAACATAAAGATGAAAAACTTTCCAAAACGTATCCACAGTAAAAGGTTTGCTTGAGGCACCGCAGTTGCACTCTTGCTCTGACTTGGTTAACAAGTGATTATGAGTCTGGCCTCCCTTTTTATAGGCCAGAAATCCGCCTTCTTTGAAAACACCCATTGAGAGGTATAGATATATATTTAAATTCTTACCAGTTACATTATACCGACCAAAATGTTTATCAATCAGCATTTCTCACTGGTAATTATCAAATAAATACATTGTAATAATACATCATTATTAACAACACAGAAACACATAAATACCAAACACTTAATTCACATAAAATCCCCCCTTAATTACAAGACAATGGTTTCACCGGCTTTGGCGGCACTGCGCAGGCGCAACCCCACTATTTTGCCACAAGTATCCGCTCTTCGTCTGCTCGGTTGGGCCGATGCAACGTTTACCCGCCAAAGCCCGTCTACGCCCATACAACAAACAAACGAACGTACAAAGACACGTGAACAAAACACAAGACACGGACGATGTGTGTGTGTGTGTGTGAAATGATCGGGTATGCTTATGGACTGAAGGGGTAATGTGGTATGGAAAAATTTCCGTGAGCCATCGGACCGGCGTGTGCACCCGCGTTGCCGATGGGAAAACAACAGGTGAGGACGGGAATGAAGAGTGAATGGGGTATGTATGCAAGTGTTTTTGTGTGTGCGTGCCAGTGCTGCTCCCTAAGCGGTGACGATAAGACAGATTTGTCACAGTTGTCTTCATCACAAAGACAGATAACAGTTCCCTTTATCACAGACAGTAATGATAGTTATTAGGGGTGTGCACGGATAGTCGAACATTCAAATATTCGTTCTGCTCTAATTATTCGATAAGTAAAAATGATATTTGAATTTCGCCAAAAAAAAATTTTTTTTAAATAAAACCTACTTTGGTCACTTTCTGTGATTCTCCACGGCATATTTGAAGATGTATGCAAGCAAAAAATAATTAATGAATAAGGGGCTGTTCACATATCGCGCCTAAAAACGCATGGAAAATTCTAGGCGCGCCGCTTTCTCCTTCTTTCCAAGGCGCTCGGGCAGAAGCGCTCCTGAGGCGTCTGCTAATGACGCGCTCTCTCCATGAAGACGCAGAAACTTCAGCAAAGGATAAATGGATTTGCAGCACAAAAAAATCGCTTTTAGTAGCTCTGCTACTAAATTTATTTAAAAATGGCAATCCATATACAGCTATGATCAGCTGTTCCATCATCTTGGCTGAGCTTTCAACATTGTTAAAGGAAAGGATGAAGCTGAATGTTTAGTTCTTGTCACATGACCTGATTATGAGCGCGCATACCGCGCGCCTACATTGGAAATAACGAACTTGAGCACGCAAAAGAACGGCCCCTAAGAACTGCGGTCTTCTACAGTACTTCAAATATGCCCTGGAGAATCATGGAAACTGACAGAATTCAAGAACATTGTTGCAGCATCTCTCAAGCAACGAATAAACACCGCTAACTTGGAGAATGCAGTGAAAACTCCTCTTCTCGCGTCTGCCCTAGACCCTCGGCACAAACATCTCAGGTTTCTCGATGAAAACATGAGAGAAGTAAGAAAAAAAACTTTTTTGAACATTATCAGAACATTTTCCTTGATGCGAATGGTGCGGATGCAGTCGCCGTCACCACCCAGCAAACATTTGGACGTCTTTTGACCGTTGAAAAGACGTCCGTCCGACACATCCCGTCATGGTTTAAAAATAGTTCCAAAATGAAAGTTGAACCGACGTCTTTGACGTCTTCTGGACGTGAACTGCACTTCTTTTCTGCACGTCTCCTGGACGTCTAAATGCGTCGTCTTCTGTACGTCCAAATGAGTCGATTTCTGGACGTCGTCGTTTAAATGCGTTGCCGCATAGTTTAAATGTATGTGTATATATAAGCCTGCATATAAAATAATCACACACCCACTGTGTAACATCGTGAAAGGCATTCAATTCCCAGCAAACATTGTCGTGTCAGACGGACGTCTTTTCAACGGTCAAAAGACGTCCGTCCGACATGTCCCGTCATGGTTGAAAAATAGTTCCAAAATGAAAGTTGAACCGACGTCTTTGACGTCTTCTGGACGTTAACTGCACGTCTTTTCTGCACGTCTTCTGGACGTCCAAATGTGTCGATTTCTGGACGTCGTCATTTAAATGTTTAAATGCGTTGCTGCATAGTTTAAGTGTATGTATATATAAGCCTGCATATAAAATAATCACACACCCACTGTGTAACATCGTGAAAGGCAATCAATTATGTCTTGAGGTTTAACACATCTTGACAAAAGTTCTAGATCGGTCCAGTCAGACCTGAACATCCATAAAACATCTTAATCAAGTGTACATCACAATCAATAACACATTATTTGTGGACATATGCAAAAAAGAAGCATGTTCTGATTTAGCACATTTTATTGTTTTTGAACAGTTTAGCATCTGTTAACCAAACTAAAATACCAGCTACAAAATACCGAATTATTATATAAAGGGATAGTTTACCCAAAAATGAAAATTCTGTCATTTACTCACCCTCATGTTTCAAACCTGTATACCTTTCTATGTTCTGACAATATTGTTTTCACGTTTGCTTTACTGGGTCAATGACAAATAAGAATCTTCAATATGATTAAAATCTATTTAAAAAATTAGTTTTTCAATGTAATCTTTGTATCCATTTTGGATTTCTGAAATAAATTTTCAGGCCTACCATTTCATCAGAAATATGATTTAATGAGGGTCATCACTGAATAAAAAGTGCTGAAATACTCAATCTTGAAGTCCATTATTATTGTCAAAAATGTCTATTTTCGCAGAATTTGTTTATTAATGTATTTATTAATTGCATTTATTTTTAAATACTTTAATCATATAAATAATATTAAGAATATTATATTTGAACGTGGCATAACCACCTTGCAGGAGCCATTGTTGTCATGTGACAAGAAAATCATAAAACATAGAAGACCCTCATTATAAAATATGTTTGAAATCATTGCTATTTATACAATCAAAGTAGCGTAAATGATGTTAAACTGTATAGAACCGACATGAATTAAAATATTACATTTCTGAGAATGCGTTCACGTGTTTTCGACTAAAATGTTAAAAGATGGTTTCTTTTTATCATGTCTTTATTAATCTTGTCATTGACTTACACAGTTGTCTTATAAACACAAAGATATTTGGAAGAATATTTGTAACCAAGCAGATCTCACAATCTATTAACTGCCATTGTAGGAAAAATTATTATGATCGTAACATGAGGGTGAGAAAATTGTAACCTCCACCCTCATCTCTTCCTGGAGCGAGCTTCAGGTGTTCTGCCATCGCTGCATCAGTCTCAGAGACTCCAACTCTTCACAGCATCTGAGGGAAGAGAATATATTTATTTTTAAAATAAATAAATAAAAAATTTGAGATAAATGACATGCACTTATTTTCAAAATATCTTTATGGTCTACAGCTAAAAAAAAAATAAAATAAAAAACCTTGGAACAAAATGAATGAATCATGAATGAAACATTAGAAAAAGGTAATCAACATGCATTAGATTTTATTTTTATTGAATAAAAGATGTTGTGTTTTAATGTGTTGCCGTTGAGAAACACTCTTAACTGTGTGTGTAACTGTGAGAAAGTGAACAGGACATTTCTGATAAGTAGGGTGACCACCTGCTAATAAGCCCAAGGGGGGACAAGGGGTACGTTTCTGAGGGACAATAAGTTAACAACGATGCCACCTCAGTAAATTAGTCAAATAGTAAACTGAGTTATTGCCTACATAACATATTTTAATATAAATAATGTAGGAAAAACGTTAAAACAGAAATAATAAAGATGTAAACTTCATCTCTCATTCAAACTCGCTCGCTCCCGCTCTCGCAGTAGCGTGCTGAACTGTCAAGTAATGTTCGTTTGGCTGCCTGGGGCTCGAGGATATAGAGCCATCAACTTTTTTGAGCAAGCATTGATTTTGCGTGACACAGTCTCAATTTGCGGGACGCATGAATTGGGCTTCAAACGCTGTGCGCGCACGCGCTACGCGGGACAGGTGGTCACCCTACTGATAAGACAGGAGGGCTGTGATGTCCCCTGAATAATTAATTAAAGCGTACCAATAAAAATTACATCAATATAAGTAACTTTTAGCCTACTAACGTTAGCGAGTTTTAGCCATACTCAGTGAATTTCAGTTGACAACGGGGCATCATTTCTCTCGGTTCCCTCGTGTCAAACAAGTAAAACTCAAGCACGTTAATCAAATAATACAAAATGTACTTACCCAACAGTAGATTTTATATAATATATATCGATACATCTCCCTCCTCGAGTTCTCCTCGAGTCCTCTTCCTCGTGGTTGCCTGCTGGATGTTCCAGAGATCTCGCGAGATAATCTATCCTATCGCGGGATTTTGTAATTTTTTTTTTTTACTTTTTTTTTTTTACTTTTTTTTTTAAATTTAACAAAATGCACAGGGGATACAAAAAAAAAATTATACAGTACACTCAGAGTAAAGCAAGGCAGTAGATAAGGGACAGTCTACTAAAAAAAACAATTCACAAAAGATTCATAGACATTACAAATAGAAAAGATGAATAAATGATTTTGTAATATCACAAATTATATTACTATGTTTTGTGTCTACATCTTGGCAGCACCGTTTTGGCAATTGCATACAACTCAGACCGAAATGGTGACCGGATATATATCTGTTTTACATGCATAGATTCCATAAAAATAATAACAACGAATTCATAAAACAGGTTGAAATGATGACTAAATTGTAACATGGCAATCACTTGACCACACTGGGCAGTTTGTGATTATAATTTATTTAAACAAGATAAAGTAATTATATTTACTTTGTATAAAAAAACAATTTTTTCCCTGTTAGTCTTGTTTGGAGTCTTTTCACAACCGTGACGAGACGTGTAAAAGAGTCAGTGGACGTCTATTCACAACCTCTTTAAAACTTCTTAAAAACTACTTGGTGCACTTAAATTAATTATTGCAGTATTAATCAAGGTGTAAGCACAGCTTTTGTATATTCCACAAGGATTTCATAGAGGGTCACGATCGGACGTGTAATGCACGTGTAAAAGACGTCAATTAGTGACGTCCTCTCACAACCGATTCACAACACGGGTAAATATTGAACTACACGCAGCTAAAAGTCAAAGTAACAATTATACATGCAACCCCATAGAACTATAGACATGCACAAACATATCTGAATGCATTTTTAGGAAATGTTCTGTGTTACATATTTTCACCGATTTATGCGTCCTACTGCGACTATTATTGGCCGGGGACACGATGTCGCCGTCGGACCAATGTTTGCTGGGCAACGATGAAGAGGATGCAATGCCCACTCGTCGGAAAAGGCTGAGCCAGTTCTTCAGCGATGATTACAGAGAGTCCAGCCGAGACGAGTGGGAACAGTTCTTGCTGGAGCCATGTATTCCACCAGATGAGGATCCCATTCAGTGGTGAAACGAAAACACGAAGCGCTTCACAAAACTTATTCGCTTAGCACACCGTTATTTGTGAGTCCCGCCAACGTCTGTGCCGTCAGAGCGCGTTTTGTCCACGGCCGGCCTTATTGTTAACAGACTAAGGAGCCGACTTTCCCCCGATCATGTTTACATGCCCGTATTTCTTAACAAGAGCATGTAAAACAATAGAAAAAAAAGCAAAAAAGATTTGCTGACAGTCTAAAAGTTTCAAAGTTAAGTGTAGGCTACGTTCTACAATAGCCTAATTGCTGCAGGCTGCTTTATGTTTTTTCTTTGTTCACTTTTTTTTTTCTTTGTTCACTTTTTTTTTGTTGCTTTTAATCTACTTTTGTTTGTTTGCACGCATTGTTAAAGGTTTTCAGCTACCAAACATGATGTGTGATGTTCAAGCTTATTGTGTGTAAGCTTGTTCAAAATGACGGAAACAATAAATGTTGCTGAAAAATAACGTCTGTCTCATTAAACTTAATTTAAATAAACGAATATTCGAATATTCATTTTTTTGTGAGCTCAAATATTCGAATGTGATATTTGCGGAAAACGCCCATCCCTAATAGTTATAGAAAGGACTGAGATGACCTTGGTGTGTCTTGTCATATTGCGGGAGTGTGCATGTTGACTCGTTGTTAATCCAAAGTCACACACCTCCCATGATTATGGAGTGTGCTGCTAATAAAGATGACTAAACAGTTGTGGCACTCATGTGTGTGACATTTCAATACAAAACCCGTGCTTTATTCACAAAATATTGTGCGGTTAGTGTATTAAATGCTGTTTTTTTGTACTTCGGTGGCAGAATCTGGGAAGGTTTGGAGCAATGAATATTTAAATCAAGTCATTGTTATTCACAGAAGTCAACACAGCTTTCCTTTAGCAATTAACTTTTTGATATCACTGCCCACAGAAAGCAGTCCTGAAGTAAAAAAAATAAATAAATAAAAATGTAAAGAATTAAAAATAAAATTTAAAGAATGTTCAAACTGATGTGGGTGCCAGACCTTGAATGTAAGTTAAGGGTCCCCCTGACACTAAAAAATATATATATTTATTATAAATGCATTGTTTATTTATTGTATATATATTTAGGTTAGATAAAATCCTAAATTTTACATGACATTTTGGGAAGACTTCATGGAATAGGACTGACACTGTGGAACTGATGTCCATCTGTCATTATGTATTACACTCATAAAGTCAGCAAATAAGTATTAATTTAGTCTACACCATAGTCAGCATTTTATGAGCATAAAGAATGAGTAGGAGGGAGGAAAGAAACAGCATGACTGAATAACAAAATAATCATGAGGGGGTTTATTTTCAAGGCTGAAATCAATGAACTGCAATCAATCAAGGCTTAAGTCAACGTGCTGATAGAAGTATATAGCAGTGGCTAAAAAGTAAGCTGACATGTTGTTAGAGAGCAAACTTAAAGAGCCAAAAGTCATTCATTTTCATTATGAATTGTTGTTTTGTGGCGTCATGAGCGACTGAGACCACTGACAAAGCAACAGGGTTGAGTTAAATTTTTACATGAATGCATAAAGATTCAGAGACTACCAATGGGAGCAAAAACCCTTGAAACAAGATACAACAGTCGAAAAACAGCACTTCCTAAAAACTCACAGTCAATGGTTCTTTATGAATGTTTTAAAAAGCTACATATACTGACAAATCTCCTAGTTCTGTTTCATATTATTTTTTGCACTCTAGTTCTGTTCTAATACATAACACAAGTTCCATATTTATATTTTTGCTCTGCTTTTATCTCATATCAACCTAATAAGATTAGCTCAAATCAATATTTCATTTATTTAGTTATTTAGGTAAGCAGCAGTGCAATAAGTGAGAAAATATACTGTCAGCCAGTTACTGTCAGCTGCTCTTATTATTACATTTCAACACTGATAAGTCTGGAGAGAAATGCCTCTACACATTAGCCTCACATAAACATATGAATAAATGCAGCACAATAATGTGTGTTATCCTTCAGTAATCTGTATGATAATAAGAAATGACAAGCCTTCATGTGAACCATTCAATTAGAAAAACAGTATCTAATTGAGTTTAATACAAAGGAAATCGGGATATGAAAGAGATGGTAAACATAACTGGCATACATAATAATTGGCAAAGCAAATATAAAAATTTCTATGTGATTAAATTTGCACTTTTAGCAGATACTTTTATCCAAAGCAACTTCCATGGATTTAAGGTACACGTCTGAACAGGAATCCAACTTTAAGAACTACAGGAATCTAGAAAAAGGAAGAGTAACTGTGTTAAGACATTATAAAAAGTAGAAGATTATTAACTATAGTTTAGTTCGTTAAAACATGGACAGCCAAACAGCATCACCACAACTCTCAATGGCTATAAACGCTGTTCATGTTCCCGAATGTAACTGAAGCAATGCAACAGGCTACTGAGAGGACACAAGGGATGTTTCAAATAAAGCATTAACAAGTCTGAAAGCGCAATGAACAGCAAGACCTGCGATTAGACAAGCTGTTTCAGTCTTGTTTACAAGCTTGCAGTAATCACGCATGAGGCCTGTAAAGCTGCCAGTTTGTTCAAGCTCAGTGTGAACAACACACACCTAAACACTGCTGCTAATACCTGAGTAACAACTGGAGCAGCCTGGTTAAATCATTTAGTTTAGTTAAGATTAGTAAATGCACAGAGATCCAGTTTACATACACTAGCGCTAATTCCTATTCTTATTGCTAATTTTGTTCGTTGCTCTTCCTCAGAAGCTTTTGGTCTGTGAAGGTGAGTGTGTGCGAAGCACTTTAACTTTCTCCTGCTTTTTACGCTAATGAGTTTCCCTACAAATTACTACTGATTTAATTATACACACACACACACACACACACACACACACACACACACACACACACACACACACACACAGAGGCTTGTTTGTCAGCAATAAGAGACAATTTTTAGATGTTTCTGATCAAATAAACACTTAGCAACTATTAGCATGTAAAGGAGGGTAAATGTATCGTTTTTGATTGATCGAGCCCAGAATGAGAATAGAAAAGACTTTGATGTTTGCAGATATGCGTTCAGACACACACTGAGAAACACCGAAGAAGTTTGCACTCGTTATACCCGGGAGGCTTGCCACAGAAATGAGACATTGATTTGTAATTGGAGGCATTCGCTCATGAAATCTGTGGACTAATTAAAGAAAGTGAACTTAATGACAAACATTTACATATTCTTCCTGCGAGTTAGCCTGCTCCACCAGTGGGCATTAATCAAATTCTGCAGCCAACCAAACCGAACCGAAAATCAGCTAAATACATTAGCATTACGGCAAAAGTAATAGGATATTTGTAAGGGTGTGTGTTTGCAGTTGTGTGTCAAGACATAGTAAAGATGTTTTTTGAGCAACCTTAATTCATCTATTGGGCAGCAAAAAGTAAGTTTGGGAGAGCAATTCAGTTATTATTTTTGAAATATGGAAGTAAATCACATTTGCATAAAAAACATTTCTTTCATAAAATGCACAGGATCACAATTCATTATACAATGTGAGCTATCACATTTGTTTAAAAAAAATTTTAGGGACTGAAAAAGTTTTATTGAAGTATCTTATTAAACTAAATACACCAGTATGTGCTATAGATCATACAATTTATCTCTCATATGGATGCTAATTTATACAGCACCTATGTATCAGAATCGTAATGGTTTATTTACTGTAGAAAACAAGATAACTCAACTGTGTATAATAAAGAGCTTGAACCAGTCCTTTATAACTAATTTATGTCTACTTTTTCAAACTAATTAGCACTTACATACTCCACAACTACACTTGGCATTGTGACAGTTCTGTTTAATTTATTTGAAATGGCAGGATAATTTATTCCCTGGCAAAATTTTATCTGAATTTTATTACTTCTTATATTGATTTTAGAAGCCCACTCATGTATCCAAATAGGATGGCATCATCGTAATGCCACTGTGTCATATCTTAATATGAAATATTCAAATTAAATAATCTTTATACTGTAAAACTGGCAGAGACATGCTTTCTTGTCACTTCTCATTTACAACATAGCCAATTATATATACTGTGTGTGCACATATATATATATATATATATATATATATATATATATATATATATATATATATATATATATATATATATACAAATGCTTTTCAAAAGTATATTGTTCTGTGAGATAATGTGTAAGGATAATAATTTGATGAACATTTGATTTTAAGATATTACAAATGTAACACATACACTACTCTTTAATGCTATTGTGAAGCCATTTATTATGTTACAAAAACATTTTTAAAACAATTCCCAAAAATGATTACACAGCACAACTGTTTTCAACATTGATAATAAAAATGTCTGAAGCAGTATGAATCAGCATATTAGAAGGATTTCTGAAAGATGATGTGACACTGAAGACTGGGTTAATGATGCTGAAAATTCAGCTTTGCATTAGAGGAATAAATTACATTGAACTACTGTATTTTAAAGCACGGTTATTTTGAATTGTAGTAATATTTAAAAATTTTCCTATTTTGATTAAATAAACGCAACATTGGTGAGCATAAGAGACATACAAGCTCGAACAGCTACATTTTTTTTTTTACAGTTGTGTAAATACCAGATGAACTGAAAAGATTTAGGTAAGAAAAATTATATTTTTATTAACATAGAGGGGAAGCTAAACAGTCTACAAAAGGAATTAGTTTTCTTAGAAAATCAGGAAAAAATTTAAAGGAATAGTTCACTCAAGATAAAATCAAATCCTCATTAAATAAAGATTAATAACATAATGTTACTCAAAATACTTTACATGTGGTTTTATCTTTGAGGTGAAGGTATCTGTTGTGTTTGTCACAAACAACTTTATCGTGTTCACATCTGTACCGTCAGTTTTCTGACAGCTGGATTTTCCAGTCCAGAGATATTCAACTCGGTGAGATTTCTACTGGAGGGTTCTTTCATTGCATGTCACATTTTTATAAATCTTGACCTCTCTCAACTTTTTTCAGTGAGTCAGAGTTAACTGCTGTGCTAATAGTTGTGCACAGAAACCAACAGCCAAGGTCAGGATTTTAATTAAAATAATACATTAAATTTCAGTTTGTTCTACCCAAGGATGCTTGCAGCATACAACACGTGTCACATGGAACCATTCTGTGATACTTTTGCTAGATGCTGGTCGCTATTAATTGCCAGGATGAGTTCAAGTGGGTAATTTCTTTAAATTTCTCCTTTTGTGGCCTGAAAAAAGAAGGGTATATTGCATTAGAACAACAAAGGCGTTAGTACATAATGGCTTAATTGTCATCTTTGGGTGAAACTAACCTAATTTTGGGTGAGATATAGACAGAAATGTCCCTCTAATCAAAGAATCACACTTATAGCCTACTTTAAAAAAAAACTACTACACAGATGATAAGGAAAAAAGTATGGAAGCTAATTAGCATCAGGTACGTCGTGGTTCATTTACTACAAACCAGAAAGTTCAGTCCATTTCATTCTGGCTTCTCTGAGAACCACTTAAAAAATAACTTCCATTTCATGTTCATGATCACTGAACCACTTTTTCAATCAAATATGTTTAAAACACCTGCGTGTGTGTTTGTTTGTGCCTGCTGTGAGCTGTATTATCAGTGTGGCATCAAAATGAACAGCTGATTAAAATGGACCCAGCATGCCTCAGGTTTGCTTGCATGCATAGTAGTCTGCGGTCTGTCTGTGTGCGTTTGTGTTTGCATATCTGCATGTGTTGCTTTCAGTGCTCATTTCTGATCATATTTCCCCCCAGGGTTTCTTATGCCATGCATTCAAAAGCAGACAAAGGCAATTTACTTTAGCTGGGACCTGTGGATAAAGCAATCTCCTTGAAGGCAAGCACAGCCCTGAAAATGGGAAACCGTTACGGGGAGCAACATGTGGTTTGGAGCTGGAGGAGAGAGATGAGATGGAGAAAGAAAGAGAAAGAGAAAGAGAGAGAGCAGAAAGGTTAGTGAGAGGAAAGAAGAAGGAAGATAAGGCCTAGAAATGGCTTCCCTCGGCACTGGCTTTGTCAGATACAATTTACATCAGCCCTGCTGCAGTTCAGGTGCTGTTCTCCTGGAGAAATGGACTACGATGTATGTGCAGAGCCTGTTAAGAGTGTGGCGGTGTGTGTATGTGTGTGTGTTCTCATGGTTATGATGGCCAGTTCTGGCTATTGAAGTGTGAACTATTACGTTGTTGTGTAAAGTGTCAACAATGCTTGAAAACAGGGGTCAGAAACCTTTTTGACATAAAGTGTCATTTTTTATCTTTCTTGCTCACTTTGCCATATCAAACCAATTTCTCCCTTTCATTTATACAATACTGTTGATGGGGATGGTAAGATTTTTTGTTTGCTTGCTTGAGTTTAGAAATTCCAAAGATGCATTAAAACGATCAAAATTGACACTATAGACATTTATAATGTTACAAAATATTAATTTAAATTAAATTAATGCATTTAGCAGACACTTACAGCGACTTACAGTGCATTCAGGCTAACATTTTTTAACTAACATATGTGTTCCCTGGGAATTTAACCCACAACATTGTGCTACTAACACAATGCTGTACCACTTGAGCCACAGGAACTTTATTAGATTATTATTATTATTATCATCATTATTATTATTATTTATAAATACTGTGCACTGAATTTATTTATAGGCCTATATCAAAAAATTATGAAAAAAAATATCATGGTTTCCACAAAAATATTAAGCAGCACAGCTATTTTAATTATTATTAATTTGATAATAATAAGTGATATTTAGTGAGAAGCAAGTCTGCATAATAGAATGATTTCTAAAGGATCACGTGACATTGAAAACTAGAGTAATTATAATGAAAAGTCAGCAATGAATGACATTTTTAAATATATTCACAAAGAAAATAGTTATTTTACATTGTAATAATGTTGCGAAATATATGAAATGATATTGCATAAACTTTAATATATTTACATTATTGTCAATATATTGACGTATTTACAATATAATACAATGTATAGATCTAATATACTAACATATGGTCTTCTCTGGGCCAAATTCATATATGATCTTGAAATGATTTTAGCAAGGCTTAACAAATATTTTACAAAATATAAAAATGTGCACTATATAAAAAATCTCAAAAAAGTATATTACCAAAATATACTTGAAAGTTGATTAAGACCTTGATTATATGATTATATACAGTATATCAAGTTAACACGTTATTATCGTGGAAAAAGTACCTTATTTGTTTAAAGTGTTTGCAAACCATATGTTATTACACTTTTGTTCATATAGCAGTAGGCCTAATTTTAAAAGAAAAAAGTGCACAATACACTACTTTTGAATGCATTATTAGTTTTGTGCATAACAATGTGATTAATTGTGATTAAAACAATTTAATCGTTGCCCAGCTCTAATATATAAATGTGTGTGTGTGTGTGTATTAAGCACAGTTTGAAAAAGTCAAATTGTTGAATATATCAAGTAGTTAAAAGTGCTGCTAACCGAAACAAATAAATGAAAATTATTGAATGTACAATAGTTGTGGGCTAAATACAACCAGGGCCTGTTTCATAAAACAAGTTTACCAAATAAGCCAGGTTTATTTCAGTTAGTCTGACTTATTGTCAGCTGATTTGGTTTAAAATAAGTCAGACTAACTGAAATAAGCCTTGCTTATTTGGTAAACTTTTTTTTAGGCTACATGATTAATACAGTTAACTAAACTTAAACCATAAAACAGCTATTGTTACTTGAAATAAAAATACTCTCTAACTAAAACTAACCCTAGTTGCCAAGCCAATAGTTCTCATTTTCATTTAGTTTGTCTAAAAATAACTAAAACAAGAAATGGAATAAAAATATGAGAATGATATAATTATTTTTACAAAATAAGTAAATGAAAACAGAACATATGAATAATAGATAAAATGAAAAATTTAAACTATATATGCATAAAAACAAATTCAAAATATTAATACAAATTATAACAGTATCTCAATTATAATAAATAACTGTGAAACTGATCTCACAGTCTTGTTTGCGAATAATGTGACTACTTTGTTCAAGATCATGTCAACTCGACTCTTTGTCCCGAGGTTGTGTATGGTTTATATGGCCAGTCCATGTGCTCTTTTCATTCGACCATAATGCATGAATTGGTGTAATCATCCCCTGTGGCGCTCTTCGGTGGCTCTGAAATAAGCCAGCACGCCATCACAGGTCTGTGTCTTTTGACCGTACACTGTGAATTATCTGAACATTACGGCACTAATAACCGCGCAGAGCTAATGGAGACAGATGAGGAACCGGAAATGATGAAAATGATGAAAACAGTTTTGTTTAACGATTGAAACTGGGAGCCTTAATGACACAAGACGTCTCTTCCCCAACTTATTCATTTGTCTTGGGGACACAGAGTAAAATATTTGACCTGACATTTAACGCATGGGTGATGTCCTGTAGTTTTCTTACATATAAAGATGAATAATAAAGGACCCGCTATCTTGTAAGCACTTATCTCGCAAATTACCTTTAGCGGTCTTTGTGTCCCAGCCTGTTGTCACGATGTTCATGTCCTCGCAAAGGTGCTCCTACGTGAAAGCTTTAACACAAACTACCTGTGTCTCGAGTCTTTTGTCAATTGGACAGAAATTACAAAACCATAAAAGGATATTTCACCAAAGAACTGAAAATTCGGTCATTATTGACTTCTTCTGTCATCTTTATCAGTCTTTAAAAATTTTGTTTGGACAGATTTAACTAAAAATGGTAACCTGAGAACTCAAAGCTGGTCGGATGCTATAAAAAGTACTGTGTAGCACACTTTTAAAAAAGAGATAATGGTTATTTAACTGTATAATAATAATAATAATAATAATAATAATCAATAATTAACACAGATTTGAACTTGATGGAACCCCCTAAAGACACATGATGATGGGTAAACATTTTAGGACAAATTATAATTGAATGCTTTTTCATCCTCTGAAACAACAACAAAATTATGTTACCCCAAGAAACTTTGCATTCTTGTAAAACTTTTTGTTTAAAAAAAAAAAAAAAATTGTGTTCGAAAAGAGCAGATGGAAGGACAAGAGAATTAAAAACATTTGTGGCAAACTAGTGTTAATATTATTAAAATTATTATGACAAAAAATATTAATTGACAGTCTTTTTTCCTAAGGCAATAAAAAGACATGATGGCATTGGCATCATTAAACAGTATGATTATTTTAACATGCAATATCACTGATGAAAAAGATGTGTAAAATGTAGTTTAAAAAATAAAAACTCTTTACATTCAATTTTTTCTCCTGTATTTCCTTCAACAAAACAGAGGAGAAAAAATACAGACCTCTACAGGTTTTCAGGCTTGTGGTTGCCAGATGTCAAGACTTTTAAACCTTCTTTCAGAGATTTTCTTTTAAAAGGACACATTTTTTTCTGCCCTGTTTTACTTTATCTTTGCAACCTGGCAACCATTTGCCATACACTCTTTTTTGTACTGCAGAAAAAAACTTTAATACATCTAAACATGGATCTCAACTATACTGTTTGCGAATGAGGTTTCTGAATAACCTCACGTCAACCTGAATGCTGTACCACAGTAAAAAAGCCCTCATTGCTGATGTTTTAAAAGAAAAAAAAAAATTGTTATTATTAGAATTAATATTTGAAAAATCACTGTTGTAGCTTTTGAGAGAAAATTTTGAGTTTTTGTAATGTACACATTGTGTTTGTATTTTTGATAATATAATACATCAGGAAACTAGGTGAGGTCATATAAATCATTTATGTGCTTACAGGTCAAAGTCTAATAATTCTGATGTCTTTTCTCAAATTACAACAATCATGATCAGTAATCATAATTGTGATTATCAGTATAACCATTATGCAGCATGACTAAAATGTGTAAGTTTTAAGTGGATAAAAATAGATCAAAATGCCCAGACCTTTAGTCAACTCAATTGGAAAAAAAAAAACAAAAAAAAAAAACCCCACCCCTTGGATAGGTTGACTAAATATGATAAACACAAAAATGTGACAGAACAAGCTGAACAAATTGCTACAAAACACTAAAGTGAGTGCCAAGTTTCTCAAGAAAACAGCAGTTTAAATATGATTTTTCCTTGCATTTCACTTTTTTTTCATCACCATGTTCCTTTAAAGGCTATATAGGATTTTTACTTATATAAAAACAAGGATCTGCAGTGACAATCCCATTTTCCTCTGATAAAAAACAACAACAACAAAATGAGATTCTCAATGGAGATGCTCAACCCTATACGGTATATAAAGGAAATGATAATAGTTAAGGCTGGTTCACACGGCAGGATAATTAGGCCGATTTTAGCCCCGATTGACACCTTCCGACAATCTTAAGGATGCTCCGGTTATCGTAAAATAATCTGATCAGATATTCCTGCCGTGTGTGGTGTGTTAAGACTGCTCTCCTCTGCTCGGAAGGACGTTGGGACCGCTCTGATCTCAAATCGGGGATATCCAACATGTTGGATTTATTTGGCCCGATTTCTTCTTGTGTGTGGTGTCCCCCGAGGACAAACGATCACGCAGCCTGTGGACTGTGGCGTGTAGCCAATCAGAAAGCGAGGTGACGAGACGGCGAGGAAGTACCAGGAAACAAAATCAAAACAGCCGGCGGCATGGCGCACCAGAAAGATGGAGGACTTTGTCTCCGCTTCTTTGACCATCGCCTTTTCTTTTTTTTCTTATGTTTTTTTCAGTTACAAACAAAGGACAAACTATGGCCACTGCATCCTCTTCGTCCGCCATGATTGTTTACTCTGAAGTCACGTTTGATCTCGAGGGATTTTGCGAGATTTCCCGTCTGACCTGGGAATGCTCGGGAGTCAAATCGGTTCATGTGTGATTTGTTGATTTTGCCGTGTGGCTGCACACCACACACTGTATGACCAACACTGTTAGACCCGTGATTTTTTTATCGCCGTGTGTGGGGTCTCTCAGGTCTCTCAGCCGTGTGAACCAGGCATTAATTAATTGTATGAATAATTATAGATTAACACATTTGGGACATGTTGATGGCTTGTCAAATAAAGTTAAAGATGGGTGATACTACCAACGCACATGAATATATATATATATATATATATATGTATATATATATTCATGTGCTTTGGTAGTTTCACCCATCTTTAACTTTCTTGTAATAAATATGTAATATAAAGTAATAAATACTGCAATATTCCATTAAAAAAAGAATAGGCTATTTTGATTTCATTGTGAGTTTAACAAATCTCCTCCACTCAATTCCAATTCCATTACAGAAGTCAGGGTGAGAGATCATGAGGTGTCCTCTCAATTATATTTTCATTGCTTTTTGCTTTTTGAGTTTATTCTTGAATTTGGCAGTTGAGTTGAATCAGCATGTGTTTTGTTTTCCACAATTCTTGTGAAAGAACTTTTAAACCGTTTCTGAGCTTCAAAGGCCTGTGTAAATCAAGCTTCACCAAAGAGAAACTCTGTCTACGGTGAGCGTGCGTTAGGGTTTCATATGTCTACGGGACACCCCTGCCAATCTGCACTGGTGAAAGAGACGGTAAACTCTTGTTCAGAACTCTTGCTCTGACCTTCCTCAAACAAACAAAAGTTGCCAGTGCAACAGACAGATTCAACAAATGTATATGGCACACTACATCCTGTAGAGAAGCAAAAACTGCTGACTGTAGGCAAACACACCATCACATCCCATCACACACATGTCATCCATTCCTTTTGTCTGTGTATACATGATGCAGTCTCATTTCTTCCCACTCTCTGTCTCTGTCTGTCTGACAGTAGCTCTTATTCTCCTGTTACACCTTTCATAAATGGCAGGGTGAAAGGTGCCCACCGAAAGTAATAGCACGCCTAATCAAATTTCCCCAACCAAGAAAAGAACAGGAGAATGTAATAAAGGAAACGAGGCGGGAGCCGGAGAGGATCGACCTGCCCCCTCGTCCATTCACACCAGGACCTTGTCCCTCCATCAGTGATGAAGAGAATAAAAAAAATGCAAGAGAATATTGAAGAAAGCAGAAACTGGATGACAGGTCCAGCGTGGTGATGGAAACCGATCCAACACTGGAGTAATGAGAAAGAAAAAAGATGAGAGAGAAGTGAGAAAAACTCACGAAAAATGAATGGTCTCTGCTGATAGTGTCATTTACTTGGAAATGCTGTCTGTGTTGGTTTAGAGCACGGTTCACTGGAGGAAATGATACAAACACGATCACAGTGCAATTTGCACACCATAAATCCAAAATTTGCAAGTCGAGCTAGAGTTTAGGTTATTGTATTGTATTTGATACATCAGGCTTTTATAGTTATTTACTGATCATAGCATTTAAAACTCATTTTTGAAGCATTTCTTTTAATTTCCTAAATTTTTATCGTGGATAAAAACAATAAATCCTACTAAATGTCTGCATATTATAATGTTTTCTGAAGGATCATGTGACACTGTAGACTGGAATTAAAATGACATTTTAAAATATTTGAAATGTAAAATTACATTTCAAAAAATACATTTAAAATATATTACATTTATATTAAAGATTATTTAACATTTTAATAATATGTCACAATATTACTGTTTTTACTGTATTTCTAAACAAATAAGTGCAGATTTTATTATCATTTTAAATAAAATTATAGTAGTAAAAAAAATGTCATTGTGAAAATCAGCAAGATTTTAATGCCAGAAAATTAAATAAACTTTTAATAAACAATTTTTAAATACGGTGGGCATATTACATTTCAATGTAGATTTAAAAAAATATATACACTTTAAGTATGCAATTTGTTCAAGATTGTAGAAGTATTGAGTGCATTTCCCATATAGCTAACTATGGTCATTGGCTCCATTGAACTCTATTGGTAACGACGGAACTTGTGACCATAGTTGCTTTTGGGAAATGTACCCCAGACATGCATTAAATATGATACATACAGCATTATATCTGGATAAACATTGTCAGTTACAATGCCCTTCTCCATCACTTGATTTTTCCTTTGATTGATTACTGGTGCAGTGATCAATAGAAAATCTCATTTAAATGTGTTTGCGCTAAAAAGACAATGACTGAATATAGTGCTAGTCTATAGTGCAGCGCTATACCTGTGCAGAGAGCGTCTGGTTAAACTTCATTGTGGGCGGGTAATGAATAAGACACAGGTGGAGCAACTGTTTAGTAAATTAGCCACTGGATATCTACAAAATGTGCTGGATGAGAATAAAAGAGTAGAAAGAAACATACAAAACAGAGAGAGGGAATAGCTCAAGCAATAAGGGAAAATGAAAAAGAAGCCAGATGAAAGAGGGAAATGGATCATACACAGTAAGCTCAGTGGTGCTTCTTTTGTCTTTAAGAAGTGCCTATGCCAGCTGGAGAGATTAGAGATCTGGACGTCCCAACAGACCTAGATTAAAGCTAACAGGCTTTATTTAGTCCTAAACTCCTGGTTTTAGATCAATGCCGGACTGGATCAAGTATTAAATTTGTCATATGACATGACTAGGGACTCCCTATTACAAAGGCAGCTAGGTAACTCCGTTAACGTTGAATTCAATTTCACAGTATCATATTAAGAAATGGTACATTTCTGTTTGTCCGTGTGATTTTTACTTGCAACGTTATTCTTTTTTATTATTATTATTCTGGATAGATTAGACTTTGGTCTAACAACTATTTCGTTAAACAACTATTTAAAATCTCATGACTTCTTTATATATAGAAATATGAACTGCATGGGAAAAATGCAGTTTTTCAATTTTTATAATATCACAATTATAAAAATCACATGATAAGGGAATCATGTTGTTTTTAATTTACTCACCACAATGCTGTTCCAATACTGTTTCTTTTTTTTTTCTTCTGTGGAACACAAAAGGAGAATTTGCTGAGAATATTTTGGCTGCTGTTTTCCATATAGCCTAATGAAAATAAATGATGTATGAGACTGTCAAGCTCCAAAGTGACAAAAGATGCATCATAAAATTAGAAATCTACTTTAGTAGAACACTATATTCCAAATCTAATGTATATGTATAAAAGCAGCCAACATATTCTTCAAAAATCTAACCTTTATACATGGAATAACGAAAGTCATACAGGTTTGAAAGAACATGATGCCGAATAAATTATGATATTTTTTACTTAAATATTCATATAATTAAGCGTGATCTACAACAGCACATTTTTACATGCTGAAAACAAAAAAATATTGGACAGCATATTCTAATAAATAAGCTTCAATAACTGACTGAGTTTGTGCCTGGAGTTAAGTTCATCCATATACTTCAATACAACCTCTAAACAGCTTACAGAGAAGTGGGAGATGACGAAAAACTGCTTAGAAATCTATTTATATCAGTAACACTGTTGTGTTTTAGCTCATTGACACAGATTTCACCGCCTCAATTCAAGCAGCAACAATTTAAACTAAACTTTTCCCCCATAAATTGAATTTTATAAGACCAGCATTATTACAACTTCCCAAACCTACAAAGCAGATCGGTAATAGGGCTGCACGACTGGCAAAAATCATAATTGTCGATCATTCCCTTGAAATTTTAATTGCGATTATTAATTACGATTATCACAATTTACAATGAATGATGTTTATCCCATTTTCGGATGCCACGGCATGCCGTATGTTATATATGGAAAGAAATAAGCTGAAAACACTCTAACTGAAAAACCTTTAGTGCTTTTCTATAGTATTAAGCCTCAAATATCAACTATACATTGGATTGGTTTCTTCTTTAAATGATAAAAAAGTAAAAATAAGAATGGTATCATAATGTTATACTAAACTAAAATTAAAACAATGGAAAAAACCCTTAAGATAACATGTAGAAGAGAAAAAAAAAACGCATCCTAAGCAGGCAGAATAACATAAGTGGGTTTTGAACGATTAATAGCTGCTTTGAACGATTATTTAATGGTGGCATCCATAATTGTAATCGCGATTAGAAATTCGATTGTGCAGCATAAATCGGTAGTGGTTCATTAATATTTTAGTACTTTAGTACACTGTTGTTTACACCACAGCTTAGTAGTCTGAATACATACATATTAACAAAAATAAACAAACAAACCAAAAAATAATAATGGTAAATAAAAATAAATATAGTCACATATAAACACACCGCACAGCATTTTTTTTTTCATGTTTCCAAAGAAGTCTCTTATGAGCATCAAGGCTGCATTTATTTGATCAAAAATATAGTAAAAACTATTTAAAATAACTTTTTCCTGTTTTTAATACATTTTAAAATGCAAACCATTTCTGCAATGCAAGGCTGAATTTTCTGCATCATTAATCCATTCTTCAGAGTCGCACAAATTCTTTTAGAAATCATGCTAATATGCGGATTTGCTGCTCAAGAACCATTTCTTATTAGTATAAAATTGTGCTGCTTAATATATTTGTGGAAACTAATACTTTTTTCTAGATGAACAAAAAGTTCAAAAGAACATTTATTGGAAATGGCTGCCCATTGCTCCGGGTGTGTGTTCACAGTGTGTGTGTATGTGTTCACTGCTCTGTGTGTGTGCACTTTGGATGGGTTAAATGCAGAGCACGAAGTCTGAGTATGGGTCACCATACTTGGCTGAATGTCACGTCCCTTTTTTATGCTTTTGTAGAAAAATAAATACATTTCTTTAACAAAATTTTTATTGACCCCAAATTTTTTAATGGTATATGTGTATACATAATTTGTTGAATAAGTAAAAAAGCATTAGAACAAAGCAGAGGAAACCATCTTTCAGTATGATTATATTCTGCTTTGGTGGGGAAAAAAGAGAGAAAGAAATAAATGACATTTCTGATACAGACAAGGTGCATACTCTGCTATGCAAAAGGCCTGTTTACTTAGGCATTTCATTTCTGCGGTGACACACTGGGCTTCATGATAACACTGCGCTTAATCTTTCAAGTTTACAGACTTCCACCCAACTGCATTTAATGTGGAAAATTACACCTGTCACTGCAGAGCCCAGTTCATTAACTCTACTTCCAGATCTGTGGAGAAATGCGATTAAGAGTATGATGACACACAAAGACTGCAAATCCAAACTTAATTACGACCAGCATGTTTTTTTCTTCTGTATCCATCAACACGGTCTCCTATTTTCCAGATTAATTTGAGCATGCAAATAAGATTTTTAAATGGACTAAACAACTTTCGGACGAAGACCCCCTTGGGTCACTGATTCAGTATTTTAATATAAAGGAGAAAGTGTGATGTACTGTTAAATATTGGGTAAGTTTAAAGGGCTAGTTCAACCAAATAAGAAACTTCTGTCATTTAATCACTCACCCTCATGTCGTTCCAAACCCGTAAGACCTTCATTCATTGCCAGAACACAAATGAAGATATTTTTTGATAAAATCCTAGAGCTTCTGACCATGCATTGACAGCAACACAACTAACACATGTTCAAGGCCCAGAAAGATAAGTAAATCTGTAAAATAAACCATGTGACATCAGGGGTTTAAACGAAAACAAAGAGTGTTACAATACCCCCCCCCCCCCCCATTCCTACAGTATTAGTGAAACCGGTTTGAAAACAGTCATTATTTTTCCATTTCCGCTTGGTGACACAAGTGTATTGGAAATGAAGCATTTCGGCTTTTTGACTTCATACATTGCTCTGACAGCTTTCAACAACTTCAAAGTAAAATCTTTTCCAAAGCAAACTCTTAAGTCCATCACATGGTATTAAAATCCTTCCTTTAATAACTCTGTTGATGTCCAGTTATTCTAATCCCAATATTACTATTTGACGAGTTGAGGAAAATCTTTATTTAGACACATTAAACATTTATAGTGGCACCAGAAGGAATTTGGCACTTTTAGAAAACTTAAAACAAACTTAAACATCAAAAATGCAAAACATCAAACCCAAAGGCATCTACAAACAAATGCTGAAAGAGTTTATTTATTTATTTATTTTTCACGACTAACTATGTCAAGGTCATTTTTTTAGAAGATGTGTGAAGTCAGTTCAAATAAAGGCCACTTTCTTGGATATTCTGTTCTGTAATGCAAAGGTCATCTGTGTTTCTCCAGTTTCAGACACTTTTATGTCCCAGTGGATGATTTTTATTAAAACTAAGAAAGTTAATCTCTTTATATTATCACACTGAAATTTTTTTTACCCTTGTCCCAGAGCCAGACTTTCAATCTAAAAATATAAAAATTCATTGTAAAAATATGAATTATTAACTATGATGATCAGACAAAGAAACCATGTTTATATTTATTGTGTTAAAATAATTTGTATGAAATTTTCAAAAACTGTGGCTGCCCTTCAATTTTGGTTTGTTTTTTATTTCCCAAAACGTCTTTGTACTTGTTTACCAATGAAACAACAGTGTTAGTAAAGAGATTGGGATGAAACGTATTAAATAAACTAGTGAGCGTGTGCAAAGTATGTTTTAAGAAACTTTTTACACTTTTTTTTTTATAGCTCCACAGGACCAAAAGCACCCATAGTTGAAGAAATGCATACATTTTTAAGTGTTGCTTGAAGGGAAAGTTCACCCCAAAATGAAAACTTGATGTTTCTGCTTACCCCAAGGGCATCCAAGATGTAGGTGATTTGTTTCTTCACTAGAACACAAACTTAGATTTTTAGCTCAAACCGTTGCAGTCTATCAGTCTTACTATGTAAGTGGATGGGAATAACGGCTAAAACTTCTTCTTCTTGCTTTATGGCAGATCGCAGACTTAGCGTTGCATTGACACTCTATCTACAATCTCAATTAAGAGTGTTAATGGTCCACATGAGAGATAGGTGGCAGTATTGCACTTTTATATGGAATGATATTCCGGACTTTATTCAAAAGGAATTGCAAATTGTATTTGCAATTGCGTTTTCAATTTGTGGATGCATACAATGTGACATAATCCAAACGCAAATGCAAATCGCTCATTACCATTTTCATTTTCGTTTAAGCGAACACACAGTGTCTGCCAAATTTAAAATGGAAATGCAAAGTCCATTTGCAATTGTGTTTCCCTTATCTTACGAGCTATGAGCTTGTCATATTTAAATAGCAATATTAATTACCACATTTGCCTTTTTCCTCTCTCTGCACTGTGCATGTAAACTGCCAAAACTCAAATGGAATCGCAATTCCTTTTGCATTTGAATTTCCAACGTCTACACGGAAACTTGTCAATCAAGTGACAGGGGTGGGGCCATTTTATTGGGAGTGTTTTCATTGGGAAGTGACGTCACTCACAGCCGACGGTAATAAATAATTATTAATTAATTAATGTGGACTTTTTCATCTAAATACTTAATAACCGATAAGGTTAAGGATGTGTCTTACAAATTACTTCATCTTTTCTATCCTGTGAAGCTTTACTTTAAAAAGATGTTTCCTGATATTGACACTTTGTTCTTTTTGTGGTCCTGAACACAATCTATTTCTCATCTCTTCTGGGAATGCACATATACAAGTCTGTTCTGGAAGAATTTTTGTATCTTCGATCGTACTAAAATGTACCATGTTTTTACTATGGTAAATATGAGTTAACGATGGTGTTTATAATTAAACCACAGTAGCCACAAATGTACAGTTGTCTGAGACGTTATGAAATGTTCTTTAACATCATGAACCATAAAATGTAGTCAGTGGTCTGCAATGGTTTATTTTCATAATAGGTAAACACAGGTCACAGGTGAAGTTAAAACGGTCACATTTCCTTGATTCAGCAGCTGCACGATGTGGAGCCGAGAGTCTTGTCTTGAATTTAGAGATCTGGAGTAAATTCGGTGTAGATCGGTATCTCGGTGGTTTCGTGACTGTCGTATCGCGGCGTGCCGTCTTTTAGCGCGTGTTCGAAACCCGCGCCAACACAGATGTACTTTATTTTTATTTTTTTGTTTATCCTACTTACTTCAGCCGCGAAACGGGCGATCATACTAATAACTTGTAATCTTTACAAGAATATCTGAATCATGCAATGAGCAAGTCTGCGTTTATTAAACAATTAATATCGTGTCAGTTTGTGCTTTCAGAATCGCCAAATCTACTGCCGTCGTTCCAGCACATCTGCAGCGGAGACCTGAACCAGGAAGTTGGTCACCAGATAACATGGTAACCAGTTAAACCGTAACACCGGGAAGATTAGGCAAATAGACTGGACGTAGGTCTGCGCGCGTTTCTCAATACAAAGTACTCTGATTTCGGACTTGCATCCACAGTAGTTCAGACTTTGTGCATTCGACTCAGGAGTGTGATGTCTGCGAGGACGCAGGTCCGGTAATTCTGCAAACAGCAGCGTACTTGATAACATGTCAGATGTTAAACACAGAGAATGTTGTGGCCAAAATAAGACTCAACTTTACCCCCTAGTGGACGAAAACGTCCCCAACAACGCATAAGGGTTAAACGAAAATGCAAACGGTAATGAGCGATTTGCATTTGCGTTTGGATTATGTCACATTTTATGCGTCCACAAATTGAAAACGCAATTGCAAATACAATTTGCAATTCCTTTTGAATAAAGTCTGGAATATCATTCCATACTTTTAAGTCTGCGATCCACCATAAAGTAAGAAGAAGAAGAAGATGACGCCTCATGTGCCTGCTGCTTGAGGACGCGCTCAGGAGAGTTCTAACAGTTCAGACATTGCATGAATCAGAGGTAAAAATTTATATAAATACTGTTCAGTTTCTTGCACAGAACGATCGTTTTGTGTCTTTACACATCACCACGAGCTGCAGGGTTTAATTTGGTTTTGTTTGTGTATGTTTTTTTTTTTAATTGTTTGTTTTAGCTGTGATTCCCATCCACATTATAAGTCTGATGGACCACAACGGTTTGAGTTAAAAATCAATGTTTGTGTTCTACTGAAGAAACCTACATCTTGAATGCCATGGAGGTAAGCAGATAAACATCGAATTTTCATTTTTGGGTGGACTATCCCTTTGAGTGACCTAATTCTTTTTGAGAGATATTACATCATCACAAAGGTCCTGCTCTCTCTGCAACAAAAAATAAAAATAACAATTTCTGGTTATATCCAAAGTTTGAGTGAGGACCTGATTAGATTACACAGACCACATGTGCATGTAAATAGACAAAGCTGAGACCAACAACAATATCTGAAGCTCTCAAATTCTTAGACATCTGCATGCAATTTCCAGCAAGTAAATTACAAGACAGCCTTCATTTCAAACTGAGGATGAGCTAGTTTATGGTAACTGACCTCTGTCCGTAGCTGGACTCCTTACGGCGACAATGAAGTGTCACAATCCTGTGACCTTCTGTTCTGACATCTTGACTAACCATCCAAAGCGTGGGGTTACTGGGTCGAGCACCAAGGAACGCCACTCCATCTTTTAACTTCACCCTGCATTATAGAGAAAGACAAAAAAAAGAAAGATAAACATCAATGCACTACAGTACGTACTGTACATCACAGAAGCACACATCACTAAGAAAGTTGAATATTTTTGACATTACTGAGTGTTTGATTTGTTGATTCCAACATAATATTTTAATAAACATTAAATCAAACATTTAATAAACAATGCCAATGCAAAAAAAGGCATCTGAGTAGATAAAGCCCTGTGCTTTCCATTTACATACCATTCACTAATGCCAGCAGATTAACATACAGGTAATAACGCACTACTTGCATGTCAACTGTACGAACCACTTTCTGCAGGATCTATCACCCTCTATTTCTGCATTATACTAAATGAGAGATTTATATAGAGCTGATTGAGTCCTGCTGTTGAAGTGCTTCAGTCTCTCTTTGTCTCTCTCTGGCCTACACTTGACCTACTGGAGAACAATCCACATTAGTATTGAGCATTTAACCAGACACCTGATTATAACTATTATAAGCTTTCAGGTTTTTTTTTTTTTTTTTTGCCAGCTGAAGAGCTCTCATAGTTAAGTAGAGCCTGTAGCAGATTTTGTACGCACCACTTGAGTTGTGGATAATCTACTCAGACCTATATAGGAGCTAATATACAGACTGGGAAAATCTGAATGTTTTAAGCAGTAGAATGAGAGATTTGAGAGATTTTCCTGACTGAAGATTCAGCTTTAACAATATTTTCCTAATAACTTAAACTTACATCTTAAACAATCTGTCTACATAAAATTCACATATCTAAGTTTCAATGGTCATTTTACCTGGGACACAATAAAGGAAATATGGAAAGCCATTTTTGATGATGCCCAATACTGTGTATGCTTAGAATGAGGTGATTATAACAAAACATGGATTTATTTAGCCATGAAATGTGTTATTTACCCATAAAATAGACAAAAGGGGAATAGCTTATTAGAATCACACAGACAAGAGAAAAATATATCTTTTTAAAGCACAATAGAGCTAAATGCCATTTTTTTCACAGTAAATAAAATAATTGTTGAATGATCTTATGATCAAAGAAAAATGTGACATGCAGATAAACCCATAATTCATTTATTCAATTAACCAATAAAGCCAATGCTATTTTATTTTTAGTTCAAAATAAAATAATAAAAAAACACAAATTAAATTATTCATTACAATGTACATGTTTTTTAATGTTACTTTTTTGTTGTTTCATTTTGAAGACCCTTACGCTCACCAAAGCTGCATTTATTTAATCAAACATATAGTAAATATATACTGAAATATTGTGCAAAATTATTCCAATTTAAAAGAACATCTCGGGTTACGTATGGTAACGTCTCGGTTACGTATGGTAACCCTTGTTTCCTGAAGGAGGGAACGGAGACGCCACGTCGGTGACCGACAAATATGGAATATCGCTTCGATAGACCAATCTACTTCGAGTGTACACTAAATGAGCCAATGCACATTGGCATGCAATTATTGCATCCAGCTGCCGCTGATCACTGCGTGAGTATAAGAAGGCAGCAGGTGCAATGCATTCCAGTTTTTCGCTGAGGAGCCGAGCCGGGGACCTGGCAGCTCAGCGGCGGTACAGCAACCATGGCGACGGGACGTCGTAACCGAGACATTCCCTTTCAGTCAGTCACTCTTGACGCCACGTCGGCGACCGACGAATATGGGATCCCTATCAAAGCGCCATGGGTGCTGCCCCTTCCAGTGCCCTGTGCGAGCCGCCTGCGCCCCTATTAGGTGTAGGCCGGGGCTCAGAACAAGTAGCTCCACTCACCGTTGTCAAAGCACTACCTTACTGGGTGAGATTGGATAACACTGGGAAAACGTACCTGGTCCGCTTGGAACCGGAATGCTGCGGAAGCCCCATCCTTCCGGAAGGAGGTCTCGGAGGGAAATACACATATAGCATCTGTTTAGGAGTATATGGAGAAATTTGAGGTGATTAAAAACCCTCTTGGGAAGGCAGAAGTCTGCCGGGAAAACACGGGCTCTAAGGCTATACCGTGGAGTATACACATACGAGTACCACTTAGGTCTCAATATGGAACCCACCCTTCCATGGTTCTCACGGATACATCAAGAAGGCATGGCGCCGGATGTTCCGCCGCGTCCAGCTGCTTAGGGTGATGGAGGATCTCAACAGGGTCTACAGTACGGACACTCTGGAGCAGTTTAAGCAAGCCGACACTAACCGGGGCCTCTCAGTGCCACTACTCGTTTGAGGTTAGAACACCGGCTCTACACGAAGGGAGGATACCGGCTCTACACGAAGGCTATAGAACCTAGCGAACGTGTTAGGGGTCGCCCAGCCCACAGCTCTACAAATATCTGTCAGCGAGGCGCCACGAGCCAGCGCCCAGGAGGATGCAACACTTCTAGTTGAGTGAGCTCACAACCTGAACGGGCAGGGCACATCCTGAGCCTGGTAAGCCAGGGTTATGGCATCCACAATACAGTGGGCCATCCTCTGCTTAGAGACGGCACTCCCCTTCTGCCGGCCTCCGTAACAGACAAAGAGCTGGTCTGAGGTCCTGAAGCTTTGTGTCCGGTCTACCAAGCACCTTAATGCTCGGACGGGACAAAGCAAAGCCAGGGCTGGGTCTGCCTCCTCCAGGGGCAGCGCTTGCAAGTTCACCACTTGGTCTTTGAAGGGTGTAGTGGGAACCTTGGGCGCGTAGCCAGGCCGGGGCCTCAGGATTACCTGGGAGTCAGCCAGCCCGAACTCTAGGCACGAATCGTTGACCGAAAATGCATGCAGGTCCCCTAACCTTTTTATGGAGACCAGTGCAAGCAGGAGCAGAGTTTTTAATGAAAGAAACTTTAGCTCAACTGAATGCAAAGGCTGGAATGGGCCCTGCTGTAGTGTTTTAAGCACTAGAGACAGGTCCCAAGATGGTATATAGGGGGGCCGGGATGGATTTAACCTCCTGGCCCCTCTAAGGAACCTGACGATGAGGTCATGCTTACCCAAAGACTTCCCATTCACGGGGTCATGGTACGCAGCAATAGCAGCAACCTGGACTTTGAGAGTGGAGGGAAACAGCTTTCGCTGTTTTTTTTTTGTCCTGCAAAGTTTGGCTCCAACCCTAATCAAACACACCTGCCTTTAATTTTTAAGTGAGCCTGAAGACCTTGATTAGTTGCTTCAGGTGTGTTTGATTAGGATTGGAGCTAAACTTTGCAGGATAGTCGATCGCCAGGAGCAGGGTTGGGCACCCCTGGTATAAGGCAAGGTGCGCTGCTAACAACTCTAGGCAATTGATTTGCCACTGCAGCTGCGGGTCCGTCCAAACCCCTGAGACTGCATGCCCGTTGTACGTGGCCCCCCAGCCGGTGGTGGAGGCATCCGTGTAAACCACAGCATGCATGGAGATCTGCTCTAGGGGCACCCCTGCCCGGAGAAATGCAAGATCTGACCACGGGGTGAGGGTTTGGCGACAGGCCGGTGTAACTTGGACCCGGTAAGTGCCACGCTTCCACGCCCACCTCGGGACTCGGCCATAAAGCCAGTGCTGGAGGGGTCTCATATGTATTAGGCCGAGCGGTGTAAGTGCCGCGGCCGCCATATGCCCCAGGAGCCTCTGAAAGAGTTTCAGTGGGACCCGCTGTCCTGCCCTTGAACGTATTCAAGCAGGCTAGCACCAACCGCGCACGTTCCTCTGTGAGGCGTGCTGTCTGTTCGACCGAATCCAACTCCATACCAAGAAAAGAGATCCTCTGCCTCGACGAGAGTTTGCTCTTTTCCCAGTTGACCCGAAGGCCCAGCAGGCTCAGGTGCCGGAGCACCACATCCCTGTGCTCGCACAACTGATCCCGAGACTGTGCTAGTATCAGCCAATCATCTAAGTAGTTGAGTATGCGAACACCTTGCTCTCTGAGGGGAACGAGAGCTGCCTCCGTGATCTTTGTAAAGACACGGGGAGACAGGGACAGCCCGAAGGGCAGGACCTTGTACTGATATGCCCGTCCTTCGAACGCAAACTGCAGAAAAGGTCTGTGGCGTGGAAGGATGGACACATGAAAGTACGTGTCCTTCAGGTCGATCGCTGCAAATCGATTCAAAAATAGCAGATCCAAGATCGGTTGTAACCCACCGCCTTTCTTGGGTACAATGAAGTAAGGGCTGTAAAATCCCGTCCTCATATCAGTTGGTGGGACCGGCTCTATTGCGTCCTTCGCCAGTAGGACTGCGATCTATTCCCGCAAGACAGGGGCATCGGACGCTTTCACTTTAGTGAAGCGGATACCGCGGAACTTGGGGGGACGCTGGGCGAACTGAATCGCATAGCTGAGGCTGATGGTCCGCAGAAGCCAGCGAGACGGGCTGGGTAGTGCTGACCAGGCCCTTAAAAACCGTACAAGCGGGACCAGCGGAACCACAGCCGTACCCGCAGTGGGGCAGCGAGGTGGAACACAGGGACCCAACTCGGGCGGCTTGTGAGCAGGCCGGAGTGTGGTGTGGGGTGCAGGGCTCACCTGGTTCCACGGGTTGGCAGAGGGTGCGCGAGTAGGGCCTTTGTTGACGCTCTCGAACCGCCCGCTGCTGCCATCTGGTGAAGGAAGAGGATGAGTGAGGTCCGAAGCTTGGCCGTCCGCAACTCTCCGTGCCCTCCTGGGACCCAGAGATAAGGGAAATTGCTCTTTTATCGAGTATTTGGGTACCGTCGGCCGTGAGGCCAATGGCGGGAAAAATGAAAAAAATGTGTCGTATCTCCTTAGTCTGCTTCTGGGCAGCCGAGAACTGCTGGGCGAAGCTCTCGACCGCGTTGCCGAATAGGCCGGTCTGGCACACGGGGGCATTGAGGAGCCGGACCTTGTCGGTGTCCCTCATGTCTGCCAGACACAGCCAGAGATGGCGCTCCTGGACCACAAGCGTGGACATCGCACGACCCAGGGAACTCGCGGTGACCTTCGTCGCTCAGAGCACGAGGTCAGTGTCGGTTTGGAGTTCCTTTAGAACTTCTGGGTCGTGACCACCCTCGTGCAGGTCCTTCAGTGCCTTAGCCTGGTGCACCTGCAGTAACGCCATGGCGTGTAAGGCAGAAGCAGCTTCCCCGTAAGCCGCATAGGCATTGAGGGTGGTGAGGGAGGAGGAGTAGTGGTCCCCAGAGGGTTGGTTCCCTGCGGGGTTTGCCACCACTGTGACCCTCAAACCGCCTGTGCTACTACCGGAAGTGGATATTGTCTGTCCGCCAGAACGAGCCCCAGATCGCGGCAGAGGCAGCGGGATTCTGCCCCCCTAAAGGTTGCGGAGCCTGGTGTGCAGCTCCGAAATGGTCATCTTCCCGCAATGGGAACATGACTCATCCACGAAAACCACCTCAGCGTGCTTGACGCCCAGATACGTGAGGCAGCGATCGTGACCATCACCCGGTGCCAGGTAATGACCACACCCAGAAACGCACGGGTGAAACGACATCCTTAAAAGGACGATCCGTCGTCTTTAAAAAGACGCACCCATGGAGCTCTTTTAGAGAGAATTTGCTCTTTTAGGAAATGCTCTTTCAGTGCTGAGGCGCACAGGGGAGATGGCCGCTTGCCACACGACAGGGGATAGTGCAGCCTGAAGGAACGACCGCCACTGTAGCACCATCCCGCCAACACAGGAAGCTTCCCAGAGCGTGCTGAACTCGCAGTTCACCGTAGACACAGTCAAGGCAAGCAGAACGACACTGTCGCTCGGCTTCGAAGCGAAAAGCTGGTATGCATTGCACCTGCTGCCTTCTTATACTCACGCAGTGATCAGTGGCAGCTGGATGCAATAATTGCATGCCAATGTGCATTGGCTCGTTTAGTTTACACTCAAAGTAGATTGGTCTATCGAAGCGATATACCATATTCGTCGGTCACCGACGTGGCATCGAGAGTGACCGACTGAAAGGGAACTGTTTTCTGTTTTATATATTTTTAAATATAATTAATTATTGGGGTGCAAAGCAGATTTTTCAGCAGCATTACTCCAGTCTTCAACGTCACATGATTCTTCAGAACTGATTTGATGCACAAGAAACATTTCTTATTATTATCAAAGTTGTGTTGCTTAATAATAGTGGCAACCTTTTTTAAGTATTCTGTGATAAAAGGAAAACTCAAAAGAACAGCATTTGTTTTTATATATAAGTATCTTGTAACATTCTAAAGAATGCTTTATTTTTATTTTTTTGGTGCTGTGCCTGCTGCTAGAGTGTACCATCACTATTCCCAGTAAAAATAAAACGGGAACACATGGTTAACATTTACTGCGTACAACAGTCTTATAGTGACAAGGGTCTCTATAGTGACTAGCGGGATAAAAAAATATATATATATACCACATACAAAGGAATAATAGTCTAACTGAAAGAACTACTAGGAAGAAAGGCGGAGAATTTAGGCCAATTCACCCAGACACACTAGCGTGTCATCTGTAATGAAAAAGCAGAGTGGATGTGAGCTTGAATAGATTCCATTTTCCCCACGCTCTGAACCACTCAGGGCCAGCAAAAATAGAGAGCAACCGAGGTACAGGCCGGCCACAAGCCAGTAATAGGATGACAAATGGCCGGCAAACAGCCAATCAAAATACTCTGTTGGGTGAGGAACCGCATTAGCATGTGACAGGGGGCCATGATTGACTCAGGGGAGATAACAGATGGAAAGGCACCCGAAATGAGAGAAGTCTAGCTTGGCCACACATCCCTCATTACTAGCCTCCTCTGATCCTTGCCCTATGATTCATAATTTGTTCCACCATTGAACAACAATGTGCGTTTGTTCGAGTACACAGTGCTTCATTAAATTTGTTAAAGCTGGTCTGTGAACAGATGTGGTCAGATGGAGAATAATGAGCTGAGTGATGGCAGTGCAGGTCTGAGAACAGGACACATCAAAAAATATGAGCGTGTTGCTCGTAATGTTTATCTTTATTCTCCAGTCTCGAAAGACTAGGGCAAAAAACAACTGCCCCTATATCTGAGGTTGGTCTTTGACCAACATGCTGAAAGTTTAAAAGGTGGCAGATTGTGGTGTCACAGTAGATCAATTCATTACAAGGGTAACATATTCTTGGCATAAGCATAATACCCCTGTGGCTAAACCCGAGTCTGCAGCTGATGCTTTTTGAATATGCTACAACTCCTTTAAAAACTGTCTGCAGCTCATACTGTATTATCAAGATACAAAACAGACAAATAAAGAACTCAAAAACCATCAAAGTCATCCATAACAAGCCAACTATTTCGCTTTCCATGCCCTGAAAATGCTATATGCATGCGGATTGTAAAGGACTATTTTTAAATTTTTAGGTTGAAACTTATATAGTGCCAAATGAGCTTGATGTGCCTTTCCTTTCTTAACAAGAACAAACTGTGTTTGAATGTGAAGTTGAATGTGAAGCAGAGGCGAGGCCAGAAATGTTTAAGTGGGTGGGCCTACATAAATCTGGGTGGGCAAAGTGTAGCATACGAAAACTGCATATCAAATTGCCAACAGAAAATACTGCACAAAGATTCAATACACGATACTACTAAAGCATTGAATAAATTAGTTTTAATGTCAACATTTACTAATACATTATTAAAATGAAAAGTTTTATCTGTTAACCGTACCGGAGCTAACGAAAAGTAGAAATTTTATTAGTCATCAAAGATTAATTTATACTGTACCAAATGTATTTCTCATTGTAAATGTTAGTTAAGGCATTGCCAAACGTTAACTAAAGTTTACTGTATGCAAAGCATTACCTTCTTAGATGATGGGGCTTCGCAGATGATCTCATAATCAAGTGCCTCAGTTCGCATTTAAAAGGAGAGTAGATATCAAGGAGTGTAGAAATGAGTGCAGCTGCAAATATGCAGTTCGTTGTGGAGAAGAGTATCTAGCACAATGTTTATTTTTTTCCCACCAAGAACACAATTGTATAGCGGTTCAAACACTGTGCCTTACCATAGGTAAGGTACCATGATGCTTTAAACACGTTTGGCTCAGAAGTTTCTAATCTATATATTCATCACACGCTGGTCTGGTTTCATTTGTAGGCAGTCCGGACTCAGTGCGAAGACTTACATTTAATTTGGGAAATCCAATATATACTTTTTAAATTCTGAATGAGGTTTGTTTTCACTATTTTCAAATTCAACTTTCAAATTTAACTCTATTTTCAAACACCCGCGTCCTCACATTGTTTACATAATTGTGGGTGGGACAAACAGAAATTGACCAATCATTATTTTGACAAGCGTATGGAAAGCACCTATAGGAAGAGGGAAAATTAATAAACTGCCTGTAATTGACCATGAAAACTTATGTTAAATATAGTTTAAAACACATACATGAAGTTATAATGATACTGTATACTGTACATTTATAATTATTATCTTTTGATAAATAGCTTCTCACTGGGTGGGCCCCGGCTGAAAGTGGGTGGGCCATTGCCCACCCGGGCCCATGAGTAGCTTCGGCTCAGTGGTAGAGCATTGCATTAGCAGCGAAAAAGCTTGTGTTTCAATTCCCAGGAAAAACACATACTGGTAAAAAAAAAAAATACCAAAAATGTATACCCTAAATGCACTGTAAATTGTTTTGGTTAAAAGCGTCTGCTAAATGCATAAATGTAAAATGTCTGTAAAATGCAAATGCATATACCAGAAATGTCAATTTGCCATCAACTGACTGATATTTACCGCCATGTAATTGATTTATTGTAGAATGAATTTGAAAACATATATAATTTACAGAAGGTTAGAACTGACATTTAGTGTGTGGTGGATATTTCAGTATGCTTGACATTAATTGCATTATATAAGTCACTATATAATGAACACAAGTTTCACTCTTAAGTTAAACTAATTGCATTTAACTTTTTTTTTATTATTATGTATTATTATTATGTATTATTATTATTATTTAATTGCAAATAACATGCACATTTTATAGATTTTAGGCCTCGGAATGTCAAATGGACTTTCTTTACAACTTGCCTGCAGAATTGAGACACCATGAGCAAAGATGGCATATTTCAAATCAAAAACTTTTAAGAGTCCTGCACTAACTGAGCTCCAGCCATTGAGATGAATGTGAATACATAGTGTTCTGCAGGTATCACAGATCTCCTTTAGTTATTGTTGTTCAGTAAGCCAAAGAAAGGCATGTTTTTCCAGTGTATCTTGGCAGAACAAATTTTTAAATAAATCTTAAATTACCATTTATAAAATGATTCTGATTGGTTGAGCTGCATTCCAAGCTGTTGTAAATTACACTACAAACATAAACCTTTGGCCACCTTCTGTGTGTTGCTCGGCAACTACTTTGTTGGAACCACAACTGTTTCTGAGGAACTACATTGTTTATTGGAAGAATACTGTTTTTATTTATATCATTACACTGTATTTGCTCTCTTTTATTTTGTGAAACCTTACTACGTATATGGAATAACCGTTTAATAAAAGCAATAAGCCCAGTGAAGCCATGGTTTACAGTGAATTTATAACAGCTAAGGAGGTTATAAATTCATTGTGAACCATGGCTTCTTGGGGTTGATTGCTTTAATCCACAACTGAAGATATAAAAATATAACATTTATATTTTATAAAATTAAACTTTTTTTTCACTTAGAAATTGCTATTTAGTTTCACAAACAATTACAAAAAAACTGCAATGGACATGTGATATGTAAAATTGTGAAGTAAAATTTCTTATAAAACATAATTTTTTACAGTTTTGGTACTGCCAAAGGCTTGCTAATTATTTTGCCATTAATTTAAAAGCATCTGCAAACTGATTTCAGAGGTGTCTAAGGAGTGTACAAACCTTTCATGTCAAGCTTTTTTTTTTGTTAGAGAAGACTGCATTTGTCACAAACACAAATAGCGCAGTGAAATACTGTCTCTGCAAGACCGCATAGCTCTTAAAATGTAAATTCACCTGAAGCAGAAAATAAAGTTCAAGAAAAGCAGAATAAAACAAGTGTGAGGCTATGTGTCTATGTATATACAAATATACTGTGTAAATAAATCTAAATGAGTTCAGGCAAAACAGGATTGCAAAGCAATAAGTTACTCAATATATAAACAGCTCCTGTATGCAACAAAGTACAGTAGGGCAAAGAGGCAGAGTTGTTAAAAGTCCGTTACAGATATAAAATCTGTGTTATGTGGTACTTTCACTGCCCTGGCTGTTCTAGCTTTGATTTTGAACAGGAGGTTCAACTCAGAAATAAAGTTCATATTGAAAGTGTAAATACCCTGAGAAAGGTTCAAGAGCCCATCAGAGGTCCCTGCTCTGACACACACAGTGTGAAACGGCCATTCAAAGAGAGTCAATTGCTGCTGTTATGCATGCCGCTGAAACACCCGATCACTGTGAGATGTTTGTGTTTCTCAGTGTGAACAAAACTAAATGGAAAGCAACAGCACCCCTCATGAAGTTTTCTTTCTTTCACAGAATTATTAATGCTTTACCTATTTGTTTTCCTCTCTCTCTCTAGTGGATTCCTCCATACATAATGATGAGATAAGTGAGATGGGAAGTTGCTCCCCAGGTAGCAGTATGAGAAAATAAAAGCACCAGCATAAAATTCAATAAGTCATGTGTCTGAGCGCTCCTAGGAGCCCCTCTCTGCGATCCCCTGTCTGTGAGTTAGTGACTCAAGCTACACACATGCACACTCTTCTCTTGTCTGTGATCAATTTGGTTGCAAAACACACAAGTTCAGTCAGTGCAGATTGTAAAAGTCCACATCGACAAAAACTAATATCTTCAGTGGTCTCCAAACATATTTATTTGTTTTAGGGAGACAGCAGAGACGCATGCATAAAAAACAATTATCAGTTTAACTGTACATTAACCACCTGTTGGGTACAAATAACATATCAGAATAGGGATCAAGATGCATGCTAATGTTTTGTGGATTCATACTAGACGTCTAATAAAATTATTAAAAACTACAGTCAAGCAGTTTTAGTGATATTAATAAATGGTAAATCAAATGTTTTATCTGTCACTCAATTATTTAATTTTCCCCATGTCCTACAAAACTATAAAACAATAGTATACTGTCTTGATCTATACGTGAACTTTGTAATTACTACTTGCTATTGTTTGCTTTTAAGTGTCTTCTTCAACTAGTGATGTCAATTGCCAATCAAGCCAATCATAACAGCGTCACAATGAGAAACAAACAACATTATGTATTTATAGGCACATGTGTGATACTGATGTTCACTACGTTTATGCTGAAATAGGTTAACAAACCCCAATATTATCATTTACAATTAGAAACATTTAAAAGGTACTAAAGTAATAGATACTGTTATTATAAACATAATTAGCATAGTTGGTCACAACAATTTTACACAACACAAAAGTTAATACAGTACAATAGTAAAATAATAAGAAGTAATTATTGAGTAACTTATATTGACATTATGCTACAGGGCCGGTGCATGCTTGAATCTGATTCACTGACGAACGTTCTATGGTCTGCAATTATTTTCAGGGAAACGCACGGAAAATTTAGTTTCAGGCTGCTTTTCACTTCGCCAAATGATTTCAGTTATTCCAACGATTTTACAACAGCAAAAAATAAAAAATAAACCCACAACGACACTAGCCAGGGCTTGACATTAACACCTGCCAACCCACCAAATGCGGGTGGATTTTGCTTGTGGCGGGTAACACAGTGACTCTAACTAGCAATTTTGGTGGGTTGAATAATTGTAGTGTTTTAAAAAAGCATCTGAAATAAGCCATATTGCAGGGTGGCATAATGACACTTTGTCTGAGCATTTAACATGTACGTTTATGTCCAATATTAGTGTTAAACTGTTGGACTTTAAATTTAAATCTACTATTGATTTTCACCATTGACTGATTTTGCAGAACATTTAGACTGATAACTTCTGTGCGCAGATGCGGCAAATTTGTCACAGGACGCGCGATATGACAGTTGCGTCCGACTATATATGAACTAGCTGTTTTAAATACAGTATTTTTATATTTAACATTAGTATATCAGTATGTTTGGAAGTATATTTTTTCGATTACTGGTGATAGGCTCTCTCTCTTGCACCTGCGTGGTTTAAAACACCAAATAGTCATGCTATGACAAGAACAAAGAGTCTCTCTCTTGCTCTACCTATGCACGATAATATTGTGTATCGTCGATCTGATCTGATTTGAAAAATGACTATATCCCCCAACATTACAACATATATGGATTTTTTTGTTTTGTTTTTAATGACCAGCCCCAACCCGTCCCGCAAATAAAGTGACAATTTCTTTAACCGGGGTCCGTGGGTTATGAGACGACCCGTGCATCACTAATGCACACAGTGTTGCCTTGCGCTTGCGCGCTAATGACAGAAACGAAGAGACAGCTAGCTGCCCTGCTGGAGTTACGTCGTTGGACGCTGGTGGAGCTATGTGGTGACATATAAAAGGTGTAACAAAACCCAGTGAGCAGAAAACACACATCGACCTGACGATAAAACCAAAAAGGAAGAAGGGACAAAGAAAAACAAAAGACTTTTCAACGAAAAGTGGAAGTCAGGTCGAGAATGGCTGGTATATGATATGAGAGTATATTCACAACAACAAAAATGTAGCTAGTAAAAATGCTGTGTGACTAGTAACTTTGGAAAACCACTAGCCACATTGGCTAGTGAGCAAAAAAGGTAATGTCAAGCCCTGACACTAGCCAAATAAAAAAATAAAGTTAATGACAAATAATTTCCATGTTTTGAAACAAAATTAAATTTTATTATATACATAAAGCACATAATTATTTCTCCTGCTCTCTCTCCCATACAAACGCACACACATACAGTTTGCACAAGCACTAATGTTGTTAGAGCTACTCTGATGCTTTTATCAGAAAGATAGTTTCGCAACTTAAAAGCTACATGACTGTAATAATAAAATCTCCATAATCATCGGGAAGAAGGAGACGGGAACCAGTGGACAATCAAAATGACACTTTAATAATCACAAAATAAACAAAACAGCACAACAGCCCCTCACGGACGACTGATGCACACAAAATAAAACCAAAGCATGGTCCTCTCTCGTCCTTCACTGTCGTCGCTCCAGTTTTATATCCTTCCATCTCCTCTGTGGGACTCGAGACCGGCGGTGGGTCGCAGGTGTTGCTGATTTCCCAATCACTCCACCGGCCTCGCTTGTGTTCCCACATCCCTCGGCCCCGCCCCACTCGCCACAATGACATTTCGTAATGTATCGGCCCATCGTCAGCTGTTCCTTACTTATATTGCCATGCGGCATTGCCATTTATTTCATCTATTTTTTTCTCCCTCGACAAAAATAGTTCCAAAAAATGCTCTCCTTCCTGAATAAATCAACTTTTTAAACAAATTGTGCTAATGAATTATTCCATGGCTCACTTGCTCCTTAATAAATTTGTCCATACTTTAGTGAATGATTAAAAACTTCACTTGTACCTGAATGATTAAGCATTTTTGAACACATTTTTTTTAGTTAATGATTTAATGGTTCACATGCTCGAACCCCTTTCACTGCCATTACAAATCATGAAAAAGCCAGGACATTTTTTTTTTCATATAACTCTAGCAGTTGTATTTGTCTAAAAGAATAAAGTAATATACACCCATAATGACTTGAGGGTGAGTAAATCATGGGGTAAATGTAATTTTTGTGTAAAGTATCCCTCTAAGAAATGTGCATAATGACTTAAAAATAACTAGAATTTATAATGGTAATTTATTTATTGCAAAGTGCAACAAATGCAAATTAAACTGTAAGATGTCATGCACTCATTTGAGTATCATATATATATATATATATATATATATATATACTAACAGAACAGGGGCTTAAGAAGATGAAACCAAATACCAAAAAGTTCCACAATCCCACAGTGACCTCACAAAACCACATCAAGTTAATTCCAGTGCATCCGTGAAACTCAGCATTTTAGCCCTTATAAATCCAGGAAACTCAGTGATGCACCTCCCCGACACATTACAAAAACACAAGGTCCCCCGCCGTCTCCTGTCAGGCCAGACAGAGAGACACTCACTTGGCAGACGCTCTGTAACAGTGGTGACATCTGTGAAAGCCAACAGAAGGGCAACGAAGGGTGACTGAGGACGATAAATGGGGAAGATACTGCTTTGTAGTTGTCATTGTTCTATCTATGGCAAAGTGCCTCACTTGTTTTTCCATTTTGCTGAGGGCAGATGTTTTTGTGCGTGCATGTTCATCAGGGAATATAACTCCTTAGATTTGCTGGTGTACTTCTGAGGTGAAGTTGTGTGTGTGCGTGTTCCTTCAGTCTGCTTCTGAGTTCCCAGGGCGTGACTCCACAGTCTGCTCTGTAAATCGACATCTTGTTAAGTCAATCTGTTCCACTGTATCTTCTCTCTCCCACTCACTCATTCCACTCTACTGCAGGACAGATTGTTTGCTAAACTTACACATCTATCATTTATTCATATATCACTTGTTAATTTCAGCAGATATATCATTTACCAATATGAAGTTCAGTCCATAATGTTGATGATTCCTGTCTATTTCATCAATGTAAATCACTCATTAACACAGCATGATCCCTGATGGACATCTATGGCCATTCTTTAGGGGCGCTCACATCTGCAGCGGCCAAAGAGCTCCATAAAATCTAAATGAAATGTTATGTGATGTAAAAGAAGCAGACAGGGAAAAATATAAGTCCACTTCGGATTAAACGGATCAAAACTGTTAAAATATGAAATATAAAATACATATGCTAGAAAATGGCTAAATAAATATATATTGGCACTGTTTTTTTTTTCAAACAGTAAAAAATATTAAGGCAGGTGTGAAACACTCTTTTACATATTAAAAGTAAGGAATAAAATGTACTGTAGTAAGTGTAGAATTGCATGGTCTCTTTACTCATTTGCCTCAGTCCGATTGAGAGAAACAGTGTGAGATGTTGAGACAGGTTAAAAGCATTTGGCAAATACTGAATATTGAACAATTGTGCGCACCGTTGTTGCTCCAGCTGTTAGCAGAGAATAATCACTGCATTTGGGGTATAAAAAGACAGAACTATGTATTGTGCCAAAGACACTGTCTGTTCATTCACACAGGCAAAAACTGATTGGCAGCTGCCTTTAGCGGAGCCTTTATCGATTACCTCCATAGCATTCGGCACGTTTGCCTGTGAGTGACATCACCTCCAAAAACAAACATGCCCCATAGTATAATCCCGCCCCCTCACATTGATTGACAGCATTCCGTGTAGACATTGGAAATTCCAATGCAAAAGGGATTGCAATTCCATTTGAGCTTTGACAAGTTGCATGCATGACGCAGATAAGGTGAAAAAGCAAATGTGGTAATTAATATTGCTATTTAAATATGACAGGCTAATAACTCACAAGACATGGGAAATACAGTTGAAATGTGCCAGTTGCTGCTTTCGCGAAAGCGAAAATGCAAATGGTGATGCAAGATTTGCAATTGCATTTGGATTATGTCACAATTTATGCGCCCACATGTGGAAAACGCAATTGAAAATACAATTTGAAATTGCTTTTGAAAAAAGTCCTGAATATTCTTCCATAACAGTGACTATCAGTAAGAGTGCAGATAGTGCAGCTGATCGATTTAGGCGAGATGGAGGGGAACTTAATGTTACTGTGAGCAATTTCACTATCTATATGATTTGCCTCAGCCCACATGCAGGATATAATAATAAAAAAGATGAGTGAAAAATGGTGATTCATGCTTGATAACCGTTCATCTTGTTCATGCTATGATGTATTACACACTGCTGCAATGATTTCTCTGCAGAATTACAATTTTAAGCAGCATGAAAAGTGATTTCTAGTCAGAGTAGAATGACATCTTATTTTTTACTAATACATCTTATTTCTGATCAGATTTTCAAGATATTAATGTTATGGCATTGTTAGCGGTCAAAAGTGTAGCAACCTGCTGACCTGCAGCAATAACATCGATCAGTGTCATCTATCATTTGACATGTTTATGATTTAATTATTCAAAGCAGCTTTTTAAGATGATCAGAGTCACTGTCCTAGACACCATCATAATTCCAAATCAACTTCTGAGTATAATTACCATAAACCACCACAAATTGCACCTGATTAAGATTAACATTAAATTTACATTTGCCATTTATTTATGCATTTAGCAGATGCTTTTAGATCCAAAGAAGTGACAGATGAGATTGAGTTTCTTAAGAAAATTTTCTTAAATTTTATTGACCTAAATTTGTAATATACTTCAGCACGTCAGAGTTTTTTTTGCTTGTTTTTGTAATTAATACTTTAATTTAGCAAGGATGCAAAGTAAATATTTTTTAACATTTTCTATAATTTTTTCTATTCTGAAAACCGGGAAAAAAATTACCACAAAATTATCAAGCAGTGCAAAAAATCTTTAACACTCATAATATATACCAACCATAATTATAATAATAAAATACCAATATAAGACCAAAACCTAACTTTTCAGTGTCTCCAAACCCCAAATTTAATTCTCAGAAGAGACTTTTTGCTATTTAAAATATTGATGACGGAAGGTTTTTTTTTTTTTTTTTAAGTTGTATTACTCACTGGGAACATTTGCAGACCCAACAGTTGATTTTAGGTTTTACTGACCTTAGGGGGGCATTCAGGCCCATTCTAACCCTCAACACCAACACACACACACACACACACAATATTATAATATTCTGCTTTATTCAATCACTGAGCAATATCACTGTAAAAAATCCAACTCGAAAAAGGTTCAAATTACTGGGGTTTTTTTGTTGGCTCAGCAAATTTCTATGAAAAAGTCAGTAAAACTATTTTTAATACATTTATTCAACCTAAACCAAGTTTCTTTCTATAAACTAAAAAAGTTAAGTTTTGTGAACAAGGTTTTGCAAGTTCATCCAAAAAAAATTTGGCCAACTTATTAAGTTGAGTTAGGACCTGCCCTCCCACTAGCAAATACTAATACCATTTGTTTATGGGACATTAAAGAAAAAATGTTGTTTGGTTATTTTTTTTAAATAACTTCATTGTGTCAAATGTAATAGTGTTATTTTATATATATTTATTTATTTATGGAAGTCTGGAGTCTGGAAATAAAGTATTAGTGAATAATAGTATTAATAAATTAAATCATCCCCACTGTATAAATTATAATATATTGTACAGATAATGTACAATAGTAATGTATTAGTATTATTATTGTTAGAAGTAATAGTATAGTATATTGTGCACAGCAGTATATTGTGAACTCTGGAAATTATGCTGCCTTTACGTGCTAATTTAATTCTTATAAATACTAGTTTCATCACACACACACACACACGCGCGCACGCACACACACACACACACATGAAGTCAAAATTGAACTCAAGTCTTTCAAAAGCGGGAGGAAATTTAAGTAAGGCAGCATTAAATTGGCGGAAGAAGACTTTTACTGTGAAGTTCGTTAGTGGGCGCCAATGCTCTCATCTCACTAGTTTGCATAATACCCATGCCCTCGAAGACAGAACAGAACACAGTTAGCCTAATTAGGAGTTATTTTTTAATTGAAATGTTACATTTGAATAAAACATACATTTAAAAATAATTAGCAGCATGTTTTACGATAAAAATGATATTTTCCTCTCGGGCCAAACCACGCCCCTCAGTACGTGACCTTTGCACAACCTTGATGTGAGTCAACGTCAACGTTCACTTTTTAATGCGGGAGAAACAACTTGAGAAGACAAGGCGTGTTCATCAAGCGGTCGGAGAAAGAAAATCTTTATTAAAGACAAAGCAGCACGTGGCGATAATAATCCAGAGGAATATATGGTGAGTGATTTTATTTGGTTTTGTTGTACTTTTACTTCTGAATTAGATGATATTGGTTCGTTGGAAAAATAGAAATGCCACAACTTTGCTTTGTAAGTTATAAACATTACTGAATGTTTAAATTAGCTTTATTTTTAATAATTTCAACGACGTTACGTGAAATATTTAAGTTTTTATCTTTTGTTGAGATGGATTTTGCTGCACAGTAACGTTAATATTTTTGAAGTCGTTCACATTCTGTTGATTTCAGCCATATTAGGCTACATGGTTCTTGATCTGCTAATAACGTTAGTACTGAAGGGCAGCTAAGAATTCTGATTAATTGCTACAACAGTAGGCCTAGTAAGTTAGATTAATTGAATGCTCTGAAGAGATAATGATTTTTGAAAGTCTCTGTGCAGCAGTTGTCATACACTAAAAACTAAAAAGCATAAGTATAAATTCATTTTCTATTTCATTGTTCATTCAAACTGATCATTCACTTTGTGTTCTTCTCTTAAACAGATCTACCTTGAGAGCAAACTTCATGCAGTGTAGACACTGTAAATACAATTGTGCCAGTCAAAATCTGCTGCTGAGACACTACAGGCTAAAGCACTGGCGCCCAGGCCGACGTGAACCATTGTTGTGCCTGTACCCTGAGTGTGTCTGCTCTTTCAAAACGCCAGGTGCGTTGAAAACTCATTTATATAGGGTCCACACAAATTCTGATAAAACAACAGGGCAAGCTACATTTAAATGTGACCTATGTGATTATCACAATGTTTGTACTGAAAAAAACTTTATCAGTCATCTGGGTACACATCTGAAAAGGAATGAGACAGTGCAATGCCCATTTTTGCACTGTAATTTTAAAACTAATGTCTATGTAACATTTCACAGTCACAAGTTCAAACATCACCAAAAATGCAAAATAAGTGATTATAGTTCATCAGCTGTAACTGTCGATCACACAGACTCTGATAATTGGTTAGATTCTGCTTCAGAATGCTTTGAGGATACATTGCATGATATACATGTAGAAGCTGCTGATGTTGAAGATATTAACAAAACTCTTGAGAAGAAGTTAGCTTCTTTGTTCCTTTGTATGCAGACAGAACTATGTGTATCTAGAAGTGCTACACAGCACATTTTTCAAAGTCTGAATGAAATATTAAACCTGTCTAAACCATCCACCTTATGGTTGGACTTCGTGGGCTTAAGGTGGACTTCGACCGAAAACAGGATGTAAATACAGGTATGAGCGCTGGCTGAATAATTATCTTTTTTTTTCATATCTTTCACATCTACTGCAGTCAGATTCACCCACGTTCACTCTGAAGGAATCACTCACATTGGCTGTGCACTTGTAATGACACATCAAGGATGTTAAGAGGCTAAAAGCAGGTTTAACTATTTTATCGTTGTTCTCTGTATTGACAGCACTCCAAATTTACCCAAAAAATTAGCTCAATGTTAAAATTGACCGGAGTTCTGCTTTAAGTCTCTTTAAACGATCTTTAAGGATTCATGCAGAAGTAAATCATAATTAAAATTATTTATCTCCCTCTAGACAACAGACATCTTATCACAAAGAAATGCTACAGCTTTACGGGGTCTCCCCTTGTACCTCAGGGAGCACGATGCAATATCAAAGACTTGTCTGGTAAGTTTTTAGCTTTTGTTCATGTCATATTTTCAATGACCACTGTTATTTTATGAAATGTGTGGTTAAATTTAATAAAGGTGCTGACAGTTTCCATGTGGCTTGTTTTCATCAAGTATTTACATCAGGTTAAGTTGTTAACACTTACTGTGCCTGTGGCAAGCAGTACGAGGCTGAGAGCCGTGAGAATGGTGCAAGGCCGGTGGCGTGATTAAGGCAATTCACCTGCGTGCAGCACCGGTTTCGATTGTCTCACAGAAGAGCTTTGGATTGATAAAAGGAGGAGCGACGACAGTGAAGGATAAAGGCTTGGACTATTTGCATTATGTTTTGATTATGTTTGAGCGACAGTGCTCTGTGGGGAGCTGCCGCTTTTACTTTAGTTTTGTGTTTATTTATAATTAAAGTTGTGAACATTTGCTGGTTCCTGCCTCCTCCTTCCTGGGGTTCAGCTCCAACACAGTTAAAGGATCAGGGAAGGAGAAGTCAGAAACCGGCGATCGTTCAAACGGACCTTTAATCATATAAAATACAAAATAAAATTGAAACAGCAGCCCCTCACGGACGACAGCATCACAGACATAAATAAAACATACCAAAAATAGTCCAGGCCTGGTCTTCACTCGTCGTGCACTGTTGTCTCTGATCCTTTTAGTCATCTGGGCCTCTTTTGTGAGTCACGAGGCAGGATGCGTTATTTTCCCATGGTTCTTATCCTTGTCCTGCTTGTTTTTTTTTTTTTTTTTTTTTTTTTGCTAGAGTTTGAGCTTTGATTTATTTTTTTATATTTGTACATATGCACAACAATTTTTCATGTAATTTATATAATTCTTAGGACAGTGATTTGGAGGAGATCTACACAAGAGGAGTGAAACTGTGCATCCTTGAAGTTATGGAGGACGATATCTCACAGACAACAAAGTCATGTCTAAACTTCGGCATCATTCTGGAGGAAACTGTGGTCATGCAGGACCTACCTGACTTTCCTACTGCTTTCATGGTACTCTTTGGACTTGGACTCATGCACTGAACATTGAGTATTCAAAAGGACTAAAATACACATTTGAGGCAGTGCAAAACATCTTTGTGGGATTGGGTGAAAAGTGCACCAACAGAGTTCAGTCCCTGAAGAATAAGCTACTTACTGTATAGGCAGTTCAAGATGCTTGTAGTGTTTAAAAGTTAGCCTTGAATTCTCTAAAAGTAAAATGCTTATGTTTACATTTGCTACTGCTTAGCAAGATTTCATATACATATAACATAGTGTTACTGCTGTGTAATACTGTTTTAACAGCAGTGAGGAGTTTTACTTGCAGTATTGCAGTATTTCAATTTTCCCTGTTGGATTGATAGCCAGAGTTGGTGCTTTGTAATACTGTTTTAACAGCAGTGAGGAGTTTTACTTGCAGTATTGCAGTATTTCAATTTTTATTTTTGAATCGCTTTGGCTTAAATATTTTGAATTTTTAAGACTTGTACTGGGTTGAATTATCTAAAGAGCCAAATGCTTATTCATTTATTTGATATTTTTTGATTCAATTGATATTTAAATGTTTCATGTTTAGGTGCGCCATTACTTTGTAGATGGATGCTCTTTTAAATTTGAAAAGTATTTGTAAAGTTTGTGTTTCTCATGTGCATTGGCAGTGTTTTGTAAAACTGTTTTACTGTATTGCAGTATTTCAATTTGCAGTGTTGCAAATTACACTTACCAACCAACTTTTGCCTCCAACAAAAATAAATGTTTTGTTAACATTGACTCACTGTTTTCAGTTTTTGACTTGGACAATGTTATTGTAGTTTCCAGTCGTAACATATTATTACTTAGTACCAATTTCCAATAGATTTTTTTTGTTCACTCAACTTCAGACATTGAGTTCTACAGACCAAAAATGTTGAATTGGCGCAACTTAAAAAGGTTTGTTAAAAAAATAGTTGCACCTCTTCACAAAACTAACAATCTTAAGTTGACCCAATTAAATATTTTTTGTATGACTGACAAATCAATTTCAGTCAGTATAACTGATATTTACAAAAGTTGAGTGAACAAAAAAAAGCTGAAGGAAATTGGTACTAAGATTTTTTTTGTTGTACTGGCGTAAATTTTTTTACAGTGTACCAGTCTGCCTATAAATAATGAATAATTCAGCAATGTCCCCTTGTTGAAACTATCCATTTCACCAATGATTATCAAAAAGGCCCCTGAAACCCCTGAGTTGTGACACTTAGTCAATAATTCACTCATTTCTATTTCATACATATCTGTTGTATCGTGTTTAAAATTGATGCACAAGTGTCTGATTGGAGCTCTACTGTGCTGACCTGCCAACATAGGGATTTCGCTATGGATGAGGAAGAGCATTTTCTATTTCCTTTATAATGCAGTGCATGGTTAAGGTTATTTTTCTATTTCGTTTTTTTTTTTTTTGAGAACACCATACAAAGCTTTGATAAACTTTGATAAAGATATTCCAACTAAAATGTTTAGGTTCAAATAACTTTAAATCAGTGACTGGGTCAGGAAAAAGTATTGTATCAAAAGAAGTTGATACTTAATATTTTAATGAAATGCAATTTAACTTTCTGTCTTGTATAAATGGTAGAATATTTGATTTTAGATTTTTTTCCCCAATGTTGTTTTGATTCCCATTACTTTCATTATAGAAACATTCTTTAAATGTTGTATTTAGTATAACTGACTTGCATTTAGAAAATATACACCCTATCATGATGTTGTACAATGATTTTCTATTTACAGTATTGAGAACAAACTTCAGGGTCTGAAACCTCAGTATCTGAACTTAATAAAATTTGACATATAATGAATGAGAAATATGCTGCTGCATGGAAGGGTTTGCCAATTAAATCCCTCTTTCTGTGTAAACAGTGAATGTTTGAGAGATTGAGAGATCGTCATACAGTCAGCACTTACAATTCATCTAAATTCATTTCATCTGCTTTCATAATCTAGAGAAGGGTTCAGTGATTTCCGCTGAAAATGGGAACAGGTAATTGCATTTGACCAGGACAGAATAAATGTCCATTCACAAATCAAATTTTATTTTATTTCTTTGCTTGTGTTTGCACCTGTGCATAAATAGGCCTTATCATGTCTACCACAACATCCCTGTCAAAGCACAAGCTTGTCTCCACTAACCCGTGACGACAGATATGGTATACACACTGAAAAGCACTGATGTCTTTCCCTGTCTTGTTCTTTCACACTCTTAAATATTTTCTTTATGTCATACAAGAACATTGAGCATTGAAGTAAAAAATCTAAAGCTACTTTTGGTCTGATCATTGCTAATGAATTATCTTCATATTTTTCCTCAGCAAATAATTTCTAAATAATTGTGATTCATATCATAAAATCCTCAGGATATACAGTAATCCATTAGATTCAAATATGAAGCATTCAGTAATGTAAATTTGTTTAAAATTAATTGAGAAGACTCCACTTTATCTTTTGAATAGGTGTCGTTACCTTTCTTTCTTTCTTTCTTTCTTTTTCAGTTTCTTTCATATCATCAAATGCCAAGTCTCACAAATTTCAAACAGGAAAGGGTTTAATATTAGTGGGACATTATACAGACTCATGCTAAGCCCAGATCTGCTCTTTTACTAAGGCACAATGGACATTATTTATGAAACTCAAGCAGAACAATTTCTCTGTAAATCATTTGTAAAACCATTATTACGTCAATATCTTTTCAAATCAATTCTATTTAGCTGAAAATGGATTTATGATTGATTTACACAGAATTTTTTTTTTCTCGGGTTTATGAATAAGTCCCAATGTTATTGCAGAGCTTTTACATTAAAAGACTGATATTTACTCAAAATTGCTCTGAATCTTCAATTTGCATGTGAATTGCTAATACAGTTAGCTGAACCCCCATTCAACCATCCAGAATCCAAAGGGCTAATCATTAGCAATTGATTCAGCACCTGTGACTCGTGCGCTTCAGCAAATAAATATTCCCCCATAAATGGCTAGAGCTAACAGCTTTAAAATATTGTCCAAATGTTTGTGGCTGCTTGTTATTTATTTATGCAATGTTAACAATGACCAAAAAGGATCTGATCTGACACTTGCATGCAGTTCGTGAAAAGCGTACAACAGCAATTTTCAGCACCGATTTCATAAGAAGACCCTGTGTGTCTCCAAGATATTTTATAGACTTGGAATCATCAACACAGAATAAAGTAATATCTGTGTTTTTTTTTTGTTTTTTTTTCAAGGAAAACCACACACACGCAATCACAAATAAACCCTCATAGTTGGCCCAACCCTATTATTATTAAATTAAAACATGTTAATGTTTTTATCATTTTAAAATGATTAAATTACCATTAAATACCATTTATTTATTTCAAATTAATTAAGTATATTCAATTAATTATAAATGTATTTCCAACCCTTTCTTTAATTGTTATCTTTTTTACTTATTCATAAAAAAATTAAATAATAATAAAAAAAGCTCAAAGCAATCATGTATTCACAAATCAGTCTACACTGATCCTGCTGGATTTCCACGCAGCCCATGAACATGACACACCATTACAACATTTATTTTCTTTTCACACTTTTCTCATCTTTCTATCATCACATTCAATTTAAAATGGGAATGCTAACAGCTATCCTTCTCCAGGCGTTATAGACAGAAAATGGCTCACCTGTACTGAACCTGCAACTGAACATGTAAGAATAAAGAATTCCATGCATTTTAACATTATCAAAATAGTATTCCTAACTTGCTTGGGCCAAAAGAGAGCACATGTAATGTCAGCACACTGTCTGACTGCTAAACAAAATCCTGCATTGATATATTTCAGATCCTGGAGATTGTCTGAGCACAGATATCTCAAGATAAGATGGTACCGTTTTGCTTGAGTCAAGCTCATAAGCTCAAGCTCTGCTCTCTGAGTGTCTCCTCTGTGTGTGTGTGTGTGTGTTCAGGCCAAAGAAAAAGCTATTCAAACATCTCATTCCTGGAGTCTCAGCTGAGGCAGAGAAATCAAACATCAAGAACAAGTGCTGAAAAAAACTAAGGACAGCACTTCTTCTGAATGCAGTGCTATGCTCACTAAAAGGTGTAGTTTCGTCACCTTAAGAAAGAGATCTTTTTACAGAAAAACTAATTTATACAAAAAGTTACATTGTGTTATACAGGGTCAAAAAGTCTAAATCCACATTGAAAATCTGGGATGCAAAATCTAATTTATCTAAATATTTTTGAAGCATTATCAAGAAAATGAGGATCACCAAGGTTCACCTGCTTAAAATGTGTCACAAATTGTTGTAAATTATTTGTAGCTATAGTGTCTCTATTTTTAGATTGATTCTCTCTAACACTGAAACAAAAGATGAACTGAGGTGACATTACACTCCATGAAACTTTAAAACCAGTGAAATGACTGTTGAAGTAAGTGAGATGGAAACAGAATGCAATATGTACAAAAAAAAAAAAGAAGATGGAAAAAACAGAATACTGCTAGAGTGTTTTGGGTGCAACAGGAAGATATAAATGAAAGATTCGGAGCTTGAAAACAGCTCTCATCCATCCATCTCACTCCAGTACTACAGAATGAACATTCGATCCAGTCAGCTTTTTATAAACAGGTTAATATATGTGGATCTTCTATTTCTGTTCCCAGCAGGAGAAAGCTATAATGCATAAACACTCATGTCAATGTCATTAGTCGGTCACTGTTAGTCAACCACTTCCTGTGAAGCCAATGAGGTCTCAAAGACCAGAAAATGTCCACAAAAAACATGCGGGAGAGGAAAATTACAGTAAGCCAGAAAAAGCAGAAAAAAAATAAATAAAAATGAAATGAAATTCAAGATATTTTGGGAAGATATATTGAGATGATTTCAGAGGAGATTTGAGATTCTAGATTGAAAGAGACTAGATAAAATAAATTAAAATGTTATTTAAGGAGAGATGAAATGTGTATGTGACATCAGAGGGTCAAGATTTGACATAAAATATAAGATATAACATATCTGATGTGAGATATAGTACAACTGAGATATGATATTTGACATGAGACTTACAACAATAAATGAAATTGGAGATATAGATATTATAGATTTAAAGAGAAGAGAAGAGAAGAGAAGAAAAGAGAAGAGAAGAGAAGAGAAGAGAAGAGAAGAGAAGAGAAGAGAAGAGAAGAGAAGAGAAGAGAAGAGAAGAGAAGAGATCTCATAACATGAGTGGAGGAGTGTGGTGAGACTAAAACCAGGATGAGCCCTGAGACATTCCCAGCACAATTCATTCAATTAGTTATCTGAATTCTATCAACCATGATCCTCGTTTTATAATCACAAAAGAAGTTCACAATCCCCAGCCAAAGACTTTATAAGATGATGTAATGAACTTGTGTCTCTTGATGTCTCTCCTAATCCTTAAAACCCCTTACATTCATTTATCTATCTACTGCGAAGCTTTGATTCATGTTTTGAAGCCAGTTAAAATCAAGCTTTCCGAATGCTGGCTATGAATTATTATGACAGTATAAATAGTAGCAAGAGGGCCACTAGAATGTTAAAAAGCCTCTTTTGCCCCACTGAATGCGTCTCATTCCCCAAAAGCAAACAAATGTTTCTAAATGAGCCATTTACTGATCCCTCAATACTGGCGCAGAGTTTTAACACTGTCGTCAGTGCAGGGAATTCTAGAATAGAATTCAAACAGTGTCATCTCTGCACAATGGAGGGGCAAGCTGAATAATATGAGGACAGTGGGTGGTCCTAATACCCTAAAATATTATTGTCAATACGCCAGAACATATCATTGCTTATGAAAATACATAAAATGCTTGAAAACCCAGGAACGTCATCAAGAACAGATTTAATCACTCCAATAAACCATAAATTAAAACACATTACTGAACACAAACTGTTCAGATACAGTTTTTTTTTTCTGGCCATTTAAAAACACAGCTGCATATTTGGATAACTTCACATGGGTCAACAGTCTTTTCGCAGCTTTGAATCCCAGGGCAGTTTGGTAATTTATAGTCCTCCGGTGGATAATTAGAGTTTAAGCCGGCTAGACTGACCTAGATCTATCTATACCTTATGAAATAAGTGTCATCCTCGCTCTGGGCTGGTAAAAATGTTTTGTAATACAAGAATTTATTAAGAAGAGACACACAATTAGACACTTATGAGGCTTTAATAGGTTGCTCTCTTACCCAAGCTATTTTTTTAGGAGAAGAGACCTACTTTTGTATTAAACTTAGCCGGGAGTCATTTTAACAAGGATATTGTAAAGCTCTCCTCTCCGCTGAAGAAAAACCACGATGAAAGTAAACATTCATATTTATCTCCATCAATATATTTCCAAAAAGGATGAAAAAGGCCAGTATGACACAGGTACAAGCCACTTAGTGGAGCCAAATTGCTCTAAAAGCAGAACTTGACATTTGGATTAAAGTGAATTTTGGAGTCATTATCTGACGAATGCAATCTGTCTTTCCTGTGCTGACTTCTCTCTTATTGAAACAGAAAGTTTGAGCAGGGCATATTGAAAGTCTTGTGCTTCTAACTGGTAAAGAAAATAATCAATTGCATTCTGTTTAAGTCTCATGGCAGTTTGCATCATGGATAAAAGCAATGAAGATAGCATTAGAAACAATTTTGTTGAAAATGTACTCACCCTCAGGCCATTCAAGACTTAGATGAGTTTGTTTCTTCATTAAAACAAATTTGGAGAAATGTAACATTAATTGCTTGCTCATCAATGAATACATTGCATTGAAAGGGTGCCATCAGAATGGGAGTCCAAACAGCTACAAGTAATCCACACCACTCCAGTCCATTAATAAATGTCTTGTGAAGTGAATAGCTGTGTGTTTGTAAGAAACTTTAACTTTATAACGTTGGTCTGGCCCTAACTGGAAAAAAGAATGCTTCTTCCAGAGATAATGCTACACTGCAGAGGATCCATTGGTGATTAAATGATGTGGTGCTAAATTGCTCCATATTTTTTCTGATGAAGAAACAAAACTCTACATCTTAGATGGCCTGAGTGTGAGAAATTATTATTATTATTTTTTACCACATTTTCATTTTTGGGTAAAATATTCCTTTGAAACATAACATTTAACTACTATGACTACAGACAAGAAAAAATGAGGATTAAAACAGAATGAAGCTGCACCCTTGTTGTGTGCGTAAATAGAAAGTGGACTCAATCCCATGAGAGCTTGAGACTCCAGAGGGTGCCACAAAATCTCTCCATAACCAGCAGCTCTACCTCTATAACTGATACAATCTCTCCCTCCATGTTTCTTTCTTGTTCTAAAACAATTGGTTGTTGATGAGCTCAGGACCTCACTGAAAGTAAGGTGAACTCAATATGTGCTCTTGGTCTCTGTGGGTGTGTGTGTGTCCAGTGTACTTCAAATCACCCTGCACAGGATGTCACATTGAGTAAAACGTACTCGGTTACTAAACGTAACCTCGGTTCTCTCTAGAAGAGCGAACGAGTACTGCGTCTTAGCTAAGACGCTACGGGAAAAGTCTCTTTTCACGAAATACTGAAGCAAAAAATTATCCTTAATTTTGTATTTTTGTAAAGCGCATTTGCAGCAGTACACAGCCATAGGCGAGACGGCTCGTTCGCTCATTGGCTTGTTCTGCGGCAACTGCACAGCCTATCGAGCGCGGGCTGATGCAACATCAGACCAATAAGGGCGCTTCGCGCCCTTCTTGCCACTTCCCGCCGAAACGGGTGTGGCCCAACCTATAAAAGGAGCTCGAAAAGGCTGACTCACCTGATTTATTTCATCGCCGAAGCGAACCAGAGTGAATCGTGTGCACGGCAGAGAACGCAGTACTCGTTCGCTCTTCTAGAGAGAACCGAGGTTACGTTTAGTAACCGAGTACGTTCTCTTACGAGAGCTCTCTCGTACTGCGTCTTAGCTAAGACGCTACGGGAACCCAATGTAAAACGCCGTGCGCGCAGGGATCACACACCAATAAACCTGAAGCAACGCCCAGGATTTACAGTGCACAGTCACCTGAGGGACTCACAGAGAGTCCAGGACAGAAAAGGGAAAAAGCCCTCCGTCCCATATCTAGCAGCATCCGTAGATGCGGCAATATGACGTCACACAGCCGAGGCAAGGCCTGACCAATGTGGCAATGCGGGTCTTACGCAATACTGCCCATATAACAGTCGGCAGCGCATAGCGCTCGTGAACTCAGAATTCCCCTCAGGGCCCTGATTCGCCTATACCGACAGCAGCCTTGCTTGCAAGGTGGGAACCTCCAGGTTATAGAACCTGATAAATGTAGACGGCGAGGCCCAACCTGCCGCCATACATATATCCTGCAAGGAGATCCCAGTAGACCACGCCCACGACGAGGCGATGCCTCTTGTGGAGTGTGCTCTGACGCCCAACGGGCACTGAAGGCCCCTGGAAGCGTAAGCTAACGCTATGGCGTCAACTATCCATCTGGATAGAGTCTGTCTCGAAACAGCCATTCCCTTGGAACGCCCACCGAACGAGACAAATAGCTGCTCCGTCTGCCGAAAGGCAGCAGAGCGAGACACATAAGCTCTTAAAACCCTGACAGGGCAAAGAAAACTCGAGTCTCCATCCTCCCCTGACACCGGCAGGGCAGACAGGGCAATAACCTGAGCCCGAAACGGTGTGTTGAGGGATTTCGGCACATAACCGTGCCTAGGTTTGAGTATGACTCTTGAGTCATTGGGCCCAAACTCCAAGCACGACTGGCTCACCGAGAGCGCGTGCAAATCACCCACACGCTTCACAGAAGCGAGAGCCAACAAGAATACTGTCTTGAACGACAGATGCTGAAGGCTAATCGATTGGATAGGCTTGAAAGGGGGACCTTTCAAGGCCTCCAAAACCGCCGCGAGGTCCCACATAGGGACTGACGGAGGTCTGGGAGGATTCAGCCTCCTAGCTCCTCTGAGGAACCGGATGACTAAATCATTCCTTCCTATTGACTGACCGGACGCCGTTTCAGAAAACGCCGCGATGGCAGCCACATAAACTTTGAGCGTGGATGGGGCTCTGCCCTTATCCAACAGCTCCTGAAGGAAGGAGAGGACCTCCGTCACCTCACAACTAAGGGGTGAATAACCTCGAGCTGTGCACCAGCTGGAGGACACCGACCACTTCGAGGCATACAGACGTCGTGTCGACGGAGCTCTAGCCTGAGTGATGGTATTTAGCACTCCCACTGCGAGATCAGCGGGTAACCATTGAGTGCCCATACATAGAGGGACCACAACTCCGGTTGAGGGTGCCAAATCGAGCCCCTGGCCTGCGAGAGGAGGTCTCTCCTCAACGGTACCGGCCACGGGGCGACATCTGCTAACTGCATCAAATCTGGGAACCATGGTTGGTTCTTCCAAAGAGGTGCTACAAGCAGTATTGAACATTTCAGTATTGAACATATCGTTTCTCTCACCCGTTCTATCACCTGCGGAAGGAGGGAGACGGGAGGGAACGCATAAAGCGGGCAGCACGGCCATCTCCGTGACAGCGCGCTTTCGTTCTTGGAAAAGAACGCGGGGCAGTGAGCGTTTTCGTGGGACACAAAGAGGTCCACCTCCGCCATGCCAAATCTCTCCCACAACAGCCGGACTGTTTGCGGGTGTAGAGACCATTCGCCCGTAGGAACATTGCCTCTGGACAGCCTGTCTGGACCCAGATTCTGCAGTCCAGGCACATGCACTGCTCTCAGCGAGCGCACGTTGCGCTGAGCCCAAATCAGGAGGCGTTCCGTCAGCCTGCACAGGTTTCGGGACCCGAGACCGACCTGGCGATTTATGTAGGACACCACGGACATGTTGTCCGAACGGACTATGACGTGGTGATCCTTGATATGGGGACAAAAGCGCGTCAGCGCGTTCTCCACTGCCAGCATTTCCAGGCAGTTGATATGATGGAGCTTTTCCCGTTCTGACCATAGGCCAAAGGACGGTCTGCCTTCGAGCAGCGCTCCCCATCCCGAAGTGGAGAGAGAGAGAGAGAGAGAGAGAGAGAAAACTTTATTAATCCCGAAAGGGAAACTGGTTTGCCACCAACTTAAAACATACAGCCAACAAGCACACCTAACACATAGCTAACACACATAAATAAATAATTCAACATTTAAAACCTATGAAAAACATGATTAAGAGACCAATGAGACATGGTTATAACAAGATACAATTGCACAATTCAGAAATGCAGGGCAAAGAACAGACAGTTCAACAGTTTGACAGTCAACAGTGTTCATTAAAATATCTGACCGCTGCAGGAACAAAAGTCCTTCTCAATCGCTCACTGGAGCACCGAGGCATAATTAAACGCTTGCTGAAAGAGCTTCTGAGTCCATTAAAAACACTATATAGTGGATGGCCTTCAAAAAACATAATTTTTAATTTCGACCTCATCCTCTTCTCCACAATGACTTCAAGTGAGTCTGGGATAAGACCAATAACTGAACCAGCTCTCTTGATCAGCTTATTTATCCTATTTTTATCATCAACAGATAAGCTGCCCCCCCAGCAAAGAACAGCATAAAAAAGAACACTAGCCAAGATCCCCTGATAGAAAACATCTAAAAGCTTTGTACTAATGTTAAAAGATCTGAGTTTTCTCAAAAAGAAAAGTCTTGACTGAGCCTTCTTTATTAAAACATTAGTATTCTCTTTCCAATTTAATTTTTCATCCAAATGGACACCTAGAAATTTATATGACTGAACAATTTCAATCGGCTGACCATTAATTGTGACTGGGAGGACCTTGTCCTTTTTCTTTCTAAAATCAATCACAAGTTCTTTAGTCTTCCCTATATTTAGTTTTAGAAAGTTTGACTCACACCAGCTAGAAAAAGACTTGACCTCCCTTCTATAAGCAAGGTCATCACCCTGATTAAGTAGACCTACTAAAGCAGTGTCGTCAGAGAATTTTTGTACCAGACAGGATGACTGACTGTGCCTATAGTCCGCAGTGTAAAGTGTAAATAAAAAGGGAGATAGAACTGTGCCCTGAGGTGCTCCAGTATTAGTTAAAATAATGTCAGACTGTTTGTTGCAAAACCTAACAAACTGTGGTCGTAATAACAGATAATCTAAAATCCAGGCAATAGTTGTATTATGCAATTTAAAATTAATTAATTTGTTAGCTAAAATATGTGGCTGTATAGTATTAAAAGCACTCGAAAAATCAAAAAACATGATTCTAACAGAACTAGCAGTAGTTTCGAGATGACTGTAAATATTATGTAACATAAATAATAGTGCATCATCTACCCCCACATCCTTCCTGTATGCAAATTGCAAGGGATCCTGAAAAACAGACACCTGCCTAGTCAGATGATCAAGTACAGCCCTCTCAAAACATTTCATAATGTGTGATGTCAGAGCTATAGGCCTCAGATTAGCAAGACTATTTGACACCTTGGCTTTTTTAGGAATAGGAATAAGGCAAGATGTTTTCCACATAACCGGTACTTTAGCAGAGGACAGAGACAAAGAAAACAGTGAATGAAGGACAGAGCATAGCTGATCAGCACACACTTTTAAAGTACGTGGATGTACACCATCGGGACCTTCTGCCTTGTTTGGTTTAATACGCCTTAACTGCTGACGAACCTCTTCCATACTAAGATTAATAGCTGAACTACAGTCCTCCGAACTGCTCTGCCTTAGATTAGAGAGGACATTCTCATGTACAGAAGAGAAATCGCATTCATCAAACCTGGCAAAAAAAGTATTGGCATCATTAGCCTGTATACCCAATTTACATAAACTGGGATTACTAGTCCCATATCCAGTAATACGCTTCATACCATTCCATAGACCTCGTGTGTTGCTAATGGACATTTTACCTTCAACACTTTCCTTATATTTTTGTTTGCCCTGTCTGATGATGACTTTCAACTCCCTTTGGGCAACTTTAATCCTTTCTTTATCACCACTATAAAAGGCTGCTTTCTTATTATTAATAGCAGCTTTAACTTCTCTGGTGACCCATGGTTTATTATTGGGAAAGATTTTGATTTGTTTACACGGAATTACAGCATCGACACAATAATTAATATAACAAGTTACTTGTTATATTAGGAGGCGTCCGTCGACACCATTTTCACACTCGGGGAAGTCCCCAGGCTTACACCTGATCGGTACCAGCCGTTCGCTGTCCAAGGTGCTAGAGCCGCAACACAGCTCTGATCGACCTTGAAATGCAGCCGGCCAGACGCCCACGCTCTGCGCGGCACCCGAGCCTTCAGCCAGAACTGCAGGGGGCGCATGCGGAGCAGGCCCAGCCGCAGAACCGGAGATGCTGAGGCCATGAAACCCAGCATCTTTTGACAGTGTTTGAGCGCCACAGTCGCGCCACAGCGGAAAGAACTCGCTGCACGCTGAATGCCCATCGCGCGCTGTGGTGACAGCCGCGCCGTCATGGAACACGAGTTCAGAACTATACCCAGAAACAGGATCGTCTGACTGGGGTTCAGCGAACTCTTCACCCAATTGACACTGAGGCCGAGCTTCTCGAGGTGATCGAGTAAAACGGCTCTGTGGTCCATGAGCTCCGCTCATGATCGGGCCAGAACCAGCCAGTCGTCCAAATAATTCAGCACTCGTGTGCCTCTGAGTCTAAGAGGAGCGAGCGCTGCATCCATGCACCTCGTAAACGTACGAGGAGCTACGGACAAGCCGAATGGCAGGACTGCAAACTGGTATGCCTGGCCCTCGAAGGCGAATCTCAAATATCGCCTGTGGTTTGACGCTATCTGTATTTGAAAATACGCGTCCTTCAGATCTATTGACATGAACCAGTCCCCTCTGCGAATCTGCGCGAGGAGCTTCCTGGTCGTGAGCATTTTGAAACTGCGTTTCATCAATGCCTGTTCAGCTGTCTTAGATCCAGTATGGGCCGGAGACCCCCGTCTCTCTTGGGCACCAGAAAGTATCTGCTGTACAGCCCCCCCTCGCTTTGAGACACAGGCTCTACAGCCCCTTTGCTCAACAGTTTTGATATTTCGGCCCGAAGTATGTGTGCTACTTCTGTTTTGACCGTAGTTTCGACGCGCGCTGAAAAGCACGGTGGGAGTCGAGAAAACTGTAGCGAGTAGCCTCTCTTTATAATGCCTAGCACCCAATCCGAAACCCCTGGAAGCACTGACCATGCATCTGCATGAATGGCTAAGGGCTGGATGCGAAACGCGCTCTGTTGACTGGGCAACGGCGGCGCTCGAGTGTGCTGCGCATCTGAGGCGGGGAGCGCGCTGATCACAGCGGGCAGATCGCTCTTCCTCGACCCCGTTCCGGCGCTTAACCGACTGGAGGGAGGCTGAGCGGGTCCCGTGGGACTCGATATATCTGCGAGTAACCGTGGGCTGCATGTGTGCACTTTTACCACTTTCAACTCGCTGTCTGCCTGTGCAGAATGTACGTACACGGGCCTCGTTTTTACAGAAGCCCCGCGCCGTATGTGACATAGTGTATGTGGGCACTGGGAAGTGGGCACGTTTACTATGCGGCGCGCTCGACCGATCTGTGTCGATCTTATGTGCGCTAGCCCTGTGTGCAGGGCTGTGCTTACATGTGGAGATGGGCACTGGGTAGTGGGCATCGTCACTGCATTTATAGCACCATCGGCCGTGGCCGGACGAGCATGCACGGGTTTCGTTTTTACAGAAACCACATGACGCGTGTGACATAGTAATTGTGGACACTGAGGGGTGGGCACGTTTACTATGCAGTGTGCGCGACCGACTTGAGTCGACATTATGGGCGCAGGCCCTGTGTGCAGGGCTGTGCTTACATGTGGAGATGGGCACTGAGGAGTGGGCATCGTCACTACATTTATAGCACCATCGGCCGTGGCCGGACGAACGTGCACAGGTTTCGTTTTTACAGAAACCACATGACGCGTGTGACATAGTGATTGTGGGCACTGAGGAGTGGGCACGTCTACTATGTAGTGCGCGTGGTCGACTTGAGTCGCTTTTATAGGCGCGAGCCCTGTGTGAAGGGCTGTGCTTATATGCGGAGATGGGCACTGAGCAGTGGGCATCGTCACTACATTTATAGCACCTTCGGCCGTGGCCGGGACACCAGGAATTACACCTTTTTTGGGAAATATCTGGGTAGCCGTGATAACGGTTTTCGTGTGCAGGCAAGCGGGCAACCGTACAGGCTTGCGCATTGCAAACAACGCTGAAACAGTCACAATCTCTGGAAACTGAAACAGCGGCGCGCTTAGGTGAGAGCCCGGCCGCAGCGGAACTCGTACACCGGCGCTTCGATGAAGCAGCCATCGTGTGTAGTGCCGACGCAGCGTCATGCAGCATGCGTAGATGGCTTTCCCAGGATGGCTTCGGGGCTCCCGGCCTCACCGTAATCCTCTGCCGCGGTCCCCGCGGCGCGGGGCGACGGCCAGTAGAGCGAGAACGGGGGTCTCGAGCTGCGTTGCTGAAGCTGTTGTGATAACGGCTTTTGTGTGCAGGCAAGCGGGCAACTGTGCAGGCTTGCGCATTGCAGAAAACGCTGAGACAGTCACAATTCCTGGAACTGAAACAGCGGTGCGCTTGGGTGAGAGCTCGGCCACAGCGGAACTCGTACACCTGCGCTTCGATGAAGCAGCCATCGTTAGTAGTGCCGACGCAGCGTCACACAGGAGGCTTTAGATGGCAACACCGCTTTTGCCGCCGTCCAGCAGAGGGCGGACAAAGGTGCGTCGCTATCGCCTGTTCCACCGGCGGAAGTGAGTGGTAGTTCCTGTTTTTAGCATCATCAGTGTGGAGAATGCTAGTGAGACAGACGAACGAGTTCGTGCTGAATATGGAGCGTTCCAAGCCTTCGCCACCTCTTCGTGAAGCTCAGGAAGAAATGAGGCGGGCTTTGAGAAGTACGCTCATCCGAAAGGGAAATACCATCCAGCCGGGAACGAGAGGGGGGGGGCGCTGGTGCAAACCACTCGCGGCCGAGACTCATCGCGGCCAACACGAGCCTTCGCCCCGGCTCCTTCTCGATGTCAGCTCGTCTGCTGGGCTTCTGAGCAGAAGGCGCGAGATCCTCGGAGCTCGCCCAGCCCTCACTGCCCGAAGCTAGCAGAGAGCGCGTGTCCTCTTCCCCCGACGCGGCCCTGAGATCGACTTCCTCGGACGACGCGCCGGCAAACAGCGGGCGCTGCCCACCGGGAAGCGATGCAGGGGGGGCCGGTGAAGCAGGGCGAACCGGCGAGCTCGGTTGAGCTGAAGACGGTTCCAGAATCCGCTGGAAGCGATGCTTTTACGGCGCCTCAGCGCAGCGGAGAATGCAGGCTCAGAGAAAAAGGCCAGGCGAGTCCTCAGAGTCACCATGGCAACAGCTCGCAGTGGGGGCATCCGCCGTCAGCGAGCGAGCGCTGCATGATCTTCACCCAGGCAGGAGACACAGATGACGTACCGGTCTCCCTCGCTGAGTGGGGTTCTGACGAGCCGCAGGAAGGCATCTTAAAAAAGACGCGAGCTCTTTTACGAGTGTGTGTCGCAGGGCGAACACACACACACACATAAAGAACAGCTTGTATATAACAGGATTGAAAGGATATAGGCGCCGGATAGCGCAGCAGGAACGGCAATGGAAGGCGGCGATGCCAGCAGCTTCAGAATGGCTCGTCCTGCTGATGTGCTTTCTCAGACGGCGCTTGCTTCCTCCGTGATCCAGCGATGCGTGAGCTTCGCTGAAGAGATGAAAAATCAGGTGAGTCAGCCTTTTCGAGCTCCTTTTATAGGTTGGGCCACACCCGTTTCGGCGGGAAGTGGCAAGAAGGGCGCGAAGCGCCCTTATTGGTCTGACGTTGCATCAGCCCGCGCTCGATAGGCTGTGCAGTTGCCGCAGAACAAGCCAATGAGCGAACGAGCCGTCTCGCCTATGGCTGTGTACTGCTGCAAATGCGCTTTACAAAAATACAAAATTAAGGATAATTTTTTGCTTCAGTATTTCGTGAAAAGAGACTTTTCCCGTAGCGTCTTAGCTAAGACGCAGTACGAGAGAGCTCTCGTAAGAGAACTACCTCTTCCTGTGAGAAAGCCTATGGTCACATTCAATAAAACATTGATAAGCCCATTAAAAATTCATTGTTGAAGCATCAAGCTGTGGCTCTCACAGAAACTGAATGTAACTTAGAAGAGGTCACATCATTAGAAATCAAATTTTCCTTCCAAAATTTTCCATTCAAAATGCTCCCTGTTTCAAAAATACCATTTACTGAAACAAAGCCAACAAAGTAATTTTAGATTAAAATATGAACACGTGACAGGCCACAATTACTCATCAACTATGATAATTCCATGTGCAGCTGAATAAGATTCTTAAGATTTGTCTTTGAAAGAAGTTTCTTATGCTGTATTTATTTAATCAAAAATACAGTAAAAATCAGTAATACTGTCAAGTAATAATACAATTTAAAAATTTTTTTTCTTTTTTAACATATTTTTCAAATGTAATTTATTTCTGTGATGTAAAGCTATGTTTTCAAAACACATTTGTTTTCTCAAAAAAAAAAATAGATTTAATTTTACCTAATTTCTAAACGATTCGTAATTGACTCTATATAGTGATAATAATAAACCCTGCAATTACTTTTACTATACTAAACTGGTATACTTAAAATATGCTAATTTAAAAAAATGTTGTGCTTAATGCACTTTAATTGTGTGGACATAGTTTTGAGGTCCATTAAAGATATACTGAAGCATATTTGATTGTTGTTAAATGGAACGATTGCAAGTATACTTCAGGTACACTTTAAATATCTTGCATTTAAAAATCAGTATTATTCAAAGATCATACAAACCTCATCAATAGTGACATTAAAGCACATTTTATATTTAGAAATGTTCATTGTGCACAAGTAGTACTTAGACTAAAGTTTAATTATCATTTTTATATCAGTAAGTCTTGAGTGATATGTCAGTAAATATAGTTGCACTTTATTTTACAGTACGTATACTTACATGTACTTATAGTGAACTTACAGTGTATTTATCTAAGAAAGTTCTGGTAATACAAGGTAACTACATGGGGTAGGGTTAGGTTTAGGGGTAGGTTCAGGGTTAGTACCTAGTTATTACATAGTTATTGTAATTACTATAATAAGTACATAGTATGTACATGGGGAACAGGACTGTAAAATAAAGTGCTACCGTAAATATGCTGATTGATTTGAACTATACTTACTATGTAATGTATTTTAGGCAAGGCAAGTTTATTTGTATAGAACATTTCGTACACAATGGCAAGTCAAAGTGCTTTACATAAAAGAAAGTAAAATAATAATGAAGAACAAGAATAAAACAAAAATTTTAAAACTTTTAAAATGATTAAAAGTTTTACTTATTTAAAATGAATTTGAAACAGTTAAAAAATGATTTTACATTAAAAAAAACAGTGAAAATATAGTGCAATCAGTTCGGACATTGCACAGTGCTCATTAAATTAATGCACAGCTAAACAGATGTGTTTTGAGTCTAGATTTAAATGTGACTAATGTTTTAGCACATCTGATCTCTTCTGGAAGCTGATTCCAACTGCGGGCGGCATAGTAACTAAAGGCGGACTCCCCTTGTTTGCGTGAACCCTTGGTATTTCTAACTGACTCGATCCTAATGATCTGAGTGGTCTGTTAGGCTTATATTCAGTGAGCATATCTGAAATATATTTCGGTCCTAGGTCATTTAGTGACTTATATACGAATAAAAGTACTTTAAAATCAATCCTAAATGTAACTGGAAGCCAGTGTAAGGACCTGAGGACTGGTGTGATATGCTCAGATTTTCTGGTTCTAGTCAGAATCCTGGCAGCAGCGTTCTGGATGAGCTGCAGCTGTCTAATGGTCTTTTTGGGAAGGCCGGTGAGGAGCCCATTACAATAGTCCACCCTGCTGGTGATAAAGGCATGAACAAGTTTCTCAAAGTCTTGGCTGGAAATAAAACATTTAATTCTTGCAATGTTTTTTAAATGAGAGTATGCTGATTTAGTTACTGCTTTGACATGACTACTGAAACTAAGGTCTGTCTCCAGAATCACACCAAGATTCCTGACTTGATTTTTAGTTGTTTGAATTTTAAATCTAATACTTTTACTGGGGTATACAGACTAAGACATCAGAATGTCTGTTAGTGGTTTCTGCAGGTTTCATTGTGAAACAAACATGTGCATTCACTCAACCGATTCATAAAAAAAAAAAAAAACTTTAATTCACACATGAAATAAAGATGTGGCTTTTTTGAGTAACTGAATCATTTACTTAATCGATTTGTTCAAAGCACTGAATCATTCAAAAACTGCTGAAGGTTAGTTGTTGTTTCAACTGTTCTACTGTGGTGTCGTTTGGAATTATTATTGTTGGTGGAGCAACGGACAAAAGAATTGGCCATTTTAAATATAAAAGATAAATGTAATCAAATTATTATTATAAACATTTATTATTCTATTGCCATATTAAATCATCATGGAAATAAATTGCCACTGCATGTAGGCCGCATGGGCCTCATTTTTAAAGAGTGCGTATACGCACAGATTTGATCTTAGAGTGTGCGTATGCTTAAATCCAGTGCTTAGCGTCACTTGAGGGTATAAGCAGATATAATGTAAGTTGTTCTTGCAGCTTGTTGTTAAAAAATTAAAGGATTTGGAAGATGACTGGTGATCTTTTATATGTTAATGACATTAATGAGGAGTCGTTTACAAAGCAGAGAGCAGAAGCCATTCAGTTGTGCACAGCTTCAAGTTCATTTGGGATTTATAGATTTCACATCTGAAAGAGAGGCATAGGTATGTTTTCTGTGCGTATGTTCATTCTATGAATCACACAGATCAAATTTAGGATGGTTTCTTTGCAACATTTTAAAAACGAGGCCCCACAAATCCAAATTAGTTGAATTCAGCATATCAGACTTTGATATGGCCAAAAAGCTATTTTCTTGGTATTATACACTGCTTATATTTTAGCAGTTTATATTGATCAGTAAACTCTGCTCTTTTCAAGCAGTCTTCAACTCAGCAGCAGCAAAAAAAGGTAAAGAAGTAAAGAAAAGTTGTTTCATTCTAATGGTCAAAGAGAGAATTAGAAAAAACAACAAAACAACACAAACATGACTAACATTATAAATGGGCCTCAAGGAAAAATAAAGTGATGATGCTGTATGATCCCTTTAAAATAAGTGTAAGGCACATAGGGGTACACATATAGATAAATATAGATAAAAAATTAAGACATTGGATTAATTATTATGAAAATAATTATTAATGAAATCCAGGTGTTAACGTGATGAGAGGCCGTTCTCTGCTCAGTCCTCCTACACTCTTGTTACAGAGTGAACTCAATTACAAATTGGCAACACAAATCCCATCCCTTAGCAACCAACCCGAAATAGGAGCTAGTGTTGCCTTAAGACTGATGAAACTCTTGTAAATTCGAGACACTAAGTACCTCATTTCTGCAGCAACAGCAAAGTCCTCTCATAAAGCGTCTGCCAAGCGGCATTTGTCAAATGAGGTGAATTGCAATTTTGATTCAGTGGACACAGCTCTTACAAGGGAAATCTGCTTAAACAGTTACCAAGTTGCCATGGTAGACATTATTCAATATGCTACAAGATCTCTGACAAAGCTTGAGTAACAAGAATCTGTCATCTAAAAGGCACCGAAACTGTACGTTTGTCCACAAACATCCACTTTTCAGAATACTGCCCATCCATGTTCTCAGTCAAAGCCCTTCTGAAATGAATTACACCCGGGAGGCAGGAGTTTGTGTACTTTCCTGTTGGCTTTGCCGCTTGATCACACATCATGAATCAGCACAATTCAGCAAACTCTTCAGACCCCTGGGTGCACATTTCAAGAGCAACAGCGGTTCCTAATGGCTGCAGGGCTCTCCATTAGCCTCAAGGTGATAGTCAAAATCTGTGAGTTATCCAAACTGTTGGCTTTAGTTACAAGCCTTTGGACTTGCAGAAAAGAAGCTCTTATAGAAATAAAGTTTAATTATAAATAAAGTAAGGTTCAAAAATGACAGTATTAATATTTTTTTTTACAAAATATTTAGATTAAAAAAATTTTGTTCTTTTGAACTTTATATTCATTAAAGTATCCTGAAAAATGTATCACCGTTTCCACAAACATAGTAAGCACTTTTTTCAATCTCTATAATGTTACAGAATATCACTGTTTTATAGTATTTTATTCAAATAAATGCAGCCTTGGGCATTTAAGCATAAGAGACTTAAATCTCTTTATGAAAAAAATATATAATATCTTGCAGACCCCATGATTTTAAATGTATATACTCTACACTGACACTCTTGGCAATCAAACAACTAAGTTATGATAAAGTGGAAGCAAATACAAGATTATATACATTTGGTCCACACAATGTAGCATAAACAAGAACACACACACACACACTGTATGTTCAGCTATCATCATAGGGACTCTCCATAGGCGTAATGGTTTTTATACTGTACAAGCCGTATTTTCTATTACCCTACACCAAGACTACACCTAAACCTACCCTTTCTGCATTTTTACTTTCTCAAAAAAATCATTCTGTATTATTTTTAAGTTTTTGTACCCATGGGGACCTCAAATTAGGTACACATCATGACACAAGTCCCTATGAGTCTGTGTATTCAGGTTTAAGTCCCGACCAGGATATATACCCCCCACAGACACACACACACACACACACACATACACACACGTGTTGTGGTTGAACTGATATCACAAATGTGATACTGTATTTATTTTTTAAATGGACAGAAACAATTTCCAAATTTTTTACCCCCCCAAAAATTGCATTAGTACGGTGACACATTGCTGCCACACACATATTTTTTCCCCTACTCAATTATTTCGTGATAACAAGATGTTATGTCACTAAAACATGACATAAGATAGATGTTTTCTCTTTAAAATGAGATGTTTTCTCATTAAAATTAGATATTTTCTCGCAATAACGAGATGTTTCCTAAAAACGACATATTTTCATAATAAAACATCATAAAATGACATATAACCCTAATAAACATGCCACAACGATTAAAACCATTACATTAAAATACATTTAAAACAGTGTATTTAAATAATTTGAGCAGCGTGCAGATCCTAGTTTATGTCAGACTGTGGCGACAGCAGCGTGGATAGTCGCTTATAGCTCACGTAATGTAATATATATAATGGGGAAACATATCGTTTTTTATGACATTATATGTTGTTATTACGAGTAAAATATGTTGTTTTAACAAGAAAAATGTCATTTTAACAAGAAAATATCTTGTTTTTACTAGAAAATATGTCATTTTATCGAGAAAACATCTCGTTATTGCGAGAAAATATGTAATTTTAATGAGAAATCCTCTAGTTTTTACAAGAAAATATGTCGTTTTAATGAGGAAACATCTCGATATTATGAGAAAAGATGTTTTTACGAGAAATTATGTTGTTAAAACAACATTACATCCTGTTATTATGACATAATTGAGTGGGGAAAAAAAGTGTGTGTGGCAGCAATGCGTCAACGTACATTAGTTTCTTAATATTCATTTTTGCTCTATTCTTTCCAATATGCAGTAACATTTGCATGATAGAAGCCTGGAACAAAGGTAAAAATAATAATATATATAAAAGGAATTTCAAAAATAAATCTTGAAGGCATGATGAATGTATTAAAGTGACATTCATATGACAAAAGCAAAAGGGGGGAAAACTGTTAGTTTTAATAAAAATCATCTCCTAGGAAACAAAATTGCCTGAATTTGAAGAAAGACCTGTATATGTAATATATGCATGTGTGTGTGTGTGTGTAATTTTCAGAGGGATGATAGGAGAATCTCAGATTATTGAATATCATATCATATCATTCCTCTATACATATGTAATATTATCTCCATTTGCTATTTTAGGTTCTGCAGGCTTTACAGAGATCAAACTGAAATATAATAGATATAAAAACCTTAAACCACACAGCTTGTGGCTAAATTCAATTTCATATGAACATAAGTGTGTTTAGGAAAATGATAGTTGAACAGGAAACTACTAAATATAATAGCCTCTTACCGCAATAATAGACAAGATTATTTTTGCATGTAACAAAACCGATTGTGTTCTACAGTGAATCAGAGCATGTCTTAAGGGACATAAGGTTAATGGTCTGTGGGTGCGTTTCTTAATGTTGTGTGTCCTGTAGCTATGGTGAAGGTGTACTGTAGATGTGCAGAAACTCTCAGTGGAGTGAGGTCTCGTCCCAATGGCGCTTAGCTTAGTACCATTTCCTCACATTAGAGCGCATGAAATATGATGGATGACAGATGCAAGGAGTATGAACACTGGTCCTCAGGGCTTGTCAGGCCTGGACGAGCTGCCCATTAGTCTCCATTTCAGAGAGAAGCTGACACAGACACACACAAACACACTTGCTAACCAGAACACATATTGCCACACTTAATATAGAGTTTACTGTAAGCACTGAGAACTTCATGTATTAAGTTGCTGTGTAATTGTGTTGTTGAAATACTCATTAGTAGATGGACAGACTTTATAGACCTCGGTCTATGACAGAAGTGCAGTGTATTATATTTTTGTTTAAAAAAAGAATTAATGTATAAAACAGTTTTGAAATTTGTAAGAATGATCTAGCCCTTTATTCAGTGTGTTGTTGTAAAAACTTTAAGTCTATCCCTCACAGTCTCATTTTCAGCCGTGTTAAATTCAATATGGCGCCTAACAAGATTAAGTTCTATTGCACTTTTGATTTGATTCTGAGGTAAAAACTGCAAAAATATCATTATAATGCAAAACTGCATACTGGGTTACATTTCTGGGTTTGGAAAACTATAGCAGAGTGAACTTATATAGAGGTACATATGAGAACATAGCAAATATCATTTTTGTGTTCCAACAGCAAAAGGATCTACTATTGGTTCTTCATGACTTTCTAGAAGAGGTAAAGTTGTAGAGAGGGACTGATCAGGGCAGTCAGAACAGAAAAAAAGATTTAAAGTTTACAATCACTTCTTCAGCAGGTGTATTAGACAACCATATGTGTTAACTATTTATTTATTTAGTTAGTTAGTTAGTTAGTTAGTTATAGGCTAGTTTGTAATTTAATGGCAGGGTTATATAACACAGAGATAAGAATTATACTTAAAAAAAAATTTATGCACATTTTTCAATATTAAAGGTGCAATATGGAACAATTTGGTGCATATCAGACAGAAGTTTTCTCAAAAAATTGAGTGAAATGTTAATTTAATGCAAATTAGATTTTTGCGACTGGATTTCGAGATTCTCTCCACATTTTCCACATGACAAAATCAATCATAAGGACCTATTATGAATATGTCATAACTTTTCTTATTGTAAGATAAGTTTTAAATAGATTTTAAACATATTTGCTCAATAATAGAAGTCAATGGAAGAGGTGCTTCAGTACTCTGATTAAACTGCTTTTGTGTGGAAACAGTTTGCTGTGCTAATCTTTGCTTATCTTCAACATGTTTTGCTACTAATCTTCAATATTTTGTGCATGAAAATCATTTTGGAGTGAGCTATATGTGGAGTTTGCTACAGAAAAAATGGTTTTTATTTCATAAAAAGAGTTACTGTTACCAGTGTCCTCTTTCTGATGCCCAGCCTTGACCAACAACAAATACCCCTGTTTTTCTGGCAAGCAACCACTGTGAAGGGCAGCACAAATTGTCCTTTAAGTCCTTGTGTACCAAAATAAATCATCTCAAGTGTGTTGATGACCAATATTTGAACTTGATATACAATAAATCTCCTCATTTCGCAATGGATTAAACATCTCTGTGCAAACAATGTATGCTACAGTGAGTTTTATGAATCTTCTCATTCATATGCAAATAGTCTAGTGCGTTTACAGGCGTTGATATGATAAAAAGGAGCCAGCGGCTAAACTCATTATCTCAATTCTGTCCTTGTCGTCCTGAGAATTGTCTTAAAGGTTCATAAATAACTCATGTCTAAAGGTCCTTTCTCTCTAGAAAGCCTTTCAGTTCAGCTGTTATTTTGATGATGTGTGGCATGTAATGCTTTAATGATAGCATAGAGAGAAGAAAGGTGAAAGACACATATAGGCCAACCTAAAAGATCCCAGCATCTCATTTTCTTTGTTCAGACTAATGTCAGAGTAAAAGATCTCTTCACTTGGAATGTGTTTGGATTACGCAGCAAGCAAAGAAGGAAGACCAAAGAAATAAAGCGAGCAAGTGAGAGGAACAGAGGGTGAGCTGGTGAAGAGCAGATTAAGATAGAGAGAGAAAGAGGGAGAGAGAGTATGTGAATCAACAGAGGTTGAACTCAAATTGTTCTCAAGTCCTTTCAATGTCAACATTTTATGAATGTTGGAATCATCTAATAAAATGAGCAGAATCTATTGATCCAAATAAGGTATCTATATATAAATATATATATATATATATATATATATATATATATATATATATATATATATATATATATATATATATATATGTAGAGAGAGAGAGAGAGAGAGAGAGAGAGAGAGACACTTACAGAAACTAATCAAATAAATAAAGCTCAGAATGTTCTTTGAATCATCTCAAATCATGCTGCAGAATATGATCATCAGGTTTGACGCATACTGTACCAGTGTGCAGTTCATGCAGTTTGAGTGCTGCTGCTATTACAGCAAAGGGGAGACAAATCACACTATCCTAGATATATAGCTACTCTGATAAATTGATTTGCAACTGAAAATGTCACTCAAATTGACACTCAAAGCAAAAGTTTTAAACTTTAAATTGTCTGTCTCTGTTAAAAACAATAAAACATTTGACCAATGCAGAACAATGCAATAAAAAAGAATTAATTTTGCCTCCAAGTCCAGTCAGGTAATTGTTATTTCGACAGTCAGAAAAATAACAAACAGTAAGAATTCAAACTTTAGAATTCTAATAAGCTCTGTAACTACAGTACATCTTAATTCAGAATGTTTGAAATGTTTGCACTTATTATCTATACACTTTATGCTTAAACTTTTGTCTAAAGTTTCAAATATACCATGTAAAATTCAGTGGTGCAAAGTATGAGTAAATGTAATCATTTACTACACTTACACTCCAATTTTGTTTTATCCTAAGCATCTTTGAGCCTAATTCAGTACAAGTAAAAGATATCTTGGGCGATAGCCGATATAAAGCAGATATAATTTTGTATTTTAATTAATATTTAAGAAAATGTAAATCATTTGACAATGGATTAAAACATAAATGTGTAAAATAAACATATACTTTAGAAGACAAAGTATTTTTCACCAATAAATAAATATTTAATAAAAATATAATTAAAAATGGAGTAAACACTGTAACCAACACTCAGTATTCTGGGAAGTTTGTGTGAATTGGAAATCATATTTTTCAAATAAAGCTAGGGTAACATTTATTTTACATACAGCACACACAGAAAATGACATGAATATGACAGTGGGCAGATGCATGAAGCACAGCATAATTTGAAATCACTAGTTTAAAGTTTAAAGCATTCAATTCACATGGACTGACCGTCACACAGAAAATACGTGATCATGCTGGATAAAAAATGCACACTTCACAAGATCTCACAGCTGGATTTGAGTAAGTTTGCAAGGTTTGTGAAATTAAATGTTCATTAGTCATTCAAAGATTTGTTTAAATTTTAAACAAAAAACTATTTTAATCTTTGCCTTTCTATTACTAATAACATAAAAACAATCATTATAATACCTTTTGTACATTAATTCCTTTGTTTTACTGTTCTATCTGATTATTAGACAGACTTCTATACGTATTAGACAGAACTGTTAACGACGACAGCGAACAAGAGGGAGAATGTGAGCACTGTATGCTCAGGTGCTGACGCTCTCTCAGCTGTCAAAATAAAAGTCCTTCCTCAAACACATCGGCTAAACAGAAAAACTTATCAGCCAATGCCGATATTTGAAAAATGCCAAATATCGGCCGATATATAAGCCTGGGGCGATATATCGGTCGACCACTGCTTGTAATGGAGTAATTTTCGCAGTGAGGAATCTATAATTTTACATGGTAAAAACTCTTTACTCTTTACATCTAAAGTAAAACTACATTAACTTTGCAAAATCATTCATGACCCCCGCCAAAAAAAAAAAAAAAAGAAATCGTATGATAATAAACCTAATCTCACTTTTCAGATCAAACACTGACAAATATGTTCCAGCCATGTTCGTCAAATTGCGGTTCCTTTAAACATTTCTGATGTGGTCTGTGTCTGTTTGCAGCGCGATTCTGATTTTGCAGCATGTTTCTTTATTTGGTTGTGTTGTGAGCATTTGTAGCGCATGTGTTGTCAAATTGATGAAGATGTTTTCTTAAATTGCATGTGTTTTTTTCATTTGCGTTGAGTTGAGCTCTCTCAGCCACCATACTTTTGATCTTTTAACTATATTTATCTTCTCTTAAAGATTTTTACATAGTTTAACTGTACAATTTTAATTAACAAAAATAATGTTTATGGTAGAGGCCTTGCAAAGATTTCATGAAGGCCTTGTGAGGAGAAAGCTTAGCACTCTCACGCTTCTCAGTGGTAGATGTTTGGCTGCATCTAACAGCAGGGGCAAACTGGGCCATGCTAACCAGTCAAGCCTTGATTTCTGGGGCGTTCAGGGTCAGGGATTTGAGGACCCAGGCATTTGGCAGATTGTGCCTCCCTAGCGAGGATCCATTGATTAGGCCTGAAGGATCAGGGTGAAGAGTGGCACACAGAGGGACCAACCCAACATGGATCAATTTCTCAGGCTGATAAGCTATCCTCTCCTGGCATGCCCTTTGGCCTCTCTTCCTGCTGGCTGGATTTCAACAGCTGAAAAATTGACATTGGAGGAAACGACTCAGTCCAGAAAGGCCAAGACCTTTTGCAAAATGTCAGCATATTAAATAATCCACAGAAATGTGGACGTGTATGTAAAATGCCACAGCATTGTACGGCATGTCTTTTTCATTGTTAATTCCCCATGGTGTGGAAATTTGACTTGCCTCACTTAAAGAGTTGCAAGTCTGCATTTTCATTCTCAGTGAAAAGCAAAGAGATTTTAATCAGCAGTGTCTAGTTAATAGTGGCGGCCACTGACATTAAGACACAGTTTAAGAAACTTTAAATGTATTATCTTAATACAGCGCATTATGAAATTGTAAACCAGAACCTCTGAGATAAAAACAGGGGAGGCCTTCATTTCAGAAAAAAATAAAATAAATGTATTTATTTACTTACATATAATCTGTTTGTTAGAATGTATTTATTTTATAGAAATATTTATTATTATTTAAAATAGTATATTTTCTGGAAATATTATATTAACATTATTATGTAAAATTATCTGAATTATTATATATTACAACTATACTTTATCATATCGTTTAATATCGTTATCGTTTAATATGCAGATACTATCTAGCTATCTATCTGTTCACGAACAGCAGATGGTGAAAGTGTTCTGGAAAACTTGAATCTGGAAAACATTTCTGTTCTCTGACACTTTTGGCACAGAAATCTTAAATTGCACATTTAATTAACTTTATGTCAAAATATAACACCTTCATTTGCTTTCCAATAAAACAGGAGTCTTAATTGTTCATTTTAATTGAATTAATCCATGACTGTCTATGTGAAAAAGATAAAACAAAACCTGGGATGAAAGGAACCTAAAGGGAGGGCAAGGTTAATTAAATCTGCCCACTCTAAATTAAGTGAAAAGAGCTCAGATCTATTTGACAGCCTGTAATGATCTATTTAATACACATGTGATGGGAAAAGTGTGATACAATGCTCTCGTGTCAAACAAACTGCTCAGACAAAGGGGCTTTGATCAAAAACATGTTTTAAACTAATTCTTTGATTTCCTAATCACGATAATACAACAGGAAACTGCAGTCCTGTCAACAAATAACATGACTAAAATTAGATGAAGAGAAGCCTGAATTTCCTTCATCAAACTCTTTACAAATCAGGTTCGTATCAGGCATTTTTGTGTTGCAAGACAAGGTCATTTAGCATTCATCATGTAAATCATTAATAAGCATTTCAAAACATCACGGGGAGTCATGACTCAAGGCTGCGATGGTAGAAACGTGAACGATAAGAGCAGCTCATGTGAGATTCTCTCTACTCTATTAAATGAAAAATCGTTTTGGCAATATAAAGGAGCAAATCATCGAAATGGCCCATTTTCCCATCATGAAAGTAATACAGATATCAAAGGTGGGCCGAGCACAATATGATATTTTTAAAATTGTGCCATCTCACATCAGCGTGGAGGTTCATCTCTGTGAGTAAGACTAATGAAGCTAGTTTTGCTGTTCCAAATGTGTCTCAGCTTTAACATCTAACAGAAAAATATTAGCAATAATGGCTGGGAGATAATGTTGAAAAACAGAAACATTTACACTGATGAACAATTTATCACTGTAAAAAAAAAAACATATATATAAATTCTAGATCTATATAGTATAGATCTATGAAGCTGAATATATAATACAATGAAAATGTTGAAGAATCAAACTGAGTATTAGAAGCACATAAACAGAAATAAACTCCTATTTCAGAAGGCAGCCGAATTAATAATCCTCAAGTTGAGGTTAAGCCTAATGCATTATGATGTTGCCATGGCAAAAACATCAACATTGTTACTATTTCACTGAAATACTGCAAGGCTTTGTGAATCTTTTCATATTCTGACTCATTCTGCAAACATATTTTGCAAACAACAAATAAATTCAAAGATTTATGGAATTATATAATAAAAATGGTGCCATGACCCCATTTGTTAATAATCAATTTGGCCGCAACCTTAAGGTGAATGAGGATTCAAATGTTACAACATGTTTCACATTTTATGAAGCCAACGCAACGTTATGCAACTGGAGAAACGAAACATTCAGATAAAGTGTTCAGCCTCATTCTTCTTCCTTTTTTTTTTTAATAAACATCAATAGTAAAGACTGAAATAGGACAAAGGTGGCCGGGCGCTTTCATCCCAAAAGGTGAAAGCGAAAACGTTTCGAGGTATCCACTACCCCAGATCTCTTCTATCTCAACATGAGTGGAGTCAAGTGCACCAAATCCACTTTAACCTCAGGGTGAAGCCAGACTGTCATGCAACACATTTGAGATAAAACAGGGGAGGTGATGATGTGCTTCATCTTTGACTAATCTGATATTTCAGTGAGGGCTCCTCTGTGGAGGCAGAAGGATGTGAAGGATGGGGAAAGGGATTGTGAAGCATGCCAGTGGGCTTAAACACACTGTACATGGGGAAGATAACATCACCCAGGTTAGAAGAGATAATCCACTGATCTGATATTGTAGACAGATCTCTTAGACCACCAGAAGTGGACTAAAACCATGAGAATGGGAGAGTGTAGGGGGGTTATGGTTAAGTGGTTGTGTAAATGCAGGTTCTATGAGGAAACATAATTGAAACAAGAAGTTTGAGACCAAATAGAGTGCAACATTGCCCATGTACTTTTTAAGCCATCTGGCGTCCAGTTGTTTCTATTTGTTTTGTTTTTTCCTATTTTATATAAATTTAATTTTATTTAATTTAATTTTTTTTGAGAACCAAACCAACCAGCTCTGAAATTACAAACTTTCATTTTAAGAAAAAAAATTATACATATTTGGAAGCTGAACAAGAAGTATAACTTAATGTCTTGCAAATACAATATTACAATAAAAAAAAATGAACAACAGAATAAAGCAATACGTTTTGTATTATATGTACTGTACATAAACAAAATTGTCAGAAAAAAAAAAAAAAAATATATATATATATATAAAGCATATACGTATATAAACAAAAAAACAAAAATAAAGAGAAAGAGAGAGTTTGGTGAGACTACATTACGTAATTTGCAAGGCAACTAATAACTTGCATGCACGATAGAATAGAATAGAATAGAATAGAATAGAATAGAATAGAATGTATGGTGTGATTTGTTTTTCTGTGCTTCTCTGATTGGTAGATATTTTACTTTCATTCATGGATAGAGTAGTTCATCAGTTGCACTGTAAAATGGAAAATTAAACTAAAAATGTAGTTTTTTTATGAAATGTGTATTTTTTTCATTTGTTTTTTATATAATCAATAATCTTTAGTTACAACGTGGACCATAATTTGCTATTGCTTATAAATTGAGACTTATTAGTGGGAGGGTCTTGTTATCAAAAGCATTTGATTGGACAAAAATGTATACAAACCCGTGAGTGTAAGATATAAAATGCCAATATTTTAGTCTTTTTTCCAAAATAAAGTATACAGTATTATCAGTTTAATTACCAATTTTGATTTCATGGATTCTTTAAAAGATTTTTTATTAAAAAAAACAATAAAATAATCAAACACAATAAAATCACACATTCAGGCTGCAACAGATTAAGTAAACACTGCAATTTAGTTTCAGTGGCACATTTATGGTACTTTTCCAGAAAGAGATTTTGTCGTTCTGTTTTTTTTCTGCGGATTGTAAGGCACCGTTGTGACTCATTCTCTCCTGAGCCAAGAACAGGAATTATAGCACAGCATAGCCCCCCCAGTGTTTCGGTTTTCTTTCCTGAATCTGTGTCGCAGATATGAGGCACACTGAGAATACATCTGACATCCCAAGGAAATCAAAATAAATAAATAAACAAAAGGAAATAAAAGAAATATGGAACATCGCCAGACGAACATCCTACAAAGCTCATGTGTGGGATTTGTCAGTGCAAACCTCTGTTCGGCAAACCAAGATGAATTTTCTCATAAACACTAACACTATTGTAAAAACCGTGCAAGAATCTATTTAAGTAGGTCAAAATGTCTCTCATTTTCATACTAATTAGATCACTACTTTATACTAATTGGTATTTAAACAATAAACAAGATGTGACCTTTTATTTAAGTTCTGGTGTTTTACCTTACATCACATTTAAGGTTTAATTTTTTACCAACATAATACTCCAATAAATACTTCTGGCAAGCCTTCCCAGAAGAAGCTGGGATTTACCTGTTATTGATGTAAGAGGGGGAACAACTCTATATTAAAGGGTTAGTTCACCGAAAAATGAAAATTATATCATTAATGACTCTCATGTTGTTCCAAACTCGTAAGACCTCCGTTTATCTTCGGAACATAGTTTAAGATATTTTAGATTTAGTCCGAGAGCTCTCAGTCCCTCCATTGATTTGTGTATGGTATACTGTCCATGTCCAGAAAGGTAATAAAAACATCTTCAAAGTAGTCCACGTGACATCAGAGGGTCAGTTAGAATTTTTAGAAGCATCGAAAATACATTTTGGTCCAAAAATATAAAAAACTACGACTTTATTCAGGATTGTCTTCTCTTCCAGGTCTGTTGGGAGCGAGTTCAAAACACTGCAGTTTAGTGATATCCGGTTTGCGAATGAATCACTTGATGTAATCGGATCTTCTTGAACCAGTTCACCAAATCGAACTGAATCATTTGAAATGGTTCCCTTCTCCAATAAGCATTAATCCACAAATGACTTAAGCTGTTAACTTTTTTAATGTGGCTGACACTCCCTCTGAGTTCAAACAAACCAATATCCCGGAGTAATTCATTTACTCAAACAGTACACTGACTGAACTACTGTGAAGAGAGAACTGAAGATGAACACCGAGCCGAGCCAGATAACGAACGAACGATTGATTTCTGATACTGCGCATGTGTGATTCAGCGTGAAGCAGACCAACACACAGAGCGTCTGAACCGAACTGATTCTTTTGGTGATTGATTCTGAACTGATTCAGTGCTAATGTTATGAGCGCGGGTAAACCGAAGGCTTGAATCAAGGTCAATCATCGCCAATGACGTCATTACGTTGAGCGCAAAAGAACCGGTGAACCGTTTTCTTCAACCGGTTTATTGAATCGAACTGTCCAGGAGAACTTGTTCGCGGAACAGAACCGAACTTCACATCACTACTGGGGATCCGAAAACCGATGCAACCGGTTCTTGACTCGAGAACGAGTCAGTCTTCCGTTCGTTATCTGACTCGGCTCGGTGTTCATCTTCAGTTCTCTCTTCACAGCAGTTCAGTCAGTGTACTGTTTGAGTAAATGAATTACTCCGGGATATTGGTTTGTTTGAACTCAGAGGGAGTGTCAGCCACATTAAACAGCTTAAGTCATTTGTGGATTAATGATTATTGGAGAAGCGAAGCGTTTCAAACGATTCAGTTCGATTTGGTGAACTGGTTCAAGAAGATCCAGTTACATCAAATGATTCGTTCGTGAACCGGATATCACTAAACTGCTTTGTTTTTAACTCTCTCACAACAGACACGGAAGAGAAGACAATGCTGAATAAAGTCGTAGTTTTTTATATTTTTGGACCAAAATGTATTTTCGATGCTTCAGAAAATTCTAACTGACCCTCTGATGTCACATGGACAACTTTGAAGATGTTTTTATTACCTTTCTGTACATGGACAGTATACCGTACACACATTTTTAATGCAGGGACAGAAAGCTCTCGGACTAAATCTAAAATATCTTAAACTGTGTTCCGAAGATGAACGGAGGTCTCACGGGTTTGGAACGACATGAGAGTCATTAATGACATAATTTTCACTTTTGGGTGAACTATCCCTTTAATGTCTATTCGTTTAGAATGCAAAATCCCTGTTGAAAATTGAAATCGTTGTATTATGTGAGAAGAATGAAAGAAGCATGCACAGTATAGGAAATAGGCTGCCAGTGGTAAGAGTAAAATATACATTACTCAATATATGCATTACTTAAAATACATTACTATGTCGAAATATTTAAAAGCAGAAGGTCTGACCAATCCGAATGTATATTTGGTAATAGATGCTGCCTTGTTTAGCAGACAGACAGCAAGTAGCATAGCTTAGCAGAACTAGAACTGTATTTGTTCTATTGATGTCCATTCATAATGACACCTCCACAGCAGACAGTTAAGCAATGATGCTAACCTTTCCAAAAGCATGCATATCATAGATTTAATTATCAGGATTCTTGCTCTAAATCATCCAGCCTTAGATTCATCTGATAAGACACAAGTGACATATTGGCTCAGGAACAAATCTGGCGCTTGTGTTATCCAATCTGCTTGCTAATAAAAATGTAAGAACATATTAGGCTTAAGTCCAACAAGCAAACTCAGCATAAAGACGCTGCTGCTTTGCTTCACCTCTTGACCCAGAACTATGGCAGCATGTTATTAGATACGTGAGGGGAATGAAGGCAATATAAAATTAAAAGACTTAGCCAGACATGGAGATTGATTTCAGTTAGGAAGATACACAAAACTCGGGTGCAACCGGTGAAAGGCATTCAATTGTAAATTGTAAACTGATTCTTATGCTTTTTTTGTATTGTCTTCTGTTATGAAAAAACACCATTTAAATTATCATGATCCCCGGTAGAATAAAAAATAAATAAATAAATTGGGAGTGAGGGGTGTGGGGGATTTGTCAACAAGCAGGGTATGGGTCAATGATAGATCTTTACAAATATCTTTCAAAATGTAGTTTGAAACACATGCCAAGTTGTTCAAGTAAGTTGCACATCTCAGTAATGAGATGATAAAGAAATTAAAGGCTTAATTATTATTATGATTATTATTAAATAATAAATAAATATTAAATTTTACGAGTTGCAAGAAATTGAACTAGCCATAAAATTGTAAAATTATCCGATATAATATGTTATTTTGAAAGGTTTTCTTTGTCATTTTTCTGCATTTTGCTTGCACCACAACTCTGATTGCCAGACATGTTAATATTAGTGCAGCAGTTTTTTTCTAAAACGACTTTTAACAATTTCTTAAATATTTTTCCATTTTTAAATTTATAATCAAATATTATTCAAAAATATCTAAAATTATAATTTTGTTATTTTAATATTAATGTATTTAATTTAAGGACTGACTATTTTGATTCTATGCCTCAATATCAAAATGAATTTTATTTCAGAACTGAGCATACTCATCGTAGAAAAAAATACAGATATATCAAGTCAATGTATTTATGAACTGCAATTTCTATGTATTTCTATATAAATTAATCCAGACAAGAAGTCTTCTGTCACTGACCTGTATACTTTATGTGTGTGTGAACACGCATGCATGCACACATTACTCCAAATTATTATGTAGATGCTTGATCATCTAGTAACTATAGATGAATTCATCACACAAACAGGCATTATTACAGGATTTAATGCAGGGTGATAAAACAAATAGTAATAATAACAGCAACAATGATGATTATTTACATTTCCAATTATGTCTTTAAACACTAATTGGTAATAGTAAAGGCTGGTTGATCCCACTAATAATGAAAGTATAATCTCCTGAATATGTGGGCTACATCAGCATGCTTTAGAGTCATTTACTGGATTTAACAAAAATTAAGGAAAATGCTGCCATGAATATTTGGTCCTAATAAGAGGCAGCTCATTAAACATTCTTTATGCAAATCATTGACATAAAAGGCATTAAGATCCCTTAAGTGTTTATAAAAATGGAGCCAGCATGAGTTAGTACTACACAACTGAAAACATAACACACCGTGGCACGACCCGAAGATAGTAATATTGATACTGTAAGACATAAAAGATATGCAGTAAACAAAAAGTTCATTTATGGCAAACACCCAAAATAATAAGTCAGATAAGGGAAGAGCTTTAGTATACTCCAAATCAGAGCTACATCTTCCCATTGTACAGAAAAAGCGAGGCTATCGCGCGGAGAGGCTGTGCAAACACTCATGAGATCTTCTCATCAGCGGGATGCTAATCTGTTGGTTTTGGCTTATTCAGTTGCTCGGAAATGACAATGTTACAATGTTTGGCAAACTACTTTGTCACATCACATCTGTGGGAAGCCGTGAGAGAAAGACATTCATTCTAATGTTCTATAGCCATTAGGAAAGAGGAGAGCGAGAGGGTTATAGGATTTACATTAACCAATAATTTAGGCTCTGTATAACTTCTTTCTGTCGGATAGAAATTTAATGTGAATTGTGCTTATTTATTTTTTATTTTTTATTGTGCTGTTTACATGATGGATTCTGAATGATCTATCAGATGGATTGTATAAAGGCCATTTTTTTTATTTTTTTTTATTGGCTTTAGTTGATATTGGATATACATTGTCTTATATGTTGCATATTTAATTGTATATGCTAATTTGCCAGTTTTTTACATTTAGATTATCTCTGCTGTAGGCTATCTTCACTTAAAATTATTCTTCAAAAAACAAATAATAATTCATCAATAATATAATAGCAGTTAAATGCACTCTTTAGCCAATCTCAAAATGAATATCTATTTGTTATGCTGCACATTACAATGTTATGATTTACTTGTATCATTTACAGTACACGTTTGAATAGATGAATAAACGAAAGAAATTCAAAATATACATTTATAAAAAAGTAATATACACTTTGATTATATATAAATATGATAAAAGTTTGGGCTGAACTATCCCTTTAATGGCCATAACATACAGAATAATAATAATAATAATAATTAACATGTAGTGAATTTACTGTGCAACATGTATGTTTTTTATAATAAAAATGATTAAACAAACTGTAGGTAAAGACCAAAATCAATGTTTTATGTAGAAAAGATTTGAGTATGGCTTACGATACACAACAGCTGCTGCAAACTGACTCTATAGTGTCTGGATCTTTTTGTAAGTATCAACAGCGCACATCATCCTTCATATCCCACAGATGTTTGACAAGAGAAACGTTTCAGTTTCATGAAGCTCGTTTCTGCCTTTCATTGCTAAGATTCTTCTTAGCTCTAACTACAATTACCTAGCAACCAGACTATCTTTATATACCGGCTGACGAAATTTCCAAAGAAACTTGGATGTGACTAAACATCACTCAGTATACAGAAATAATGAGCTTTCGCTAGCCAGTCGTAATCAAGTATTCATCAGTGTTAAGGAATAGTTCAAAATATGCAGGTGCTTGAGCTGGCGCCAATTTGGCTCTGCTCGGTCTGTTAATTAGATGGTCCTGGAGTTTGAACGCATTAGTGAGGGTTTCTGAGTTATGATGAGCTGAAAAACAGAAAGCAGAAGAATCAGATGTTGATGAGAGGCCAGAGGACTGGTCGGGGCAAGGAATATAGCGGCTGGTTTCCAATTAGCAGTTGTTTTATTAAGTAGGAGTCCATTTGTTTTCGTAAAGGGCAAGTTCCTTATGTTTGAGGACAAGGATCTTTTAGTGTCAGACAACAAATATTCAGTGACTCTAAATGAGACTGCAACAAAATAACAAGTCAGATTTTTTGTAAAAAAAATTTTTTTTTACATTTTTAAATGTTAAAAAATACATTAAATATTGGCTGAATCACTTTTTAAGTTTTAAATGCCTAACTGCTTTTATAAAACTGTAAATAAAATTGTAACAGTATCCGCTGCAGTGAATGGGTGCCGTCAGAATGAGTCCAATCAGCTGATAAAAACATCACAATTATCCACAAGTAATCCATGCAACTCCAGTCCATCAAGTAATGCATTTATTGCATGTTTGAAAAATATAAAATACAAATGGAAATAAAATATAAATAAAATCAGGAGTGTCATAATTTTTAAATTGATAATGGTTATGAAAACAGTTATAATCTTGATGTAAGAGGATTTATATATATATATATATATATATATATATATATATATATATATATATATATATATATATATATATATATATATATATATATATATATATATATATATATATATATATATATATATAATATACACACACACACACATACACTGTAATCCTACATTTCTCCAATTCTGTTCTGATGAAGAAAGTCATCTACAGTACATCTTGGACGGCCTGAGGGTGAATACATTTTCAGCAAATGTTTCTTTTTGAGTAAACTATTCCTTTTAAAGACGCATTTCCATCATAAGGGACATCATCAAGGTTTTCAAAACCAAGGACCCACAAAAATAACTCTCTTTCTGAAATACAAAGGCTATTTACCTTCAGCTATATAATCTATGCTTCATTTTGTACTACAGTTAGTCAGAAAAATTTGTTTAATCTATTATGATAAGAACATTGTTTAAAAGTTAAATTAAAAACAACATTGACACGTTTGTTCTTATTGTACAATACTAAAAGCAAAAATAAATAAATAAATAAATAAATAAATAAATAAATACATAATTAAATCAAAATAATTGTTAAGAATTATATATATGGAATGCATTTAAAAAATATATAAAAGGTTGATTTGGACCAGTATTTATTGTGGAAAAGGCCTATATAAAAACACTGAATTTAAAGGCCTTTTCCACAGTAAACACTGGTTCAACTCAACATTTTTTCTATCTCCCTAAAATTTCCAGCGGACTCACTAGTACCTAATTGCAACCCCTAGGGGTTCCCTGTGCTACAGAATATATCCGTTAACATTTACATTTATGCATTTGGCAGATGCTTTTATCAAAAGTCACTCATAATGTATTGATGGCATGCGTACCCTGAATTGAAATCCACGACCTTAGTGTTTTAATGCCATGCTCTACTATTATACAGAGATGTCACTATAGCAGTCAGCTTATACATTTTAGCTTAACTTCAATTCTGTATTGAGCATTCAGAAACCAGAACTCCAGTCAATTTCATAATAATAGTTTTAAGTCTGTTTTGAGTGTTGTTTACATGCTGTGAATCGGTTTTTGCACAGATGCTAGACATTTGTTATGAATAATCATCTCTTTTGTTTTTTTTTGTCAAGTTCCAAGAGAAAATCATCAAATGAGATGAAGTAGCTTTTGTTATGTGTAACACATCCAGAGTGCTGGCCAGTGCACTGCAGCTGTTGACGGGTCTAGCTGAGGGTCAGGTGACTGCAGTAGCTAACTGTGCCTCATTATACACACTGATGGACAGTCATAGACAATCATAGATAATGTGCCCACTGATGCACTTCCTTTTAAAGATGGGGCAAACTGATTCCCTTTAATTAAGCTCTGCTTTTAGTATTCACACACTTGCTTGATGTAAAAAACACACACACACACACACACACACACACACACACACACACACACACACACACACACACACACACACACACATATGAGTACAAATCTCTCTCGCTCTTTTCTATTAAGCACAGCCTGACAGCCTCTGGATAAAATGTTCAGCATCCAAATGCTCTGTAGATTGTTCTTAGTGGGGGGTGAATGGTTAAAATAACAAAAATTGTTTGAGAAACACAAAGTATTCATCCTACCAGCTCTTTCATAGCCAAAGTATAGCAAAAGACAGGCAATATGCCACAAATATTCAGCCAGTAAACTTAATAAGGTACTATTTTATCAAAATGTTATGCTTAAGTCATTGTGTTACTTGTTTCTTTTTCATTTCAATGTACAGTCATCATTATGACTGTCTACTTATGAGCTGCAGCCGTAAATATTTACCCCCCTTAAAGTGTTAAAGTGTATTGCTAGTCCATCGCCCATCATAAATCGCACTTGACTGATGATGCCTGCAGAAGTGCCATGATTTTGTAACCTCATTGATGGACAGCTTTTCAGAAATCATTGTATAATGGATAAATCTTCTGGATGACTGCCACTGAACGCCACGCTGAATTTCTGAACATCTTTGTGGAACACAATCAAGCCCAATTCTGTTTGAAAGACTTGTTCACAGAAAATGTGAAAAATTGTCATCATTTTCTGTCTCGTATGATTCTTTTTCAGTGAATCAGTTGAACCAGTTTAAACAGTTTAAATCAGTGCAGTAAAATGCATGCCCTTAAACCTGTTATTTTTGTTCTGGGGATCACAAAAGGGAACAGGCTGCATAGACCATACTTTTACAGTAGTTTTACGTCCTTTTTGAAACTTCAGTTACAGTATTAGGACAAAACGATCAGTACAAATGTAAGGATTTTCACAGAAGAAGATATTAAGAAAGTCAAATGGGTTTTAACTACATGATGGTGAGTAAAAGATGACAGAATTGTATCTTTTTTACTCACTGAATGAAAATGTAAGCTAAGATTGCAAGATAAAGGCAAAGGTTTGAAATAAAGTCTCAGTGTGGTCAATGAAACTCAGCAAAATTACTCTCATAATACAGAAAGTGACCTTAAAAGATATAAGGAAATGTTACATTGATTCAAATCTGAACAAGGTCATAATCCTAGACTAGTTATTCATGGTCTTGTTCGTTCATCTCAGATGCAGGCTATTTTCCTGTAATGTAGTCTGTATTCCTTCTCTCTATCAGTAAGCAATATCCAAAGACAGTATGGTCGACTTTAATGATAAGTTTAGATTACTCATAAACATTCATGCATGTCTACCCCTTTTCATAACTATGGTAGTACTATCTATTTCAGTCTAGTACAAAAGATGCTTTTGAGGATGAAAAAATATTATTCTGTTTATGTCAGCCATTTATGATTACCCAAATGATGTATAATTCACACTCAAGCTTTAAAATGGTGTAATTCATGACGCTTAAGTGAAAAAATTAAATTAAATAAAAAACTATATTTTATATTAACGAGTTACCTCAGCAGAAACAGGAGACATAGATAAAGAAGACAGATTAGAGTGCAATGTTTACATACAACAAAAACTTAGAGCAAACCGCCAGATCCGGAGCAGGGAGCAGATTCAAACAAGCATTTTCTTCCTTCTTAATTCTTTTTAAGAAACTCAAATGGCTCATTTAAATAGTTTTCTTGCAAAAGTCAGGAATTTCCTTCAGTCAGCCATGAGAATAAAAACAGCCTGCGTATAAAGCATGGGGAATAAAAGTTGCTGCTTTCATCTTGAAGCTGAAATTGAAAAATGTTGCTGATAGACACAGAAATAAAAGCAGCTTAGCAACCTACATGCAATCCTCCAGTTACCTTCAATCAGAACAAGTGTATTACAGATAGAGCGATGCAAGATTTAGCTATTGATTGTGATGAGGGAAATAAATTAATGTGAAGTGTGTTGTGTTTCAACAATGCCTTATATATATATATATATATATATAATATATAACACAATATATATATATATATATAAATATATAAATAACAGATGCTACCTATTGGATGCCATGTCATTTGATAGAAAAGATTGCACTAGACTGCAAGAGACTCAAATACAGAATCAGTACCAGCTGTGACTCTGTGACTGAACCTTTATTACTTCAGTTTAAGTGCAGAAAGGTGCATAATAAGTTGCTTAAAAGAGGTACTGACATTGAAAATCTATTGTCCTTTATCAGAGAGGAAGATGCTTGCACACGTTTCAAGAGTTGAATGTTGTAGTGGGAATCTAATTGACCGTGCGCAGTGACTTAAGAAAGTAGGATTTCTCTGACTCTGACTCTCTGGTAGATTCTAAAACACACTCTTATGTGAGCAAAAATATATATTTTTTCTTTTTTCTTCAATGAAGACAAAAAGGTACTATTTAAAAGTAGGAGTGTACTCCTATAAAAGATATTCTGACATCCATATTCGATATAATCTACAGTTCAAAAGTTTGGTGTTGGTCAGATTTTTTAAAGATATTTTTAGTCTCTTATGCTCAACAAAGGTTGTGTTTATTTAATCAAAGATATAGTAAAAACAGTAATATTGTGCAATATTACATTTAAAAAAATTGCTTTTTTTATTTAAATATACTTTAAAATGTATTCCTGTGATGGCAAAGCTGAATTTTCAGGATCATTACTTCAGTATCACATGATCCTTATATGGTTTGTAAGAAACATTTCAAACATTATCAATATTGAAAACAGCCGTTTAATATTTTTGTGGACACTGTGATAGATTTTTTTCAGGATTCTTTGATGAATAGAAAGTTCAAAAGAACAGTATTTATTAAAAATTTTTGGGGAAAATTACAAATTTCTTTACTGAAAACATTTGATGAATTTAATGCATTATTGCTTAAAAAAAAAAAAAAAAAAAACACTTATCCCAAACCTTTAATCATTGGTATAAAAAAAATTAAAAAAATATATAATTTACATTATCAGATGTTATAAACATTGCATCTCCATAGTTGCATTGATAATATTTACCAGTATTTCACACTACTTCACACTTAATGCAGATATTCAGCAATAAATTGCATTAACTAGAACAACCAGGTACATACCATTTCAAATACAGTATACTGAAATACTATTCTGCAGATGGGGTGAGGTTTACATTTGATCACCTTATAGTAAGCTAACACGCATTGACAGCCATAATGATTTTATTCACCAATCACTGTAGAGCTATTAAACACAATGGCAACAACAGCAAGGTAAAAGCACCATTTCTGAACACTGTATGACTCACAGTTTCCAAGTTTTACAGTAGCAGGCTTCAACTAATTATGTACAGACGTGGTGCATTGCACTCTGCAGCAGTAGTAGATTATATTTTCATTTTTTAAAAGCTAATGCTTCTTTCTGAGTTGAAATTCTGCCAAAATTATTTTAAAAGTGGACACCTTTTGAATCAAAAAAGCATACGCAATGACACCTCCACTGAACTAAAAGGATTATGCATGAGAAGAGAAATAAAATCATTTCAACAAAATTGCTTTTTGTATCTTCATCCACCCGGTGAGTGTGTGTGCATCAATCTTTGCCTATATTGTGGATTGAAAGTCAATATAAAGTCCCCATTATGATAGAAAAACAAATGTGTGCGTAGATTCAGAGTTACTGAAGATTAGCCCTCTTCCAGCTAGAATAAGATTGTTTACTCTGGGACGGACTGATTGCTTATTTTGGAGTTAGGGGGTGGATGTTTCACAGGCCTGACTTCATACAGTATCTGTGGGACGCTTTCCACACAGCCTAAAGTAATAATTATTATAACCAGATTTGGATGCATTTGTTCTTTTTTTTTTTTTTTTTTTACTGCTGAGAAAACTTAAAATAAATAACCAGAAAAAGATACAGTGAAAAAGGTAGAAAAAAAAAACACATCCAGCCATAATGGCCATACCGTAATTTATCATAAAATCTTAGTGAGTGCCTGCTAAAGCAATATGCAGTATTTAAATAAGCAAAAGTGATTTTAGAAAACATACGCAATTTTAATTTAATTAGAAAATAACTGTAAAGTAGATTATGCAGCAACAGATATGGAACTCAAAATAACAAAATCCAAATATTTTGTAATATTATTTATGGTAATTCAAACAGACTTTAATTAGTCCGTGTCAAATTTTCATCCAGCAGAATAGATATATGAGCCTCTCTCTCTTCACACTCTTTAAAAAAAAAAAAGAAAAAAATCATGAAACATTATGAAAAAAGACGTCATGATGTCATGGCTCAATTGAGACTTACATACTCAGCAGCTCATGAAAAACATTAAATGGATCATTAATACTCAGAATTAGTGCATTTGTTTCTTTCAAGTTCCTTTGATGATCTTCTGTAGGCTATTTAATACTGATTTAATTTAAAGCTGTACATCAATAATTCATCAGATGATAATGTTATGCTTGAGATAATGAAAGCACGATTTTGCTGATCATACAGCCCTTTCAACATGCATATTGCATAACTACATAACCACAAATTATTTTATTCATGAAAAACCGGTCTCGTTCTATCAGTTCATCTTAGTATAATCGTTGCTGATCACAAAACATATCTTTAGACAAACCAAACATTAATGCCTTCCACACAAAAGCCGGCATGAATACATGTACATGTCTGATTTGCCCTTTCACTATTTCCTTTAAGTTTAACCAAGGAGTCAGCAAAAAAACCCCAGATGACATTTATATACAGTCCTAGCTGATTTTCTTCAACTCTTATCTCTGCTAGTGGCTCTTAGCTTGCGTTCACATGCAAGGTTAACAAATTGGCTTGACCTCTTGTCAGGTTTGGTCTCATATGGTTTATAAATGTTCTCGCCCACTGTGATTACAATCGGACGAGCTTGCAGTCATTAAGTTAATGGAGGCGCATTCTAATTGATGGCATCCTCATTTGCATTGTGTGTTAATTACCCAAATCACTTAGCTGCATCTGCTAATTCTAATTAGTACCCGCAGATTCAGTGCGGCTGGATGTTTTCACCTGAAAATGAAGATGTCTTTCTCTGCCATGGTAAACAAAAAGCATAGTTAAATTAAGTAAAGGAACCATGAAGTGAAAATTCATCTCAGGCACACAAGCCGGAATTAATCACAATAATTTCAAAAGCCAAATGATTACGCCAAGGAAAATATGGGACCAAATATGTAGATCCAAGAGGTGCGAAGACTGATAACTGGGCAGAATATGATTAGTTTGTATTAAAATAACAGGATAAAAAAACATAGCAAATGGCTTTAATACATCTGTGAAGCTGCATAGCAAATTGTTATTTAAATTTGCTGATAAAATGGCGTGACTAAAATGGAGCTTTCTGTGGCATTCAAAACCATTACTACACTCTTAAAATTAAACATTCCAATCGTTATGGTTCCCAGAACATCCACAGAACTTCCAATGCACAAAAGGTTCTTTAGATTGTTAAAACATTTTTAACACTAAGAAAAATGGTTATTTTAAGAACTCTATACTAAGGATGTAATAATATCAAAATCTCATGATACGATAATAATGTGATATGAATCCATGATATGATATTTGCTGCGATATTTAAAAAAAAAAAAGTACATTTTTCAGTCTAATGCATTATAAGAGTTCAAAATTGAGATCTCCAATCCATGCTCTTAACTAAGAAAACTTAAGTCAGAAAAAAGTCAGTGAATTTTTATTTAAGATATACTTTCTCAAACTAAATTAAATTCACACTGGTGTTTTAGGAAGGAAAAAAAATATAATATAATAACAACAACAATGACAGTAATAGCAATACATTCTAAAAACAATTGCACTGTAAAATAAATGAAAACATGCTTACAAAAATGCGTATTACTACAAATCTAGTGAAATGCTGTAATCATCTGCCGTGAAAATTAAGCATAACTAGTGGCCGTTGTGTTCCCAAAAGTGTGCTAAACTCACAGCACATGTGATAAACGAGTTGACTGCATTCATCCATTCTGAGGCACGATCGCCAGGATCAGCTGATCGCTTGAATGACGTGCATGCTTGATGTAGGGATTAATCCATATTGTACTTTCAGATTTAGTTAGTTTGACAGATACTATGTCAAAGCATAATGGCCCAAAACACAACTTTTATGTTAGAATAAGAAGTTTCAATATATTTTAAAAACTAGGCCTACATTTTTTTGCCCAGAAGACCTATTGTTTTATAGCATCATGTGAACGGTAATATCGAGTTTTGTTATCGCGATATTGATAATATCGTTACATCCCACTCTACACTACCAGACACAAAGTCCCCTGGTAAAGTTGTCATGTGGATAGTTATCTGCTAATGCACCAGAGATGCTTGCATCTGAAGATCTCTTACCTGAGAGTGAACATCTCCACAGGTGAGTACGGCGAAGCTGCAACATATGCTGACACTGTGTCCCTTTGCCGAACTGGTGTGGATGGTACCAACACTGCAAAATTTCCATCCAAACGCTGCTCTGATAATTCCGGAGCAGATGGATTCTGGAATAATCTTACGCTCCCAATGCGCCTCATGGGTGTAGAGGTCGGCGACCCAAACAATCCCTCTTGATCCGAGTGAGCGGAGCTCTTGACCCCTAACTCCTCAGAAAGACAACCTCCTACTTCTACGGTCCGAAGGCTGTAATAAAGCTCAACAGGCGTTCCTTCGGACATATCCGGACCCCTCTGGCGTCCAGGGACAACACTAGGAGGGGAAAACCACCCAGGAAGAGGCTCGAGCTCAGCGACGCAGGCGCCCATGTCCCCTCGCAACCTGCAGCTCCCACGGACCTCCTGGGTTTCATGGAATGCGAACATCCGTACGCAGGGGAGTTTGTCCACGGTGCTGTAGTCATCCCAGTCCCTCCCAGTGATGTAAAACAAGACCTGAACCTTGGGTTTGTTCAGGTAAATCCTTTCGTTGAGAACAAAGGTTTGTACTTTCCAGTTGAAGGTGAAGAGGGTTGAAGAAGCCACAAAGGAGCCAGGCATCTGGAGGAGATCCAAAGGAATAGGCTCTTCCACCGCAAGGGTTCCATACGTGGCATTGATGATGGGAGCTCTCCTGGCCTGGTGGATGAAGAACAGCTCTGTTCTGGAGAGGAAGCTAGAGTTGCGCATGAAGTCCTGGGTGGCCTCCTTAAGAAAAAAGGAGGACTCTGTGTTGAGGAGCTGGTAGTTGACAGGCAGGTAAGTTGGGGAGGCATAGCGCTGAAGATTCTCCAGGATACGACAGTCTGTAACTGACACAGAAAAGAAAAGAGATGTCAGAACTAACTGGAATATTAAAGTGGGTCTCTACACTTAGGGAAAAAAAAGGTACAAAAGCTGGCGAAAGCTTTGCACCCTTTCAAGTAAAAAAATAGTCTTGAGTCTTTAACTCATGTGTGACTGAAATAGAAATAAAATTAAAAACAGTGATAACGATGAACTAAAAAAAAAAAAAATGAAAACTACAAGTAATTGAAAAAATAAAACTAATAAAAAAGCCTTGGTTAAAAAGTGAAGCTATATTAATAATAATTTGAACTTGAAAGCTAAATAAAAATCAAAACTCAATTAAAAACCCAAAGCTATAATTTACTTTGTGGCACCCTTCCAAAATGAGCTAATATGTAACATTTAGATACTAATATATGTACCTTTTATACGTAGCCTTTTGGGGTCAGTACAATACAAAGGTGTACCATTTGAAATGGTGCAAAGCTTTTGACAGATTTTGTACCTTTTTTTCCTGAGTGTAGAGACCTACTTTAATATTCCTTTGTATCCTACTGACCCAAAAAGGCTGCTTATTAAAGGTACATGTATTAGTACCTTAATGTTACATATTAGCTAATTTTGGAAGGGTGCCACAAAGGTAATTATAGCTTTGGGTTTTTAACTGAGTTTTTGTTTAGCTTTCAAGTTCAAATTATTATTAATATAGCTTAATTTTTTTAACCAAGGCTTTTTTGTTAGTTTTCTTTTTTCAATTAATTGTAGTTTTCTTTTTTCTTTTTTTTTTAGTTCATCTGTATCATTTATTTTTTTAATTGTATTTCTATTTCAGTAACACATGAGTTAAAGACTCAAGTTTAATTTTTTTCCCCCTATGCTATTTATTTAATTATTATTGTTTATTTTTTTATCACCAATATTACAATTCCGATTGATACCAAGAAGGTGATAATTATTTTCATGATATGGATGATAACGGACAAATGACATTAAAATGATGTAAGCTAAAAACTAATGCAAGAGATGAAGCAAACAATTACAATGTAAAATGTTAAATATATATTTTTTTACATCTGCAAATGATTCGATTTAACAGTGTAATTAAATTATCAGTGTTTTAAAGATTAATTTGAGTTGAAGTGAGTGTTACAGTAGATGATGGAAAAGGTAAACTGTATAAACAGAGGTAATGAGAATGGACAACTAAATTGTACAATATAACTCTGCAATACATAAAAATAATCTTATTTGCATTTGTATTTTTTATTGTGTAAAGCATATCCATATTACCTTGTGCAAAGAAGCACAATTTGTGATTACCACTGTTGTCACATTTTATTGCTGGTGTGAAATGTGACAAACATTAAAGAGATTTAATTCTTTCTCCATTCAAGTATAGAGAAGATGCAATTGTTTGACGTTTGTCTGCATAGAAAATAGCTGCCCAGAATCATAACCAAGATAACAGACGAGTAAACTGACTTGCCTTAAAGGGACTTCAATGAAACTCTGGACTTCAAAGAACATTGTAACTTATTCAGCACTTACCTGCTATAAAGCTACAAAATTTGCTCAATCTGCACAGAAACATTATGTTGTGTTTTAAATGTTAAATGTTTCCGTTTCTATATGCTTCCAAACCATAAAATGGAAATCAGGTTTACAGTATGTGAGAGTGGGAGACTAAAGTTCTTTTGATGCAAAATGACACTGAAAGTACAAGTGAATAAGAACACTTTAATGACCATCTAACATGAGCTAACAGACATCTAATTATTGTTTCAGAGAACGGAACTAAAGTTAAACTTTTTCACTTCTTTTCTCAAATCTATTGCATCATAAAAGTAGTGCCAAAGTTCTTCACAGAGCAGGCACTGCTGGTATCCTATGTGATATATCCCTCACAGTTTCTGGTAGACAGCACTAGCAGTGGCATGCTCTCATAACCTCAATAGCAAAGCATCCAGCAGAAACATCGATTTCACCTCAGACAGAAAGTAATATGGAGACTGATGAGACACTCTGATATGAAGAAGTGGACATAAACCAAAATAGACACAGATAGGCACTCTACATTTTATCTGTGAGAGTGAACGTATGACCCATTATATATAAAACCGTGTCACTGTTCTGGGAAATATTTTCAGGCAAAACAAATTATTCACAAGCCAAACATGAATCTTATTCATTACTTTTTTTTAACAAATAACCAGTTTAAACTTTATTGTCTGGAAACCTACAATGATGGCTACAAAATGTAAAATTGATTTAAAATATAGTATTGGGTTTACTGTCTACATTTAGCAAACACTAATAGTGCAATGCTAGTTTGAGGTGAAAAAGTACAGCTGCATGATTTGGGAGGAAAAATCTGTGAATCTGTGAAAACGATCTTCTCTATTCTATTTTGTATTCTACATTATCTATTTGTTTTCTTTGTATTTATTATACAATTTAAAAAAGCAAAAGGGCCTCTAACACTAGCATGCTCTATTCTTTTCTATTCTATCCGTTTTCTTTTATGTAATATATAATAAAAAAAAACCTTGCTACATGTACTTCGCTGAGACTTTTTATAGCACTTGTATATCATTGCTCTTTTGTTGATTTTGATTGCTTCCATTGTATTATTTGCAAACTCATAAGCTCTTCTCATTAAAATATTGGAAAGACGCATTACAAGCGACTCACTCATAGCACTTACAGATTACTGTGAACTGAACTACTTTAACACACTGAAAATACCGTCCTTCTCCACTCAAATCCAGCCTAAAAATATAATCTTTGAACATTTTATCCATATAGTGTTTTAAAATCATATCTTAGTCAATCATTAGTCTTTGAGCTTTAAACTGAAGAACGTTCTGTGTTCCGATTAGGCTACTTTCCTCTCTTTCTGTGCTCTGCTTTGACCAAGGATGCAGCAATGAATGACCTGCTTGTGAATCAGAAGGAATAAATGACTCATTTAGGGGGACTGGCTATGCACACACATGCATGGGCGCAGACAGACACGGCCGGAGAAAAGGGCTTTGAAGGGGACATCTTGTCATTGCAAAACAATCTAAGCGATTCGCTGAAGCAATTGAGAGAAAATACAGATAATTTTTTTTTTCAGGCTCCATTTTCACTGTTTACAAGATTTATCAGCCTGTCTTGGCAAAAGAAATAGGATTTGCATACAGTAGTAAATTTAGGCTGTATCCCAATACACATGCTTCAGATGCGATAACTTACATACAGCACACAATGCACGCTTGGTCAGTAATCAACACCCGCTGACAGATGTCACAGTCAAGTCCAGATGTTTCTGGCTGTTATTTTAGTGCTAATAGCTAGTTAACGTACAGCAGACAATATGCAAATTCCACAAGGCAGATTTTCACATGGCAACTTGTGGAAGAAGAAAAATCCCAGACAGCCTGCAGTGTGAAATACAGCGCAATGTCTACTTTGGCAAAACAACATTACAGATTTTAATTTATGACTTACAAGCTCGGTTGACTTTGTTTAATTTCTAGAGTGGCCAATTCAAAGAAGTTGTGAATGTTTGCAACAAAAAAGAAGAGAGAAATTGTTAGCGAAAGTAATGAATGAGTCCGGGCTTAAATGAAATTACGAACATGACCAGCAACCCAGAAAAGGGAAGCCATTAATCAGAATCTCTTTAATGTGCTGTGTGGCAGTAATTTCAGTCTGTGCGTAATACAAAGTGATACACTTATCTGAAAAAGAAAATGAAATATGGGAGTAGAATGCCACTAAACGTCTGCAAATTCCTGCCAGTTATTTAATTTAAGTCAATTTAATTTCATTCAGTTCAGCAATAATGAAATATACTATTTCGGGTGTACTTTTTATGATAGCAGGCATCTGAATGAGGGACAAGGAACATTGTTTGTACTTTTGCAGCTCTATTATGAAGCACAACACAATGAACCATTAATAAATTCTCACTGAACAAAAATTCAACTGGCTTCAATGTCTTATTTAAAACACGGCAAAAAAGCCTCCATAGTCTCGACCTGTCAATCATCATCACTGCCTGCTTTTCTGTTCCCTTTGCCTCTTTCTCTTCGACCACACTGCTGTCACGCTGATAGATCAACATGAGCCCCTGGTTGGCCCTTGTAGGGAGGCTCCAGACAAGGGGAAGGTCTTCTTCTGACTGCCCAAGCAGGACAAGGTATTAGGGAAGCCTGACAGGAGGGCTGCCCAGAGGAAAGCAGCCCGGGCCGGAGAGGGCTTTCAGAGTCACTGCCCCCTAGTCTGGCTGTGGACGAGAGCGGCCCTTATGATATGTAAGGCTACAGGAGGCAGTGTCAACCTGTCCATGGCCTGTCAAAGAGTGTGGTGAGAGGGCAAGATTGGAGAGCGAGTCACGCAGGTGTGAGAATGAGAGGGAAAGGGCAAGGTTTGAGAGAGACTTAAGGCCAGTAAACAGATAAAAGGAAGATGGAAGGATAAAAGATGGTGAGAGAGAGAGAGAGAAATCAGTGTGGTTCTCAGGTGTTTATTGAAGTGGAGCAGGCCTGTCTCCTGTTGAATCGGCTGCTTAGTTTTAGAGGACTATCTAATCCCATGATGCTTTGCTCTCACTCCAGGTTATGACTAGGGTTGGGAACCGGCAAGAATAATTAAGAATCACTGCCATTAAAAAATACAAATGGTTGTAAGCATCTGCAGTTCTTCTTGGTGAATCAAAATCATACAGGGTAACCAGTGTAGCCTGATTGCTTAAAGGGTTAGTTAACCCAGAAATGAAAATTATGTCATTAATGACCTCTGTTCATCTTCGGAAAACAGTTTAAGATATTTTAGATTTAGTCCGAGAGCTTTCTGTCCCTCCATTGAAAATCTGTTTACGGTATACTGTCCATGTCCAGAAAGGTAATGAAAACATATTCTAAGTAGTCCATGTGACATCAGAGGGTCAGTTAGAATTTGCTGAAGCATCGAAAATACATTTTAGTCCAAAAATAACAAACATGATGACTTTATTCAGCATTGTCTTCTTTTCTGGATCTGTTGTGAGCGAGACTGCTGTGACTGTTGATGTATGACACTGCTGACGTGTTTTCTGGCGCGCCCAATAAAAAAGATAACACGTCAGCAGCGTCATACGTCAACAGTCACAGAAGTCTCGCTCACAACAGATCCAGAAGAGAAGACAATGCGGGTTTGAACCTTGGGCTGGCAATACCACGACTTAGGTGCCCTTGAGCAAGGCACCAAACCACCAACTGCTCCCCGGGCGCTGCAGCATAAATGGCTACCCACTGCTCCGGGTGTGTGTGTGTGCGCTTTGGATGGGTTAAGTGCAGAGCACAAATACAGAGTATGGGTCACCATACTTGGCTGTATGTCACGTCACTTTTCTGGACATGGACAGTATACCGTTCATACATTTTCAATGGAGGGACTGAGAGCTCTCGGACTAAATCAAAAATATCTTAAACTGTTTTCCAAAGATGAACTGAGGTCTTACGGGTTTGGAACAACATGAGGGTGAGTCATTAATGACATCATTTTTATATTTGGGTGAACTAACCCTTTAACAAATGGCTCTTTTGAACTGATTCATAATAAATTAATATGGTGTGACCACTGTAGTTCGACTCCTGAACAAATGACTCTTATATTTGGTTCCTTCAAATCACCCCTGATTTGAAGGAACCAAATATAAGAGTCATTTGTTCAGGAGTCGAACTACAGTGGTCACACCATATTAATTGGCAGGCCCAACCCTGCTCCTCGTGATGACTGCCCTGTGAAGTTTAGCTCCAATCCTAATCAAACACACCTGAAGCAACTAATTAAGGTCTTCAGGCTCACATAAAAATTAAATGCAGGTGTGTTTGATTAGGGTTGGAACCAAACTTTGCAGGACAGTCGATCGTCAGGAACAGTGGCGCAAAAAGTGGGTATGCGCCATATGGCGCATGGGGGGCGCCAAAGCGATGGTTAATTTTTTTTTTATAATAAAAAATAAAAAATGTATATTAAAAGTTATATATATATCTATATATACACACATTTTAGAGGACTAACAGGCGCTGGTGCCCTCATAATATTCCATCATAGAATTTAGACATAGAACCTCGTGAGTGGGTTGGGCGCCGTGAGCGCTGAGTGAGCAGCAGTAACGTTAATGCGTTGTCGTTGAAACTCGAAAAAGATGGATAAAACAAAAAAGCTCGCTAAAAATAGAAATAGAAAGAGGGAAAGAGAGATGGCATGTCAAGGGATGCGACAGCAGCTAAATAAGTGATTGGTGAAAGGCAACAGGTAGGATTTAAAATGTGACGTCTATGCTCGGAGAATATGTAAAACTGGAATATGAGCTGTCATTTATTCCGTCATCACCCGGGTGCTGATAGCGCGCGCGCGCACAGATGAGACCTAGACAGCACACGTTGATATCTGTGTTTAAACTAAACTAATTTAAGCTTTGTCAGTCCAAACATTTAAGAGGCAGAGGATGCGAGCTTGCGCACTCAGTGAGAAGAATTGTGCATGTGCTCATCCGCAGGGGCGAAGATGGGATTTTTGCTGGACCAAGCTGTCCAGCAGTCAAATTTTTTCAGTCCAGAAAAATCACCAGCTCAGTCATAGACGATTTTTTTTTAACTTAATTCAAAAAAGCAAACTTTCTTATATTCTAGATTCATTGCACACAAACATATTTCAATAGTTTTAATTCTGATGGCTACGACTTACAGCTTAAGAAAATAAAAAATTTAGTATCTCAAAAATTTGAATATTCTATTTTGAGCTTGATTAGTTCATTTAATTTTGAGTATAAATACAGGGTACCTCCTGGGATAGTTTAGAACATGCAACCACATTTATGGGAAAGACTACTGACTTGACATTTATCCAAGAGACAATCATCAACACCCTCCACAAGGAGTGTCAGCCACAGAAGGTCATTGCTGAAAGGGCTGGCTGTTCACAGAGTGCTGTATGAAAATATATTCATAGAGTTGGAAGTAAAAGGTGTGGTAGGAAAAGGTGCACAAGCAACAGGGATGACCACATCCTTGGGAAGATTGTCAGGAAAAGCCGATTCAAGTACTTGGGAGAGTTTCACAAGAAGCCGGAGTCAGTGCATCAAGAGTCACCACACTCAGACGCCTTCAGGAAAAGAGCTACAGCTGTCACATTCCTAGAACAAAGCCACTTTTGAACTAGAGAATAACATCTGAAGCATTTCACCTGGGGTGAGGAGTAAAAGAACTGGACTGTTGCTCAATGGTCCACAGTCCTCTTTTCAGATGAAAGTAAATTTAGCATTTCATTTGGAAATCAAGGTCTGGAGTCTGGAGGAGGACTGTAGAGGCACAGAATCCAAAGTCCAGTGTGAGGTTTGGTGAGATGATTTGGGTGCTGTGATGTCTGCTGGTGTTGCTTCATTGTGTTTTATCAAGTCCAGAGTCAATGCAGCCATCTACCAGGAGATTTTGGGAGCACTTCCATCTTCCATCTGCTGACAAGATTTATGGAGATGCTGATTTCCTCTTCCAGCAGGACGTTAGCACCTGCCCACAGTGACACAACCACCTCCAATTGTTTTGCTGACCATGATATTACTGTGCTTGATTGGCCAGCCAGTTCACCTGACCTGAACCTCAGAGAGGATCTATGGGGTGTTGTGAAGAGGAAGATAAGTAACATCTGACAAACAATACAGAGGAGCTGAAGGCCGCTATCAAATCAACCTGGGCTTCAATAATGCCTCAGCAGTGCCACAGACTGATTGCCTTCATGCCACACCGCACTGAAGCCCAGGTTGAGTATTGAGTGCATAATTAAACCTACTTTGGATTTTGATTTTTCTTTTTCTTTCAAAGTTTCCTACTTTTAATTTTTCTATGCTGGAAGTCACCATCAGAATTAAAACAAAAAACTCTTGAAATATTTCAGTCTGTGTGCAATGAATCTAGAATATAAGAAAGTTAGCTTTTTTAATTAAATTACAAAAAATAAAGAACTTTTCCATGACATTCAAATTTTTGAGATGCACCCATATAAGATCACTATGGTTACCGCTACAAGCACAATTGAGGCAGCTACCAGCTCCTCGTAGGACCCCGGGGTCAGGAGGCATAGCACACACACACACACACAGAGAGAACATAAACGTCAGTCGCAGCACCATCGTCGTGTGTTTGACAACAGAACAACTTGTAATGAGAAGGTGGGTACAAAGTAATGGTTACATTATTATTGTGCTTCAGCCTGCATCTGCCCTGACCCGATTCTTTAGCACCAAAACAAACACACCCATACCCCAACAGGACCTGCTACGGTGGCCGAGAGAGTTAAACGTGCTGCAAATTACAAAAATCCCTGCAAATTTTGAAAACATCTTCATCAGTTTGACAACACGTGCTGCAAATACTCACAATACAAACAAATAAAGAAATTTAATATTTAAGGGAACCGTAAAGTGACAAACATGGCTGGGACATTATTTATCAATGTTTGCTCTGAAAAGATCTTTGTTTATTTTAACAATCCTGGTCATAGATTCCTTAGCTTTTTTTATGGATATTATTAGCCTAAATAAGCTGACTAAATACACAATTACTGTAACTGTGAAAGGTTATGTAAGCTGGCTAACTTACTTTTACAACTTACCTTACAAAAACTAAACATAGCCTATGGTTTTACTATTGAAATGAATGAATTAATAAAAACATTTATTATATAAAAAAAGCCAAAAAAAAATTGTTAGGCTACTGTTATCATTAACAAATTAACCATGGATTTACTACTCTAACCATAGTTTAACCATGGTATTTGTACAACTATGGTTATACAAATGGTAATAAAAAAAATAAAAAATAAAAAACCTTGTTTAAATTTTCTTTTTATTGGGGTAATAATTTTTTGTGTTGAGTATTTACAGAGCGTTTCTGTATTTGTTTGTGTTGTGAGTATTTGCAGCATGTGTGCTGTCAAACTGATGAAGATGTTTTCTTAATTTGCTGGTGCTTTTTCTATTTGAACGCGTTTTGTGAAGTTGCAGCGGAAGTCTCTCGGCCATTATGCCTTTCCCCTATTTTGAGATCTTCACCCCACACGTACGTGCGCAACCATGGCAACGACGATCGCGGAAACAAGCGAAAATGACACACAAGCATATTCAAACAAAAGCCAACATGGATAAGTTGTGTGAAACAACACAAAATCAATGTTACTCACCTATCAAAAAGAAACAAAGAAACCTCAGCGTCCGATTCGAGCCCTTCCCAATCCTTGAGTTTCTCTCCACCGCTGGAAAGCTGCCCCGATATTTACGTGGCTCCTGCCTCTTGCCTGATTGTAAACCCTCTTTTTTATCTGCCATCTCTGTCAATCTGTAGTCGATCTGCTAATATGCAAATTTTGAATAAAAGCGTCTGCTAAATGACTAAATGTAAATGTAATGTAATATGCATCCATGGGCGTCAGTTTGGTTTGAAATGTGGTGGGGACAGAGACGCATTCAGAAGTGCATTTTCAGAAGTGCCGGGTACAATGATGCATTTGTTTTTCTCTTTCGCGCAGGTCATGTTTTGAAAGACGTCCTGTATCTTATTAATGTAAATAAATAAAAATGTATACAAAAATGTGATGATGTCCGACTCGTTTTATGAAGAAGAAAGCTGTACAAAGCATTAGACATATGATATATGACCCACTAATCTGCTTCATATCATCATATAAGTACCATGTTGACAATATGACATGGCCATGACGTGGTTTAATGTACCTAAACAATGATTACCAAATTTCTCTTTCATGTTGCTTTGTTATAACCACTGAAAACGGGGAAAAAAATCTAACCCAAAATCGGTTTCGGGTTAGATCCTCGCTCTACATTATCCCGCTTATTACATGGCTACCCACCAAATAAATCAATAATTTGACACAAAATATTGATTTAAAAAAGAGTTTATTGATTTAAACACGATTGTATTGCTTCCGCTAAAGAAAATAGTTCCGTCTCTACGATTAGAATCCTGCCGCGTCCATAGAAACGCTCTGTTTTTCATGGCAACCGTGTTATTATCAAGAAATAACAGACTTCATTCTACAGTGGAATTCAACCAAGCCATGTAATAATTTGATTTAATTCCCAGTACAATTTACCATATCTACACACAACACAACTTAAGCACTACAAATTTTATCAAGATTGAAAAAGAAAAAATACGTGTAGCACAGATGAACCCTATTGACTATCACACCATGATCTGACTGCTCTCAATTCACAACAACATGCATCCATCCAATCTACATCAGGCATTTTGACTAAAACTTGATCCATTCCTCGTCATCATCATCATCATCATCATCATCATCATCACAACTATTCCAGAATTCAGCAATAGATTCAAGCAATAATTAAACAAGATACTGACTACTCAACAATCATCTCCCCCAATACTTGCTGTATGAACGCAAACCGTAACTAGCTAATTAAGTTGGTGGCTAAGGAAGTCTAACGTAACATTAATTGCAAGAGAAGAATTAAAACAGCCGATCCCTTGTGTGCAAATGCACAAGACCTAGCCATAATACCAGCAAATCTTAATAAACATAAGTTATCGCGTCTTACCTTTGTGTCAATGGTCTGCAGACCCATGCTGTGTGTACAACAACATCCATTTGTTCTACAGGTTATCACTTTGATATGTTATAGTCCATGGCACTAGGATGCAACCTTGTGATATTGTATGAAGGCTAAATGACTTGCTCGTCTATGATACATTCGCCAGAAATTCTGGCCAATCCCAGCAAAGACTAGGTAGCCTCGTTCCCGCTCGTTCACTGTCCATTCCAAACTGTCAACTCATTTGAAAAACATTCTTTAAAAAAAAGAAGCGGGATAGTCATATAGAGAAAATAATGTTACAGTTGTTGCAGTTTTAATGAACAGAAAAGCGTGTAGCCAGCGCAGCAGCAGAACGGCTAAATTGAACTCGAGGTTCTCAAAAAAAAAAAAAAAATTGGTGGGTACAAAATGACTCATGACGAAATCTGGGGGGGACGCGTTTTTGCATTATTGACACTGTTTTCCTAATGAATGTTGTTCAGTTTCTTTGACGCAATGTATTTTGTTTAAAGCGCTATATAAATAAAGGTGACTTTGACTTTGACTTTGGGACTCAGTCAGACACTGCGGTCAAAAGTGTGTTTTCAAAAATCGTTTAGTACACGTTTAAGGAGCGGTGGGTTGGGTTGCTTCTACTTAGACTAATGTACATAGCGGAAACTCAGATTAATCCTCTGTTTACCAATAGAGCCTTTCATTGAGACACTGAGGGGGACGGATCTGGTTACTATGAATCAGGGGGGGTCATGTCACATCCCTAGTGCCATCTGCGCGTCTGCTCATCCGAAGCGCACAAACCCGCGCCTCAGAACCTCTCTCTGAAGTATTTTATTTAAATGGACAAATTCAGACAAAAATTATGTCAAAATGCCCGTCTTGGTAAGTATCCTATAGCAGACATAGCCAGCTGAACGTAGGCCACTGTATCAATGCATTCTCTTAAAGTGACAGTCTTTATATTAATCGAACAGCAACAACAAAGAAATCACTCACTGCTCCTGATTAAAAAGCTTTTGTAACAGATTCAGTTCAGTTTCTCCTTATGTTGGTTCGAAAGGCTATAATGGTCAAATGGGTTGGTAGTGATGCCCCCTCTACTTAGATGTGGAAATCTATGATATCTGAAGTTGTAACTCTAGAAAGATTGAGGTATTGTCGCAATGGTAAATCGCTCCTGTTTAAAAAATGGGAGAACATTTTTAAGTGTCTAAAGATTAAACGGTCATAAACAAAAACTGGATAAAATTTAGGTACAATCATATGATGAAATGCTGTATGTAAATTGTCCACATGTTCATGAATATTTAAATTATTTCCTGTGCTGTGTTTCCTGTTTGTAATAATTAAAATGTTTAATAAAAAGAATATCTAAAAAAATATATATATAAAAAAAATAAAAAAAGCTTTTGTAACTTTAATAAAGAACAATCTTTAATTTATAGTCAAACATGTAATGCTGTTTTACATTTGATTACTTTATTAAATTTCTGTACCTAAAAACTAATACTAGACCTCTTTACTCTATTGTATTTATTTTTGCTGTTGCTCATAGTTAGATTTTTTAAATTATAGTTTCTCTATAAACATAGCACATACCGAACTGTACCGAAATGTGACTCTTGAACCGTGAAACAAACCGAACTGTGAAAATTTGAACTGTGCCACCCCAATAATAATAATATATATATATATATATATATATATATATATATATATATATATATATATATATATATATATGTGTATGTACTGTATGTATGTATGTATGTATGTATGTATGTATGTATGTGTGTGTTTGTGTGTGTGTGTGTAAATATATACCATATAAGTATGGTAGGCTTACAGTGGCTGTCTGATATACTTTAAAAAAACATTTATTATTTAAAAGCCCATACATGATGATGTCCGGCGCAATTATTTATTTAGAAGTGGGGTGTGTGTGGGAGGTGGGGGGGGTTGGGGGGGGGGGGGGGTCGCCAAAATGTTTTGCGGCATACCCCTCTAACACTGGATAGTTGCGCCCCTGGCCAGGAGCAGGGTTGGGCACCCATGCTTTAAATGAATCAAAACAGCTTCACTAGTGAGTAAGTTTTGATTCTTCAATAAATAACTTATGAGCAGTTTGCGTTTAGTGACTCAGACATACAGAATGACCATTGAGTCTGATTCCCAATCAAATAACTTAAGTTGGTTCTTTTAATAAATCTAAACATATAAATTGAAGTTTTGTAATCAAAATTCGAAACAAATGAACCAATAACATTAATGAATCAGGATTTAGGTATTCTATAAATATAAATAAGTGAATGAAATAAGTGAATGATTTATTTATTTTAATTTGGGTCTATTTATTTTATTTTTGTGTTCCCATTTTGGTAAACCATTGAGAAAAAAAATTGAGTTAAGGTAAGATTCAGTGATTTTTAAATAAGTCTCTTATGCTCACCATGGCATGATTTATTACATTGGAAACACATTAAAAGCAAGAATATTGTGAAATATTACTACAATTTAAAATAAGTGTTTTCTATTTTAATATAATTAAATTTTATTTTAAATTAAATCCAGTCTTTAGTGTCACATGATCCTTCAGGAATCATTCTGATTTGGTGCTCGAGAAACATTTATTTTCATCAGTGTTGAAAACAGTCGTGCTGTTTAATTTTTTTTTTTTGTAAAAAAACTGTAATACTTTTTTTCCCTCAGGATTCTTTAATGAATAGAAAGTTCAAAAGAACAGCAAAAAATGCCTGTACTGTCACTTTTGTTGAATTTAATGCATCCCTGTTGAATAAAAGTATTCAAGTAAAAATCTCACTGACCCCACACCTGTAAATATAATTCAATATTTAATATAATAAGGACTAATTAATTTACTGCATTCATTCCACCTCCGCATTCATTAAAAAAAAATTGTCAAACAAATATTTGGAAGGAATTTAATTTATTTCTGATGTGTTAAATATGTTTTGCTGAAATCTGAAATTATTCACTCATTTGGCAAACGACAACTGAAAGCAGTTAATGCCATTTTACTTTCCTAACACTTATTCTTCACAAGTACTTAAAGGAAATAGTGAATTATTAATGAACCAGAAGCATTGATTTCCTCTGATTCCTATCCTTACTTGGGCCTATACAGTTCCCTGATCCCCTTCACACCTCCCTGACACTCATCTCAAAGCCAAACCCTCTCTTAAATAAGAGCAATAGGCTTATGCTGTTATCCCCCAAGTCCCAATGTATTATTCTTGCCATACATTACATCAATTGTAATTAATAAGGGCTATTGACTTTGTGCTGGCCTGTCAAAAATAATTCATTGAGCTTTTGCTTTCACAAGCATCATTTAGGGAATGATATATGTGGGCCCGCCTTAAAACAGCCAGAAAGGCAGTTAAACCTATGCTAGGAGCTGTGAGGAGAATCAATACATAATACAACATTATGCCTATTTAAGGTTCCCATAGAAATGAATGATATTGAAAAATGAGTATGTTTATCTACAGAGACTGCACAGAACTAATGATTTACAAAGCTGGGTTCTTTTAGAGGTCTATTCATAAAGCCCTCAAGAATACTGCAAGGTGAAAAGCTGAGACTCCAAACCTACACTCCTAAGTACTTTTTTTTCTCCAACTCGACAGTTTCTAGGAAATCTAGTGGCATCGCTAAGCTTATTTGTGTTACCTAAAGGCACCCTGCACTAGCAGTAATCATATTTTATCTTCTCTTGCAGGACATTTTCTTAAAAGAATCACTGTACAGCTGCTTGGAGGTCTACATTATGGAACGTTGTGCATTAAACTCCATCTAGAGTGGCCTGTTATTTGCGTTCGAGGCACCGAGCAGCTGAAGTGCAATGGAGAGCGCTCTCGTTAGGGCTGCTTGGTGCCTCCCTACATCACATGCTTCCTTTTAAGAGCTTCCACCCACAGATGCCTTCTTTTTCGGCTTGGTAATGGCCTCTCATAGACAGGACAGTGTGCCGATAATGAAGACTGATGCGGGTGTGGAGCAAATCTGTGTCATCAATGTTCATCACTGATGTCTTTAAGCTTTAAAGAGCTATCGACTGTGGAGTAAACACCACGTGATGAGTCCTCCTTTCATTCTCTGCTACTTACACTTCATTCACAATGACCGAATTGGGACTGGCTAGTCAATTTTTGTCCTGACCTTCTCTGTGCTTTAAACTTTAGAACTTGACCCTGGTGTGTGTGATGCTGGAAATCATCTGGGCAATTAAAGAAGGTTTTAATACTAAACCAGCAGCTTACAGATGCCTGGCTGCACATAGAAGCCACTTAATTACACTAAACTCCGGGCAAATTAAGAAACATGAACATGCACAAAGGAAAAATAACTTACTGCAGAAGGACTGTAATTAGGATAATGAGTAATGTGCTCATTAATCTACACAACAAGATGAGGCAACTTGCCTTTGGTCAGTCTCTGAATATGGCAGTTATGGGTTTCGTTCACACATCAGTTTAGTCAATTTACTTTTGCTGTTCAACTTTCTGTAGAGCATGAAAGAATGGCATTTTTGATATTCAAAATCATTAGCACAGTTTTTTTTTAATGTTTTGTGCTTCTTTGAAATTGCAGATTGCACAATTCTTATTCAAATCAGATTTGAATTTCTTATTAAGCAAATTGGATGTTTTTTAACAGTAAGGACAATTGTCTACAATTTGCTCATTAACCCCTTTGCAGACCCAGTGGCAAGCCACTTGCCAACTTATAGATATTAGAACCATTCCATGTCAGATATTTATGGAACATATATGGATATATGGATATATTTGATTTTGAATGTGATGGCTCACATGATGAAAAAATGTTTAGAGGTTTTAAAGAGTTTGACAGTTTTACTAAGAATCCGCTTATCAGTTTTGATCAACAAGCCATGTACATTTAGTTAAACGTTTCCTGAAATTTTCCAGAATTTTTGAAAAATTTGTGAAAATTTGCCAACAGGGCTATCGGTGCTGACTCGCCATTACATTTCACCTACTGATGAAGTATGTACAATACAGTATCTAAAATGCTCAGTGTGATACACAGACATAATATTGTGTGGTATAGAAAGTAATCTTACAAAAAATAATAATAATATTCATAAAAAAAAATAGAAATGAAATTGCATGTAACATAAAAACAAATAAAATGAAAATTGCATATAACAAATATTTCAATGGTGTAAAAACAACTAAATAATTTGACCAGAGTGTCTCACACGATGTCTAAATACTGCTTCGAAAAATGTGCCAAAGCAATTGAGAAAAACTGTATTAATTTTAGTAATGGTGCTAAGTAATTTGTTTAGCTAATTTGAGTGTATTTCTCAGTGCAAAAGGTCTTGATAGATAGAAAGATTAAGAAAATGAGGCCACTTTTGGCAAGCATGTGTATGGTTGTCCTTGGATCAGTAATATGTGTTTTTAAGTTATTCATTTACTATGTTTTCTCAATCGATCATCGCTGTCACTTTCAAGCTCTCGATCACTTGTAGCCATCCCCAGTGTGCTGCTTTTAGGAAGCTTCATTTAAGTGAGATCTTAAGGACAAGACAAGCACAGATCAGAGGGCCCATCAGTATTCCAAACGCCTCTCTTGGACTTCACTAAAAACCTGGACAGGCTTCCTAATGAATCTCTTCCTGCTTCGGCGTGCCCTTTATGGTGCTGTGACATCATAAATCAGCAGCAACACTGAAGCTTCTCATCAGGTGGGGGAGTTTCAGGCCCTGTCTGGCAAATGGCTTCCGTTTATCAAGAGTCATCTCTTATGACTACTGATGTCAAATCATCAGGAAGGTGAGAGCAGAATGACTTGGGGATTTTTGAAAAACTGTATTATACTCCCATGTATTTACACCCTGTGATTAAGAGGATGTCCTTGCCTGGGCCTTCAAGAAAGCAATGAAAAATAAACAAATCAGAATGAAATAAAATCATCCTGGCAAACATTACGAGTTTCGGTAATTGAAACCGAGAGTAATGGAAGAGTAATCACAGTCGTCACCATAAAACAGCCCATCACAATAAACCGTACAAGGTTCAGCATTCAACATCTGACCATTCAAATTCCACTTGCAGCATCCCAACGTATTACCATCCAATCAAGACTCTCCTAAAAGTTTTTAAAGGAACTCCACTGGAACTTACTTTGACTGAAATGTCTTCATATATTACTTGAAATAGCAATAAATGTGAGGACATTGAGGAAAAAGCTTAAGAATCAAGATTGTAAAGTAAAAAGGGTTTACAGTGCCCAGTCTCCTATTCTGTCAGGCCCCAACCAAATCTACCCTAATAATGTTTGACCTTGTCAAATACAGATGGAAGCGAAGAAGCTTTTACCTTTTCTGTGGGATAAAAATAGCTTTTCTTTTAAATTGTGTGGCAGCAGTAGGGTATATATCTAGTTATATACTGAGATCTTATTTAGACACTTTAGATGGTGGATATAATTATTATTTTAGTGTTCAATTTTGAATATTCAATGATTAGTAATAATAATAATAATAATAATAATAACAAATGTTTAATTGCAGTTTTAAATATTTAATTGTTGCTAATTCAACATTATAGCATATGACGATTGTTTAGTGAATAAAGGATATTTAACATTGATTAATAATACAACTTTTTCATTCCTAATTCGATTATCAGCATAAAGATTTGCAGTGAATTATGTCATCTATTCTGATTTGAGAGTCACACAAAGAGTATCTTGAGCTTTAACGGAAGCAAAAAAAGGGTTAAAATTATCACAAATTCACTGAATTTATTGGTGACCTAGAAAGAGTTTAAAACGTGTTCTTTAATAAAAATCTTTAATCAAACCTTTGTTATTTCCAATTTTATATTAGATTTTGAATGCCAGATATGATCTCAGATTTTGGACCCCTGTATTATTTCCCTTCTTTCCCATGCATTTACTATGCAACAGATACAGAGAGAAACAGAGAGAAAGAGAGTCTCTTGTCTTTGTTGCCCTATAGTTTGAATTAGATGGCAGCTCTGGGTGATGGAGGGCCAGAGATTGGATGTGCCAGTAGTGCTTTACTGAACTAAACCCCTGGGTCCTTCTTCACTGATACTCACATAGTTCAAACACCTGCACACACACACACACATTCCTGTGGGCTTCTCACACTGCGGCGGTCCAGCAGCAACACTGAAATAGCAATCTAATACACCACTGAAAATGTTTACAATACACACTGTTCCTGCAATCCTGGCTGAAAGCTGACATGATTAAAGGTGCCACAGTCCACACTTTCTATGTTTTTTTTTCTCTGCTGAAGTGCACTAATAATGTTAGTCAAGGTTTCTTGTACTAAAAACAATTATAGTTAAGCTTTTCACAAACATTTTTCACCTTTTCTCAGACTTTAAAAAGCTGTTTGTGCTTTTACATCATCAAGACTTCTATAGGCAAATGACCTCTGTTGTGATTGGCTAATCTCTGTGTACCAAAACAGTTCACATCCATTATTCATTACTATGTTAATGCGGACATATGCTAATGTACTCACAGTACTGATGTAGATACCATGATAATCTTATGTAGCCAGACCGCTGAGTAAGTGACACCAAATATGTTTCATAATTTAAAATCATGGCACTAGAAAGGTCAAGGTCATGGCTTCAAATCCCAGAAAATGTGTAAAATACTAATGAAATATATACTATCATTTCAAGGTGCTTTGGAAAATATAATTATAGCTTATTAAAAAATGTAATTGGTCAATGTATTCTGGCCAAGAACCGCCATCACTTCAGAAAATTGTCCGAAATAGAGGATATATCAATAATAAATTGCCTTGTATATATATATATATATATATATATATATATATATATATATATATATATATATATATATATATATATATATATTTATATATATATATATATATATATATATATATATATATATACCACCCAAATCTACCTCATAATAGTGCTGCACAATCATGACAAAAATCACAATTGATTATATACAAGGATCTAATTTGAAATAGTGGATTTATTATTTTATTGTAAAATGTTTAATAATTGAAAAATATTATTTAAAAAGTTATATTAAAATAGTAATATATACAATTATAAAATTACATTTAAAAAAAAATCTAAATGAAAATCACAGATACTTTCCAGTTTTGTTGCTGATATCATGACTCCTGAATGACCTGGTTTTGCTCCTTGGTTTTCATCACTGTCCATGTGGCTTTGCATTGAGAATTTCTACACTGTACATCAAACGGTTATATTCTAAAAGACACTCCTGTTTTCCATGCAACCTCTCGCTGCAATCACAGACCTAGATGTCACATCTCAAACTGTGTCTGTCTGAGATATCAGTGACAGCATACGTCTTCCACACTCCTCAGACAGCACTCTTGGACCTGGAAGTGAAGTTTGTGAACAAGTGTTATTAAACTAGTGGCAGAACTCCAACCCAGCTGGAGACACATGGCATGATGCCTGCAACAAAAGAATGAAGAGGAAAAAGGAAGAGACAAGAGCAGTTGTTATAATTACTTCTGAGAACTGCTGTAAGTGCTGAGGGAAAGGGTTTTTTTCTGCTCACGGTGAACGTTTAAATGAGGGGTAACTAACTGAAGACTTTCTTCTAACACACACTCTGTCTATCTTCCCGTTTGGTCTGAAATATTGGTAAACTTTCCTCAAGGTCATCGGCTGGTGGTGTAATAAATTCTACTTTGAGCTTTGCTGACAGTCCTGTTCTCCGCTCTGCTTTCTTAAAAAGCCAGGGCTCCGCTGGCATCCACCTGGACACTCTCTGCACCGCAGATCATCTGTTATCATTACTAGCTCATCTAGAAGTCTTCCCTTGCCAATCTACAGGTCACCATCATCACTAGCCCAGACAGAAGCCTTTCCCACACCCGAATGCTAGCACTATAATAGTACTGCTGCAGTTTATTGATAAACTCCATGCAGTCATTTATAAAATGTCCCTAACACCCTCCACAGAGCCTATAATAGATCTCATGATTGAGTGCCACCATTACAAGCCAAACACTAACCTGCCTGCTAACAAGTTCAAACACCATTAATAGGGCAAACATGCAGTTTGTTCTGTGGTACGTCTGCCCACAGCAAAGAAAACAATCACAGATTGGATTTCTTTAATAGTTAAAGGCTGGCTGCAGCTAAAAACTATTTTGATGTTCGATTAATTTATCAATAGTTTGTTTGATTAATACATTTTAAAGCCAAATCCTTTCTGCTGCAATTCACTGGCATACCATTTAAGAGTTTGGGGCTGGTAAGATTTTATAAAAGTTTTTTTTTTAAATCTCTATTCTCACCAAAAGTTTAAAAGAATGGCATTTGTTCGAAACAGAAAGCTTTTGAAATAATGTAAAAGTCTTTACTGTCACTTTAATTAATGCATCCTCGCTGAATAAGTATTTTTAGTACTACTGTAAAGTGATGGTCACATTGGTGGTTTCCCCACATAACACAAACTCAATCAATCTGTAATGATGATTAAATGGAGAGCAAAGTGTTTCCCACTTCTTGTATTGTCAGTATTGTTTTAAGAATGTTTATATTTCAAACTGTTCTGAGATTTGCCAATCAAAAGTAGATGTTTCAATATGAACTCAAACATTTCTCACAGAATTCTTCCGAAAATGTATGAATGTGCAGCTGATGAGTTTACATACTCCTTGCAGATTCTATAAGATGGGATTAAAGAAATTAAAGAGTTTAAATTGAGAAATTTGCCCTGAAGGAGATAACAGATATTTAACTATTCCCAAGGACAAAATAGTAACTTAATTTTCACAAATGATTTTCATGATTCTCAAAAGTTTACATTATTCCAGTGAGCATCAATAACTGCTTGTAGCCGTTTTTGAGAGTCTGAGTGTCAAAACTGGATCTCAACATCATTAAGGCACCGTGGGGAAGAACTCAAGCATACACAGCATGCTGGGAAACCGAAGACTGACAGGACCCGGAGGATTTTTGTCAGGAACTCAATCCAGGGACTCATTGCTGCTTTAGGAGGAAACGTACAATATAAAAAATGGCTATTTTGAATGTATAATAAGTGACAGTGAATAAATTTAAAATGTTAAAAAGATTTCAGTTTTATAAAGGTTGTTCTTTAGAACTTTCTTTAAAAATATATATATATATATACAATAAAAAAAATACTAGAGAAGAGAAAAAAACATTGGTAATAATAAAGAAACATTATTAAAATTTAGTAATAGTAATGGCTCCTATAAAATTCAGCTTTACATTTACATTTATTTATTTAGTACACACTTGTTTTCTGATCTAATATCTTCCAATATTGACGATATTGACGAAGGGATTCGATATTGAATTCAACACTTTTTACCATTGGTAATACTACTGTAATACCATTTATCATTATATTTAGTGAATCACTTTCTGACTTCCTTTCACATGGCAAACAATATTAACCATCTGCCCACTGAACATTAACCAAAGATGAAATTTGTCTTATTGCACATGAAATTGTATGTGCTGTCCTTTATTTTTAGTTCCTGCCATTGGCTACATGACAATAGCAGAAATAATTTCCCTTGAGAGCAATCAACTTAAATTCATATTTTTTTTTGTTTTAAATCACTCGCAGATGTGCATGAAATGATTGGAGCTGAAAAAATAATTGAATAAACAAACTGGAAATAATTCTTATGAGCTTAAACGGCATATGTGCTTCATCTGTGAGACAGTGGTGTGATTAAAAAAAACACACACACAGTAGCGGAAATTGCACTCTTTTGAAAGAAGCCATGAAGCACAACAAAGAAAATCCCAAGTTGTGTTCGTGCTTTTCGAAGATGTTCTCACCACCAAAGATGTGCATGTTGTCCTCTGCGTGCCCCTTGGCACACATATGTGACTGTGTGTGTGTCTGTGTGTGTGTGTGTTAAAAGGAGCTTTTGTGGAAGCTCCAGATGGAGTCTCTAAATCTGTGGTTTAACCTTGAATGCTGTCAGACTGGGCATTCTCTCTAGAAAGTGAAGGAGAGCCATTAAGACACTGAGAAGAAGAAGATAGATGGAAGAAAAAAAAACTGTAATGTGGGAAGGCACAACAGAAATGGATAAAAGAAGAAAGTTGAGACGCATGATAGATGGGGAGAAGGACATCCTCAGGAGAGAAAACATTATGTTCGGACAGTAATTCACAGGGGGATGAGGGAGCTGTTATGCAACTTTATTCTTATAGGCAATGACATGTACAAGCTACAGCTACATATGGTTGTCAGGGTTCTTAGAACTATATTCACAACAGTTATTTATGGAAGTGACAGCAGCATTTTCTCAGAATTCACTCCTTAAATATGAAAGACTTAGAGTGCCACTTAAAAAAGGAAGTCAACAATCAATGTATTAAATCAAAAATAAAAATGAAATGACTTTTCAAATTGATAAAAATAATTTCATTTTAAATGTCACTTTTAAACAGGTTTTAACTTAAAATTTACCAGCTGCAATCATGCATCAAAGATATCTGTCTTACAGTTCAGATAGAGATTCATTGCCTCACATTGCTCTCACATGTGAATTGAACAGTAGCAATTTTTTTTTATGTGATTGACAAAAGGATACAGAAAAGCAATTGGCCAGTGCTTTGTTATATAAAAAAAATGCAATATAATATTTGATTTTAAAATGGTTATGTATTATTTCATTTCAATGTTTAATTAACATTTACACTGTAACATTCAGTTAACCTTTCCTTTTTTATTTTGAAAATGTATTTAATATTTTAATTCTGATATATTTTTTAAACTAACTTATGTCAACTATTTGTCACAAATGTATTTATTTTTATTTCTTTTTTTTTTTTTTTACTTAATAACATGATAATACATGTATTTTATTTTAAGTGACACATCTTGTCCTCAATTATGTATATGATAGCAGTTTAAAAAACAGTGACATACAATAAAGCCTGTTTGCTAATATTACTTTGTTCATCTATAACTTCAAACTGGTTAGGAGCAGTTCACACACAACACAATTTCCCATTTCATTGCTCTGCTTTTCCATTGTAAACATGCAACAGATCTGTGGAATGAATGTTTCTCTGGTCTCTTCTAAAAGAAATGCCCTTTGCGCCAAATACCCAAAAGCTCATTACCAGCAAATGTGTTTTACAGCACTTTAAAAGATTTTCAAAATATATTTTGGTGAATTACATTCATGATAAACTGGTATAATGATTTGGTCAGAAAACAAATTACCACATGACCCTGCTGTTGTCAGAAAAACAGTAAGTAATCCACAGAAGATCATTTTTCTCTTGAATGATTACATTTCCTATTCAGACGGAAATAAAATCACAGACTAGCACCCATAAATACTGAAATTACACCACAACTACATGTGAAACAATTACCATCCGAATAGAGTTTATGCGTCTAAGTTCTGAAATATGGAGATTTGTTTCTGAGAGCATCTTCAGAGCTCACAGCCACCAGGATGGACAGCACAGGATATGGGAAAAGGGTGCTTTGTGATAGTTTTTCATCTTTCCACCTGCATGACAAGAATTATTCACAGAAGCACAAAGGGAAAAAAAAAAAGAAAGAAAGGACATCAGCTCTGCTGGACAGCCGAGCAATGAATGGAACCATAAAAAGGGCAGAGGAAAGACCGATGGGTTTTCTTGTAGCAGGCACAAAATAACTACTTGATGCGCTTCAAAAATGTATTATTAATTTAAGTTAATTTATTTTATTGAAACAAATAAGTTAATTCATTCAATTCAGTTGATGGACAAGTTAACTTAGACTTTCAAATAACAAAGTACACATTTCACTGGTTGTCATAACATAATCAATCAATCAACTTTTTATTCAAGACACAGAGGTCCATAGAGACAACACAGTACAGATATATACATAAATACAAGACAATACAAAACATTTAAGTATGATGCAGGTGAGGCATCATTAAAACATATACAGGCTTCGGGTCCAATGTTTCCAAAAGCAAGATGTGTACCTTGTGTCACTCTTAGAAACATCAACTATGGACACAATGATCATATTCTTAGACCCCGTCAGTCTGCACATGAATCTATACATAAAATTTCTTAAAACAGCATTAAAAGTGGGCACATTGTTAGACACAAACATTTCACTGGCACTACTCCACCTAGGAATTTTAAGCACAATTCTCAGTGCATCATTATAAGCCACTTGAAGTTTTTTCATTTTCGACTCACTAAAATTACACCACAGGTAACCACAACATAAATCTATTAATATACTTCTCATCTTACTGAGCTAACCTGTCACATCAATTTAGATTTTATGTGAACTGTTACAGATTAATTCTTGCAAAGAAAAGACTTTGACCTGAAGTGATACATTTTAATTGTGAAAACATTTTTGAAGAAGTACAAATAAGAAAACGGTTGGTGATCAGTCTAAAACCAGCTGTATGTCTGAAGTGTAAATCAAATATCAAATTTATTTTAAATTAAATTGATTTTGTTCATTTAAAAAATTAAGTTAAGTTCAATCACATGAATAAACCTTTCTACCTCCACTCAAGTATGCTTTTGGGGGAAAGAGTACAGAAAATTTGTACTACAAGTACTGAAATAATACTCAATTAAAATTACAAGTACTGTTGTCAAAACAATACTCAAGTAAAAGTACAAAGTACTCCTCTAAAAAACTACTCAAGACTACTAGAGTACGAGAGAGTTTTTGATTTCATGACGACCAATCATTTTCAATCCCATTGGCAAAACTTTCACATACTGTATACTGCTATATAGATATTTTAATATTTAAAAAAAATTGTCCATCCATTTTTTCAAGGCACTCATTATTTCAAGCTTTCAAATTAGTTTAATCCAAGTCATTTTATATGATGAACAGATTTTATATAGGCTTTTATTTACAGACATATAAATAATGATAAATTGCCATTACAAAAATCTCAGTCTTAAACATTTGCTCATTCTGTGTATCTGTGTCTTTAAAACAGAGTAACTTTGTTACAAAAGCTTACAGCACAAGGGAGCTTGATTTCAAATTTGATTTCAAACTGAATTGGATTTTTAAAAAAAAGACAAGTACACAGTCAGTCATAAAATTATAAAACAAATGACCTCAATTCAGTTGAGGTATTCAAAATATGAAGACAACATTAATTTTTATAAGCAGTGATTTAAAAGTCATATGCAGTATGTTAGGCTTATTTAGAGAGATTGAAAATCAGACAGCTCTGATATGTAATTTGACATTCAGACTCTAATCGACAGAACAGGAGGCGGATGCGTGTTAAATTCTATGTCGGAGAGGAAAGAGAGACACAGCTTGTATATAGCAGTATATTCCGTAGATACTGTTGAAAATGAGTAATTAAACAGTTTCAGATATTTCAGTATCGGTATCAAAATATAGATATTTATGATAACACTGCCAAGTAGTTTGTTTCTCCAAGCTCTGAGTCCATAAATGATGCTGAGCTCCATCTCTGTCTGATCAGCTCTTCACCCGTATTGGTCCCTTTACGATCGGATATCTTTATTGGCTACTGAGGTGCCATCAAAGGTTTGAATATCAATTTAAATTGTGGGTGTGTAACGAACTATGATTTAAAGGTAACAAAGTAGATTATTTTGCTTAATTTGTATTTAAGGACAAGTAAAAGTACAGCTTTAACCCTTTCATGCATGAATTATGATAACCTCAGTCAGGATTTTTTTCCTATGTGTTTTTATTGCTCTTAGGGCATGAAAAACAAGAATTGATTTTTATTTTATTTTTTTACAAATTTTTCAAAGAGATCTTCTGATGTCCACTTGAGTGGACAGCATGCGGTTGGTTTAAACTGAAGATATACTGTATTAAATATAAGACAATAATCAAACAGATAAAGTATGTGAATTTAACAAACTAATCAATGCAATTATATCAAATAAGGTGAAAACTATAAAATATATGCAAAAAATATGAATGCAAAATATTGCAATGGTTTCATACAACTTCATACAAGTTGCACTTCGCGTATCTATGATATCAGAACATGAGGACGTGATTCCATCAGAATTTTCTACAGCCTGTCAAGGTACAACTGTGGAAACCACTCAGATGCTCCCTCCAGTGCACCAGAGTATGGAGATTTACCCTTATTAGCTGATAATTATGATTATGTTCAAGATGGACATGCACATTTCTATCATAGCCCTCCTCTGAGAAAACCTAGCGATACGTTTTTTCAATCTCATCTGAAATGATCAGTGTTGGGGGTAACGCATTACAAGTAACATGCATAACCCATTCAGATTACTTTTTTGATGTTACAAGTAAAGTAATGAGTTACAAGTAACATGCATTACCTAATCAGATTACTTTTTGATCTAACAAGTAATTAACTACAAGTAATGTGCATTACCTAATCAGATTACTTTTTGATGTAACGAGTAAAGAAACGCATTACAAGTAACATGCATTACCTAATCAGATTACTTTTTGATGTAACGAGTAAAGAAACACATTACAAGTAACATGCATTACGTAATCAGATTACTTTTTGATGTTATGAGTAAAAAAACGCATTACAATAACGCACATTACATAATCAGATTACTTTTTGATGTTATGAGAAAGGAAACGCATTACAAGTAACATGCATTATGTAATCAGATTACTTTTTGATGTTATGAGTAAAGAAACGCATTAAAAGTAACATGCATTACGTAATCAGATTACCTTTTGATGTTATTAGTAAAAAAAACGCATTACAATAACATGCATTATAAAATCAGATTACTTTTTGATCTAACAAGTAAAGTAATGCATTACAAGTGTCATACATTATGTAATCACATGACTTTTTTCGATGTCAATGAAAATTACATTCTAATAATACAAATACATTTATTTACAGTAGAAAAATTCAATGCATATTAAGTTTTTAAGTTTTAAATTTCAAATTATTATATTCACATTATAATTATGAATTGTAGCTGAAATATAGCCATTGCATGCATGACGTCCACTACAGTGGACATGTGATTAATCAGAGTTTTCTCTCAATCTAAAATCAAAACTTGGAAAATTTTACTGTGATATGACTCATTAGATATTGCTTTATGCTCCAACAAGAGTCTCCTAGGATAGAAGGAATGTGTGGATATTTTGGAGCAACTTGGCATGTCTGACTGACCCTTGGCCATCTTGGTTTGGAGGGGGAAAAAATCGAAACACAAAGGCTTGCCACTTGGTTGCAATTTATAGGATGATGCACCAGAGTCCAATGAAGAGATTGATGTGCGACTTTGCCATAAAAACCCGTGCAAATTCAAGAAAATGCTTTTTTAATAGCTGTCCACTGTAGTGACCACTATGCGTGAAAGGGTTAAAAATATACTCAAAAAAGTACAAGTACCCCAAAAACGACTTAGTTACAGTAATAGTGAATAGTTGTAATTCGTTACCTCCACCACTACTTTTGGCTATAGCTTATGGCTATGGGTGCCATCAGAATGAGAGTCCAAACAGCTGATAAAAACATCACAATAATTTGCACAAATCCAACAATTAACATTTTCTCAAGGGAAAAGCTGCATGTTTATAATAAACAAATCCATCATTAGGACATTTGTAACTTGATCCTGCTATAATTCAAGTCCTCTTTCTGTAACATTGCTTTCTCTTTTGAAAAAGTCATCTTGTCTGAATCAGGAAATAAATACAGACATATCAAGGACCATTTACAAGCAAAAACAATCCAAAACAGTTCTAAATAAACATGTGTCTGTGGATTTTAATGTGAGAGGGCAACTGCAGGAAGTGCTATTATTGATTATGGACTCCTGAAGCTACAGTGTTTTTCACTTCAGAAGATGTTAACTGATGGACTGGAGTGGATTATTGTGATGTTTTTTTATCAGATGTTTGGACTCTCATTCTGACAGTACCCATTCACTATAAAGCATTTACTGGTGAGCAAGTGATGCAAAGCAAAATATTCAGCAAATCTGCATTTTTGCATGAACTATTCCTTTGTCATTTGAGGACCATGTGCGGGGCTTTCAAATACTGTGTTGGAGAATGAGAAGCTTGCAAGTCAAAAAAGACTGAGAACTACTGCTTAAAACAAATTCTCCCTATTCTCCCACTTTTGCATGAACACATCTTACAAACAAATATGCTTCCTCATTTGGTGTAGTAAGGTTTTAATACTACTAAGGATTGGCCTGATGGTAAACACCTTAAGGTCTTTGAAAGATTTATGTAAAACAATTACATATAGAGCATTTAGAAGATAATGGCAAAGAAAATAAGGGAAGGTCAACATGGGCTGTTGAAAAAAAAAGTGATCTAGACAAAAAGGACAAAAGGCTTTAAAATGACAGTTCCTTACATGTGATGATCTTAATCTTTCCGTGCACCTCTTTCCAAAGCGGCTGAAATTAGCACCAACCCCCAGGATCCGAGAGAGAGAATGAGTGACACATGAATCGATACACTGAGGTGAGGCAGAGAGAAAGCAGAGGTTGCCTCTAATGAGAATAGAGTGATTAATGTTTTATGTTTAGAGATTCTGAAGGTAGACGCCACATCTCACTATCTGTGTTTGGTCTCATCAGCTGTCTGTGTCAGTATCATTGACATCTTCTGTGAAAAAGTATGATAAATAAATCCTGACTGTAAGATCTTGCAGCTCAAGGAAGAACAAGAAAAGTGTATTTGATACAGGTGTTAAAAAACAGTTATAAAAATAAGTTATAAAAAAAATAAAAAACCTGTTTGGCTCTTTTAGCTTGAAATACCTTGCATTGTATTTCAGTTTTTATAAGAACAGAACAAATACAGCCACATCTGATGCCAACTTTTTACTTAATATAATAAAACATTTTTATTTCAGTCAGTGCTATAGCATGGCAAAGTGATGCAATCTTTCCATTTGTGAAAGATTGCTATGAAATGATCCATTGCGAAGGGCACGGTCCACATCGTGCACACTGAACTCACGTACATAAATCACAACCCAGGGGTCTGAAAAAAAACCTTTCTGGGACATTTATTTTGCTGAAGACCATCGAGAGAGAAGCAGAGGTTGTTCCGTGCCTGTTACACCGCGCATTTGTGTGTGTGTGTCGACAAGATATGCGTATGATTTAATGTCACGGCTTCTTGTGCACAGACTCAAAAAAAGTACAAAAATGACACTCAAATGTAGATTTGGATATTTAAGTGACTCAAAAATGTCTGAATATCATTGCATTGGACTAAAATCACATATTTAAAATTTTAAAACTAAGATAATATACATATATTGAGCATTGCGTTAGTTCAGTCAGGCCACGCCTGCATCAGCCGACAGTCAGCCTTTTCCTGATGTGTACCAATCCAGTCTTGACACCTATCACCTGCGGTCTATTTAAATTCCCATTCTTCAGCGTCTCTTCCATCGCATCGTGGCTTGCAATTAACTCCCTCCTCAAACCCCATCTCCACCAACTGAACCTGTAATCCGATCTAACTTTGTTCTTTCTTTACAGTCTCTTCATTGGAAGCAGTCTCTATCACATTTTGTTTACAACTCATGTAATTGTGTATTGTAATTGTATATATATATATATATATTTTTTTTTTAAGTTTGGTATCTAATAAAATATAATTCAGAATTGTATAAGTGTGATTAAATTTGTAATTTGTATTTGTAATCACTTCTTACAAATACAGACACATACTGAGATGGAAGCATCTCTTCAGCGTGAAGGAAGTTTTGTAAATCTGCCCTGTGTCACATGAGTCATTCAATTCTACCGTGACATTCTTCTGTTTAAAAAAAAAAAAAAATAGAAAGAAAAAAAACCCTCTCCTTTTCCTAGATTCATCCTTTATTTCTTTCTTTTTTATGTATCTCAGACTGAACAAGATGAAAGCTTGGAGCTCATCCAGCAGACGTTTATTGCTTTCTTTTCTCTTGCACTTTAGTTTTATTCCCCTTTTTCATATAGACATAGAAAAGTTACCAAAAATAGAACACATGAGAGCAGAACCTCTAGTCACCAAGTGATGTAGAGAGTGGAGAAAGAGCTGGACAAAGACACGGAAAGAGGTTTAATCTTGACAATAAAGTGTGCAAGTGGACATCTATTTTTAACATTCAATTAAATGAGGGTTAAAGTTTATGTGAATGTATAAGAGAAATCGTGTATTTCAGTAAGGCTGTTGTTTCTGTAGCTCAAATGGTAGAGCATGGCACTAGCAACACCAAGGTTAAATAAGAAAGAAAACAAGTTCAGTTTCCAAGCTAATGAACTGATAAAACGTTTATCTGGAGTGCAGGTCACTTTGCATAAATGTACCTGGCAAAACCATGAATGTAAACAAGTTCAATTAGTGCAACAAAAATGATTAGCAAATACTGATATATGCAACTAATTTGGGTTCATTTGAATAATTGATTTCAGATAATTAAATGTTCTAAATAAAACGACAGCCCTGGTGTGCTTTCATGTAGTCTCTAAATTAATATATATAGTTATAAAAGATGCAAGTACAATAATAATTAAAAGCTTAAGAGCATTTTACATTGTAAAAAAAAAATTCGACTATTGGAGTAAAGAAACATGAAAATACTGTTTCAGTTTTTCTACTTTTTGTAATTGTTAGTGAAATTATTTCTACATAAATGTACCATTTATTCATCAGTTATAATGTCACATGGCAGCACATGTAAATACTGTTATGACATGTCAAATGACATTTTAATTTTGACCTGTTATCTGCTTTTATTAAAAGGATAGTAAAGAGTGGACAGGTGATAATGGAAAGGAGCTTGACTCAAACTTGCATGGTTGACACAACTCCAAGACTTAAGCATTCATGTATCATGACTTTTTATTTTTTATTTTTTAAACCAGTCATGCAAAATGCCTAAAATGTTAATCTGTGTCAAAATCACTAAACACAATTTCCTATAGAAACAATTTCCACTCAGAAATTGAATAACACAATGAATTAAACATGACATTTTGAAGTAAAAACAATTAAATGTTATTTTCTTGTAAAATATCCATTGAAACTTTGAAAAATCTTTTTATTTTTTTTTTTTTTTTTTTACAGTATATCTTTCAAAATGTCCTTGCTATTTTAATTAAAGCATTTACTTGTTTTATGCCAAAACTCATAGCAAAGTCTAGAAACCAGATGAAAGACAGGGCCAGCAGTCATGTATTCAGAGGAAAGTCAGACCAGGAGAGGTGTTTCTGAAGACAGGGCACATTTTTGAAAGAGTAATGGAGAGAAAAGGAGCAACTGAAAATATGAGTAGCTGAAGGGGGTATCACTTTGACAACTGAGCTCGACACTGTGCTTTTCTCCCCTAACAGAAATAAGCTCGAGGCTTCACACTGGCGCATCAAGCCCGAATCTACTTTTAGGAACAATCCAGGCCAAAGGATACACACCGGGTGCTTTCATCTATCCACGACGCTGCGGCGGCATTCTCACAATAAATCACAGCTGGAGGAAGGTACACATTCACGCGTACCGCTGAGAAAACAAACATGAGGGCCGCTACAATGTTAGCTGCGAAACGTTCACATATTCCCAAGCACGCACATATTCACAGCTTGAAAATAAGGCTAACTTTCAAGTGTTCCGGAATGAGGAAATCGCAACAAGGGCTTTCATCAAATTTCATCAGAAACCTCATCAGAGGTTTGGCAACAAACAAACAAGGAACGTACTGTATAAGCAACCTAAAGCGATCTGACATAGCGATTATGTGTCAGTTTAGAAACACATGATGAGCTTCATTATGATATTTAATACGGTGACGATATAAACAGGCACAACCGGGAGGGGAATATTTCATTATGATGTGCTGCAAACACTTTGATGTCTTATCTGAATTATGAGTAGCGCTAAATTCACAATATTTCCTCCAATTAATGTTTCTCAGATTGCGGTTATTTTTGTAAGTTAGTTAAAATTAGTCTTGATTAAAGCTAAAGCTAAACTGATTGCACATTAAGGTTGTTTAATGGCTTTTAAGCAAATGCAATCGATTAAAATATTATGAAACGCAAGACAGAAAAACAGAAATATCAAGCTAGTATTATGGCCATATAAACATAGGTTTTTATAAAAATAGGTTTTTATATGTAACAACTTGCCCCAACTGCATACAATATTTTCTACCATAATTGTAAATAAATAAATGAATAAATACATTTTGTTAGTTAATTAGTTGTTTGGAGGATTGAACACACACACACACACACACACACACAAACTAGTAGAACGTTTGTAAAGCATTCAATTAAAGCATTATGAAAAACCAGCCAGTATTATGGCTATTTAAACAAACAAATAAATGTTTATATGTGACAACTTGCCCCAAATACAATCAATTTTTTTACTTCATTATTATTATTATTTATATTAATAATAATTTATTATTTTAGTTATTTGTTGATTGGAGGTTGAATACACAAAATCTGTTGAAAAATTTCTACAGCAATCACCTAAAACATTATAAAATGCCAGCCAGTATTTTTTAGCTTCCTTATTATTATTATTATTATTATTATTATAAGTAGTAGTATTACTGATTACAATAAAAAAAAATATCACTGTAAAAAAAAGTGGCAAAGTGGCAATTAAAGTAAAATATCTTAATTGAAACAAGGAAAAATCTGTAAAAATAAATAAATAAAATTCTGTAAAACCTTTAATAACATTTCTGTAAAATTATTGAACTTAATTTCAATTAAAATATTTTATTTTAATTTTATGGTTTTGTTTGCCAGCCATAGCTGCTAGTCATTTACCATTTTTTTCTAAGAGATAAGAGATATATATATATTCATTACATTATTATTTTATTTATTTGTTGTTTGGAGGATTGAATACACAAAAACTTTTGAATTTTGAGTTTTGAATATTTGCACATTTACCTTAACCTTATTTTTCTGTGTGACAACTAGCCTTAAAATGACTTAACTGACTTAACAGTTTAACTCCCTTAAACTGATCTGTGTCTTATTCATTTTTACTATGCATTTATGTTTTCCTGCTTTTTGGATGTGACGAGTAGCTGAATAAAAGAACACAAATATTTTTTAAATACATGTAGATCCATCCTCATATTTGCACGAAGATCCTATAAAGTTAAACATAATCACCAAATAATCTCTTTGTTCAAACACTGAAACAACACAATATATCCTTGTTCAGAGAAAATCAAAAAGAAAAGCCGCAGGCACGCACACACTTTCACTAACACATACACCTCTAATCTTAATAAGCTCTTGGAGCATTTCATCTCAAACATTAACAAAGCGATCTATGGGAAATGAAGTTCTGTAACTTTCTATTACTTTTGGCTTTGTGTCTATATTGCATTTCCCAACTGCCTCAAAACTGACCTACAGTACTGTCACTGGAATGTGAGTCAAGACACTGGGAGAGAGAATGCAAGAGGGAGCCAGAGGAACGACACAAGCAGTGGAACAAATGCAAAAACCTTCCATGTCTTATCTGGGCCTTCTGAAGATATTTGTGTGTGTACTGGCATATTTGCTTATGCTTTGAGGTTTTAGGCTTTATGTGTGTGCAGGTATGTTTTTCCATGCAAGCAGTCTGGATTAAAATGACATTTTGGTGCTTAGTATGAATATCTGGAATAAGAGTTAAACAATTATTTATCCCCTGGGTGACACAAACAAACTCACATATAACCCACACACGTACACACACACACACACTTCACAAGCTTTACTGTGCAAAGACAAAAATGACTGGCACTTGAGCTGCCCTTGTTTTTCAGCAAAATACAGTAACCCTTTCTTGCTCCATCAATGACACTAACACAGTATTGTTTTTTTCTTTTCATTTTACTGACAAGGATAATTCTCATCACGTAAAAAAAAGTTAAACAATATTTCTGAATTTTTACATTTTCATTATGATATTTAGTATATATTATATTTAGTGATAGGGGCTACATTTTTTAATTTTGGTACTTTTAATTATTTTATTTTGTATTTGATTTTACTTTTCAGCACTTTGCATAATAAATTGTTTAAAATGTGAGCTGACAATTTGAATAACACTCACTGTGATATGCAGACATAGCCATAAAAATCCTGATATGGGTCTACAAGTGAGAAATTGGCTTGGTTGCCAGGTATTCGTTTCAAGGACCAATGCACATTAATAGCATGGTCCATTGTAATTTCTGTTTGTCTACAGATTTAGAACTTTTTATTGACTATGGTACATTTTCAAAAATACATAAATATATTTTAAAATGCAACCCAAGACTGTTTTTTTGTTAAATGGTGCAGGAAAACTGTGACCTTGCCAACACAGTTAAAAAAAGAAATAAGACTAGACAGTTTTTATATAAATACACATTCAGATGTATGAAGGAAAGAAAAGTATAATTATAATTTATAAATAGAAATCTTTAATATGTTTTGATAATATTAATAATAACTTATCAATTTAATAAATACATTATTGTACTGAATATTAATAAAACAATACACATTTACTGTTTGTGAGCAGAAATTGTACAAATTATTATAATAGTTTTTTTTTAATAGAAATGTTAAATATTGTTTTAAAATATTAATAATAATTTATAAATTAAATAAAAAATAATTTATTGAATATTAATACATAAATATAACTTTATGTGAAAATTAATAAAACAAATTATTTAGGAAGCAAATAAAAAAAAAACATTCAAATATAAAATTATTGGTAAGCTGTAGCTGAAATTCATGCTTCATTTGCATAAATCTGAAGGATTTTTAACTTTGTCCCATTACTTGACACACCCCATCCATCCCCGATGGCCACTGTCGCACTTGTAGCCGGAAATTGCCATCTCTCTATTTAAATAAATGGATTGTGTTGCTTTGTTGCTTGTAGTGTGAACGGGGCTTTTGTCGGCAATTCGCCTCTCTTTTTCGCATCAAGCAGTAATCAATGCAGGAGAAAACAAGTGTATTGATCAATATTTCTGAGATTAAAAAATTAAGTTTTAAAAGTGTTCTGAACAGGGTCAAATGTTAAATTAGCGTCAAATATCGTCAGATTGACGGACATGAATTCACAACGACTCCGTGACACATACTAAGACAGACCAGGTTATATACACAAGGAGAGACAAGCGCTAATGGGAAAATTTTGAGAGATCCATATTTTTATATCAGATATGCAATGTTCCAGAAAAGCAACAGCTGGATAGTCACTCGGTTTTTGAGTGAATGTATACCTGTGTTTCATCTGCATACAGTAGAAGTGATGGTTAAGACCAAGAGATCTAAGGAGATTACCAAGAAGGAAAATATACATACAGAAAAGTAATGGACTCAGAAGTGATCCTAAATTTTGGGGAACCCTAAATTTGACTGAGCCAATTTTAGACTTGTATCCACCCATGGAGACAATCTGCCTGCGGTCTGAGAGGTAAGTCTTAAACCAATTCAATGCAGTCTCCTTAATATCAAACACGGATTCCATCAAGAGAATGATCAGCCATGTCAAAGGCAGCACTGAGATCAAGAAGAATCAAAATTGACAGGAAGCCAGAGTCCACCTCAAGTAACAAGTCATTAGCAACCTTCACCAATGCTGTTTCTGAAATCCAGTTACGGAATCCAGATTGAAAAGGCTTAATCAAATTATTAAGAGTAAGATGGATATGTAATTGAGATGCCACCATTCGATCCAGAATTTTGGCCAAAAAGGGAAGATTTGAAATGGGACGGTAATTTTTGAAATTGTCCAGGTCAGTGTTAGTCTTTTTTGGTACAGGGGTAACCGAAGCGATTTTGAAACACCAGAGCCCAGGGAGTCATTAACAATACTCAACACAACAGTGCCCACACTGTCACGGCCGGGATCCAATGAGGCACGAAGATAGAACCAATAGCAGGTAAGTCATTTATTAAAGGGTAATCCACAGGGGTAAACAGTCCAGGCAGGGGTCGAAACCAAAACATCCATCCAAACATAAACAGAACAAGAACAAGAACAAGAAGACAAGGCACGGGCAAAAAGTGAAAGTGAAAGTGAAGTGACATTCAGCCAAGTATGGTGACCCATACTCAGAATTTGTGCTCTGCATTTAACCCATCCGAAGTGCACACACACAGAGCAGTGAACACACACACACACACTGTGAGCACACACCCGGAGCAGTGGGCAGCCATTTATGCTGCGGCGCCCGGGGAGCAGTTGGGGGTTCGATGCCTTGCTCAAGGGCACCTAAGTCGTGGTATTGAAGGTGGAGAGAGAACTGTACATGCACTCCCCCCACCCACAATTCCTGCCGGCCCGGGACTCGAACTCACAACCTTTCGATTGGGAGTCCGACTCTCTAACCATTAGGCCACGACTTCCCTAAAAGCACCACTCTGCCCCGTGTGAGGCAGATTGACGGACAGATTGACGGACATGAATTCACAACGACTCCGTGACACATACTAAGACAGACCAGGTTATATACACAAGGAGAGACAAGCGCTAATGGGAAACTGACAGGGTGTGATGATAGGTAATTAGTAACAGCTGGGTGCAATAATTAAGCAGGGACGTGAGGAATGTGATTAATGAAGTGAAAGACACCATGGGAAAAGAGGACATCTAGTGGACACCCAAGGAACACAACCCAGACACTGTTACAATACCCCCCCTCTACGGAGTAGCTCCCAGACGCTCCACGACAAGACACAACACAGAGACAAGGAGGGAGGCGGACAGGTGGAGGCTCAGGGGGAGGGACGGACGGCCAGAAAAAAAAAATCATGGGGAACAGATACCAGAAGTGTAGACACAAAACAGAGAGACCAGGAGGAAGGAGGACCGGAGGAGGTTCAGGGGGAGGGACGGAGGGCCAGGCTCACAGAGGGGAACAGGCAGAAAACAAGAAACACAAAACATAAGTCCATAAGGACATCACGTGGTGCCCACCAGGGCGGAACAGAAGACCACCACAAACGTGTGATCAGGGCGGAAGCCCCCCCAGGGCGGAGCAGAAGACCACCACAACCGTGTGGTCAGGGCAGAAGCCCCCCAGGGCGGGGCAGAAGACCACCACAACCGTGTGGTCGAGGCCGGAGTCCCCCAGGGTGGAGCGGAAGACCACCACACCCCTGTGGTCAAGGCGGAAGCCCCCCAGGGCGGAGCAGAAGACCACCACAACCTTGTGGTCGAGGCCAGAGTTCCCCAGGGCGGAGCAGAAGACCACCACCACCATGTGGTCAGGGCGGAAGGCCCCCAGGATGGAGCAGAAGACCACCCCCCTGTGGTCGATGCACAAAGCCCCCAGGGCGGATCAGAAGCCCACCACTTCCGTGTGGCCGGATCAACGGGAGGACGAGACTCTGGTAATTCCATGGTGTCTCTACTGGACTCCAGAAGATCGGTGCTGGCCTGACACTGCTCATGAGGATCATTGGTGACTTGCATTTGCTCATGAAGATCAATGGTGACTTGCCTTTGTTCATGAAGATCAGAGGTGACTTGCCTTTGTTCATGAAGATCAGAGGTGACTTGCCTTTGTTCATGAAGATCAGAGGTGACTTGACTCAGTCCTTGAAGATCACCGGTGACTTGACTCAGTCCTTGAAGATCACCGGTGACTTGACTTGACTTGACTCTGAAAGGTCAATGGTGACTTGACTTGACTCTGAAATGTCAACGGTGACTAGCCCTGACTCTGGAGGATCAGCGGTGACTAGCCCTGACTCTGGAGGGTCATCGGTGACTAGCCCTGACTCTGGAGGGTCATCGGTGACTAGCCCTGACTCTGGAGGGTCATCGGTGACTAGCCCTGACTCTGGAGGGTCATCGGTGACTAGCCCTGACTCTGGCACCTGACTCGACTCTGGAGAGTTCCCTTGCACCTAACTCGACTCTGGAGAGCTCCCTGGCACCTGACTCGACTCTGGAGAGCTCCCTGGCACCTGACTCGACTCTGGAGAGCTCCCTGGCACCTGACTCGACTCTGGAGAGTTCACAGGCACCTGACTCGACTCCGGGGAGTTCACAGGCACCTGACTCGACTCCGGGGAGTTCACAGGCACCTGACTCGACTCCGGGGAGTTCACAGGCACCTGACTCGACTCCGGGGAGTTCACAGGCACCTGACTCGACTCCGGGGAGTTCACAGGCACCTGACTCGACTCTGGGGAGTTCACAGGCACCTGACTCGACTCTGGGGAGTTCACAGGCACCTGACTCGACTCTGGAGGGTCAACTGGCAGCTGAATCGACTCCGGAGGGTCAGCTGAGACTCTCATCCTGTGCAGCGGCGCTGGGCAAGCAGTCATCTTGGGCCATGACTCTGGACAGGCGGCCATCTTGTACTGTGGTGCTGGGCTGGCGGCCATCTGGGGTTGTGGCACTGGACTGGCGGCCATCTTGTACTGTGGCGCTGGACCAGTGGCCAATTTGGGCATTGGCGCTGGGTTAGCGGCCATCTTGTGCAGTGGCACTGGACTGACGGCCATCTTGTGCTGTGGCGCTGGACTGACGGCCATCTGGTACTGTGGAGCTAGGCTGACGGCCATCTTGGGTTGTGGAGCTTAACCAATTTGGGCATTGGCGCTGGGCTGGCGGCCATCTTGGGCTGTGGCGCTGGAACGGTGGCCAATTTGGGCATTGGCGCTGGGTTAGCGGCCATCTTGTGCTGTGGCGCTTGGCTGGTAGCCATCCTGGGTAGTGGTGCTGGACTGGCGGCCATCTTGGGTTGTGGCGCTTGGCTGGTTGCCATCCTGGGCAGTGGTGCTGGGCTGACGACCACCCCACCGGAAGAGACAGAAGTGGCTGGGGCATCCCACCGAAGCCGATGCTGCAGGTAGCGCACGAATTCCCAGAATTCCAGTGTCTCTAACTGCGCCATCTCCTCCTGAGACACTGGATCATCCAGCCCGCCATTAAAATAGTCCTTGAGGGCCGCATCGTTGTAGCCCATGCCCTCGGCCAGGGAGCAGAACACCTGAGCCAGGGCACCCACTTCATTGCCCTCTTGGCGGAGGGCGATCAACCGAAGGTACTTGGTTCGCCGCTCCGCCATCTTGGCTGGGGAACGGAAAAATGACATACCGCTGGTTCCTAGTGTGACGGAGTCGTTCTGTCACGGCCGGGATCCAATGAGGCACGAAGATAGAACCAATAGCAGGTAAGTCATTTATTAAAGGGTAATCCACAGGGGTAAACAGTCCAGGCAGGGGTCGAAACCAAAACATCCATCCAAACATAAACAGAACAAGAACAAGAACAAGAACAAGAACAAGAACAAGAACAAGAACAAGAAGACAAGGCACGGGCAAGACAGATTGACGGACATGAATTCACAACGACTCCGTGACACATACTAAAACAGACCAGGTTATATACACAAGAAGAGACAAGCGCTAATGGGAAACTGACAGGGTGTGATGATAGGTAATTAGTGACAGCTGGGTGCAATAATTAAGCAGGGACGTGAGGAATGTGATTAATGAAGTGAAAGACACCGTGGGAAAAGAGGACATCTAGTGGACACCCAAGGAACACAACCCAGACACTGTTACACACACAGGCAAAACATGCTTTAAATAAACCTGTTGGAAAAGGGTCAACTATGGTAGTGACAGCCTTCATTTGTGAAACTTCTTTGCCAAGAGATATTACATCAAGTGTGGAGAAATTGAACGAGGGGCTCCAGAGAATTGAATGGTATTGAGAGCAAGATCAGCCGAAACAGAAGTAATACTCGTATATAGCTTCGAGCCTTATCGATCTTAGAACTGAATAAATCAAGGAGCGTATCACAGTTATTAGCCATAATGGGTGAGCTGGAAGAACCGTTGCCTTTCAGTATTTTGTTAATGACATTTGTCTGGGATTACTTTGATTATTTACAATTATCTGTGAGTATAATACTGAGACCCGACAGATGCAGTCTCTGCCTTATATTCATTTAAGTGGTCCTTCCACACTAGGTGATGAACATTCAGGCCAGAGAGTCGCCACCTAAGCTCCATACAACCCTCTACATTGCGAGTAAATCACTCGCATATGCAACTAAATCTTCTCTTTGGGAGACTAAATAATGTCTAATATTAGCCAATGGCTAATAAATACTCAGATTTTACTCGCCAGTGTGTGAGTTGGAGGCTAAGTATAAGTTTAGCACAGATACATTTTCACTCACTGAGCACTCACTGAACACAGAGGCTGCGTTTACACTTGGAATTAAGATGCAACCTGTATCCGGATGTTGTCCACATACACATTAAAAAGACAAGTGTAAATGCACTTTTGATCAGAGTGTTATCTAGCACACAACTTCGCCGTCTCTTTGACTAACACACACGCAGAGAGAGTGAGAGAATTGACACGTTACATGTAAACAAAATTCTTTGTTATATTTTTTACTTTGTAGTTTCTTTGGAAATCTTCACCATTTAAGAACTGCCAGGTTTTCCCGTAGTAGGCGGAACTAATGCGCAAACGGCAATCTCATTGGCTGGCGCTCACCTATTATCATCCTTGTGTTGATTTCAGCAAATCAGTTTGAGCAAACAAACAAAACCTGATTAATATTCATGAATCCAGCAGCTCATTAATCCTTAGCAATCCTTAGTGTGTTTTATAGTTCTCATTAGTAGAATTCGTATCATTATTATCTTATAAGTTTTCCCTATTTTTTTTTTTTGATTGTTTTTACAGAAACACTGAATGTCCAAAAAGCACCACCACCACCCCAGTTAAAATTTTCAGTTAAAATAAAAAAAGGCACAAAGTCACTTTTACGGACTTTTAAATTAAATGTTCCCTACTGATGGAATGACCTGCCCAACTCAATCCGAGCAACTGAGTCCTTAGCCATCTTCAAGAATCGGCTTAAACCCATCTCTTCCATCTTTCTTTGACCCTCTAACTTTAGCACTCACTATTCTAATTCTATTCTTAAAAAAAAAAATCCTTTCTAATCTTTTTGTATTCCATTTCCATTTATCATTCAATTACAACCCGAATTCCGGAAAAGTTGGGACGTTTTTTAAATTTTAATAAAATGAAAACTAAAGGAATTTCAAATCACATGAGCCAATATTTTATTCACAATAGAACATAGATAACGTAGCAAATGTTTAAACTGAGAAATTTTACACTTTTATCCACTTAATTAGCTCATTTAAAATTTAATGCCTGCTACAGGTCTCAAAAAAGTTGGCACGGGGGCAACAAATGGCTAAAAAAGCAAGCAGTTTTGAAAAGATTCAGCTGGGAGAACATCTAGTGATTAATTAAGTTAATTGATATCAGGTCTGTAACATGATTAGCTATAAAAGCTTTGTCTTAGAGAAGCAGAGTCTCTCAGAAGTAAAGATGGGCAGAGGCTCTCCAATCTGTGAAAGACTGCGTAAAAAAAATTGTGGAAAACTTTAAAAACAATGTTCCTCAACGTCAAATTGCAAAGGCTTCGCAAATCTCATCATCTACAGTGCATAACATCATCAAAAGATTCAGAGAAACTGGAGAAATCTCTGTGCGTAAGGGACAAGGCCGGAGACCTTTATTGGATGCCCGTGGTCTTCGGGCTCTCAGACGACACTGCATCACTTATCGGCATGATTGTGTCAATGACATTACTAAATGGGCCCAGGAATACTTTCAGAAACCACTGTCGGTAAACACAATCCGCCGTGCCATCAGCAGATGCCAACTAAAGCTCTATCATGCAAAAAGGAAGCCATATGTGAACATGGTCCAGAAGCGCCGTCGTGTCCTGTGGGCCAAGGCTCATTTAAAATGGACTATTTCAAAGTGGAATAGTGTTTTATGGTCAGACGAGTCCAAATTTGACATTCTTGTTGGAAATCATGGACGCCGTGTCCTCCGGGCTAAAGAGGAGGGAGACCTTCCAGCATGTTATCAGCGTTCAGTTCAAAAGCCAGCATCTCTGATGGTATGGGGGTGCATAAGTGCATACGGTATGGGCAGCTTGCATGTTTTGGAAGGCTCTGTGAATGCTGAAAGGTATATAAAGGTTTTAGAGCAACATATGCTTCCCTCCAAACAACGTCTATTTCAGGGAAGGCCTTTTTTATTTCAGCAGGACAATACAAAACCACATACTGCAGCTATAACAACAGCATGGCTTCGTCGTAGAAGAGTCCGGGTGCTAACCTGGCCTGCCTGCAGTCCAGATCTTTCACCTATAGAGAACATTTGGCGCATCATTAAACGAAAAATACGTCAAAGACGACCACGAACTCTTCAGCAGCTGGTAATCTATATAAGGCAAGAATGGGACCAAATTCCAACAGCAAAACTCCAGCAACTCATAGCCTCAATGCCCAGACGTCTTCAAACTGTTTTGAAAAGAAAAGGAGATGCTACACCATGGTAAACATGCCCCGTCCCAACTATTTTGAGACCTGTAGCAGAAATCAAAATTGAAATGAGCTCATTTTGTGCATAAAATTGTAAACTTTCTCAGTTTAAACATTTGCTATGTTATCTATGTTCTATTGTGAATAAAATATTGGCTCATGTGATTTGAAAGTCTTTTAGTTTTCATTTTATTAAAATTTAAAAAACGTCCCAACTTTTCCTGAATTCGGGTTGTATATAAAAAACACCTCTAACACTAACTTGTTCTATTCTTTTTCTATTCTATCTGTTTTCTTTTTATTTATTATATTATTTAAAAAGCCCTTGCTATGTGTACTGCGTTAAGCTAACTGAGACTTGTTATAGCACTTACATATCATTACTCTTTTGTTGTTTTGATTGCGTCCATTGTCCTCATTTGTAAGTCACTTTGGATAAAAGTGTCTGCTAAATGAATAAATATGCATGACTTAATATGCATTCAAACATGGTTATCAAGTTTTAATTCTAATTACTAAAGTTCTATCATTAAATAATAGTTGATTATCAGATTATAATGCTTGAAAGACTGATGTTAAGAGTGTACTTTCAGTTATCTTAAAAAAACCTGCCATTTTACAAACATATATATATATATATATATATATATATATATATATATATATATATATATATATTTTAACATGACAGTTCCATATTAAAAAGGATAGCCAAGTGATCGGACAACACTAAGGCTACAGAGGTAAGCACTGATAGAAATGAACTATTGTTAATTACTTGATCCAAAGTATGACCCTTGTTATGAGTAGAAAAGTCTACTAGTTGTTTCAGATCAAAAAAGAGACAAGAAGTCTTTTTTTGTTAACATGGATGTTAAAGTCCCCAAGGATAATAGTTCTCTCAACGTTAAGGCACAACATGGACAAAAATTCAGCAAATTTCAATAAGAAAATTTAATTTGACTTTGGAGGTCTGTAGATAGTAGCAATGACAGTAGTAAAGGGTTTAGAAAAAGTCAAAACCATACCAATCTATGATTTTTTCGCTGAAGTGATGGCACCAAGATGTAATACAATGAGGAGTGAGTAAACCTGTGCCTCAATGCACGGTGTGTATAACGTGGAGGTCGCAGAATATAGACATTTAGGCACAGTCCATATGTGTTGTTAGATAGATAATAATTCCTCTTTAGGTTCAATAGATTGCGAACAGTGTACCTTAAGGCCACAAAGAGGGAATCCTCAGCAGTAGAAGTCTTGTTGCTGTATAAATCCTGATCCCAGCAGCAGAAGTGATCCCCACTTGTGTACAGGGTTGCAACTCACTCTAGTGAAATCACTAGAATATCGCACGTCTCTCAGCCAATCAGATTTGAGGACCAGAAAGAACTGTTGTAACTGTTCTTTTGTAACTGTTACCAAGAGAGTATTATGATATTGCAGCAGTCAGAGATCCATCCATGTTGGATATATAGGTCCAGGTCACAAAAGACCCGAGTATGTAATAATGAATGGTGAAATATTAATGGTTCTGAATTTTTCAAATACACAGTCACCTCCTTCAGTCACCACCCCGAGCCCCGCCCACTGTCCCACTCTCCTTTTGTCAAACACCCAGAAAACATTGCATCCATGCCATTGCTTAGCATTGAGCAACAACAGCACTGAAACATGTCGAAAAGGTTAACTTTAACGACGAAACCAGATAGGGCGACCCGTAACGTTACACTCTCACTCAAAGAATGGACGATCTGACAGAATTGTTTCTATGAGGTGGATAACATCTAACGTGTATAGTAAAGACAAACTCATCGTGTCTATCTAGCACGTCATGTTGAAGATGTATATACATTTCAATTTCAGCAGCACTGTTGGGAACGTTACTTTAAAAAAGTAATTAGTTATAGTTACTCACTACTTGTTCCAAAAAGTAACTGAGTTAGTAACTGAATTACTCTATAATAAAAGTAACTCGTTACCAAGGAAAGTAACTATTTGCGTTACTGTAAAAAAAAGAAAAGAAAAAAAAAGTTGCTATATATCAAAGAATTTGTATTTTTTTTTAGCAGTTTTCACAAGTCAGTTGAAATGAGTAGAACAGACAGGTGTTCGTACATAACTTTCGATATTTATTGCTCGTCAACAGACAGCAAGAGTTTTATCCTGCACTTCAAATATTATCTTTATAAGAAAAGTGTTTTTGGCCACTAGCTTTGTAGATGTGTGTGTCACACATTACATGCACCTTCTTGCCTTTGACCACAATGAATTTGAAGTAGTGCTTATATCTCCACCTTGAAAATGCCAACTTTTCATCGTATTGCTCCTAAGGTCCTGAATCGCCATTTCTGCTGCTGCTGCGAATCTCTGTGTAGCTGTTGTGTGTGTGTGTTTGGCGTAGTGATGTTTCGTTTGTGAACGAATCGTTCATTTTGAACAAATCGTTCATTTTGAACGAATCTTTCAGGTAAACAAATCGTTCTCGTTCACATAATCCACTGACTCATATTTCTCGTTCACTGAAGTTCCTCCCTCCACAGCAGCGCGGCGCTATAAGCAGCGCATGTGCAGCTCAGTGATCCGGGTAACTGAACCATTTCATACTGTCAAAGAGTTACTCAACCTCGAGCCAATAGGCTTCGAGTGTCAGATGTGACGGAGCATGTGATTTGTTGAATGTAGTGAAAGAATATGCCCTTCAATGAGTCTGAACGAAATCTAGAGATCTTATCGTTCGTGAACGAAATGACTGAACTGGTACCCATGTCGTTCGTGAACGAACTGAATGATTTAGTACATCTTGTTTGTGAATGAAATGACTGAACTGGCACACATGTAGTTCATGAACAAGTTGAATGAGCTGATACATCTCGTTCGTGAATGAAATGAAGTGGTACATAGGTTATCTCGTTCGTGAACGAAATGAATGATAGTAAACTGGGTTAGTCTGCCCTTTAGCATTTCAATCTCGCAAAATGCAAAGCGCAGTTACAGGTACTGTGCACATACGCTTGTTTTGATATTTAGCATACAGAACTCCACGTTTAATCCCTGATTTATGAATGTGAATATAATACAAACTGTCTGACCAAACAATTAAAATGCTAATTAGGCAAGAAAACCTCATGCTTTGTTCATCTGAACAACTTAATTAGGCTTTATATATTGAATGCGATTATGCATACATTTTAATAACAACAGGTCAGTTTTTGTAACAAGCGTATACGTTCGTTGACTTAACACATTACACACTCTTTTTTTGCCACCTGCTGGCATATTGTGTAATACGAAGAAATGATCACTGAACGAATCATTTTGGTGAACGAACTGAAAATGAACGAATCTCTTGAAAGAATCATAATTTCCACCACTAATTAATAAGTTAAATTAAACAGCAAAACAAAAAGACAAAAAAAAAAAAAAAAACCTTTAGAAGTAATTTAACATTTGACCCTAGTGACACTTAAAATACTTAAAACAAAACATGAGGCTTTTAGGTTTTGTAAAGATGGCAAACACCCATAAACTTCAAAATTAAACCATTCACGCTGTGAGCCTTCCACACAATGGTCAGAAGTTCTTTCAATAAAAAATGTGTGGCTCTTAAAAGAGCCTTTGTGTGTAGAGCTGCAGCGGAGCTCTACTTGGAGCTGGTGTACTTGGTGACGGACTTGGTGCCCTCAGACACGGCGTGTTGTTTGTCTGCCAGTGGCATCAGATATGCGATCAAATTTCTAATGTGATGCTGTATTACGTCGATTTTGCCACCCAACATCACAACAAGATGATATTTTAAGCTCCTTTGAGTGGGCCGCGTGCAGTTTCCCCTTTGTTTTGAATCAGAAGAGAGGCTAACTAGACAGGCTAAAATCAATCTGTTCTTAGCAGACCTCCCGAGAAAGGAGCTGTAAAAATATAATAAGATTGTTTTTGGTAAGCATACCGCAAATATATATTATTAAGGACATCAAAACCTAAAATAAAACTCCAGAAAAGTGTACAATATGCGACCTTTAAAGCATTTAAGGGTTAATTTGGATGTGACCCTGGACAACAAAAAACAGTCATACGTCGCACGGATATAGCCAAAAATACATTGTATGCATCAAAATTATGAATTGTTCTTTTATGCCAAAAAAGGTTAGGATATTAATTAAACATCATGTTCCATGAACATATTTTGTAAAATTTATACCATAAATTTATGAAAACGTAATTTTTGATAAGTAATATGCATTGCCAAGAACTTATTCTGGACAACTTTAAAGGCGATTTTCTCAATATTTAATAATTTTAATAATATTCAAAAAAAAAAATTTTCACCCTCAGATTCCAGATTTTCAAATAGTTGAAATCTGATTTATTCAGCTTTCAGATGATGCATGAATACATAAATATTTTTGCATTAATATTAATTAAATGTAAAATATCACTACATAGTCTTCACTGTAAAAATTAAATATAGAATCAAAGCAAAATGTATTCAGACACCTTCAACATTTCTCACATTATCACAGTTTATTTGCTATAGTTTAGAAAATGGTAATTCAATATGACAAGAATGGGGGAAAAACTGTTTTTATGTCTAGATGTTCTAGTGCCCAGAGATCTGTAGCGTTTGCCTGAGGGGAGAAGTGCAAACAGGTTGTACCAGGCTGAGAGGGGTCTATGATGATTTTACCTGCCAGTTTCTTCACTCTGGAGTTGTCCAAGTTCTGAAGACTGGGCAGGTGTACACCAATGATCCTTTTCTGCGATCCTAACAGTCCATTGCAGTCTTCTTAAATCTGATTTGCTGGCTGACCCAAACCAGACAGTTATTGAAGAGTACAGAACAGACTCAATAAAAGCCGAGTAAAACTGTGTCATCTGTGCCTGTGGCAGGTTGAACGTTTTCAGCTGATGAAGGAAGTACAACCTCTGCTGGGCCTTTTTCACAATGGAGTCGAATGTGAATGTCCCACTTGCGGTCCTGACAGATGGTTGTTCCCAGGAACCTGAATGACTCCACTGCAGCCACAATGCTGTTCATGATGGTGAGTGGAGGGTGCGCAGGGGGGTTTCTCCTGAAGTCCTGGATTATCTCCACAGTTTTGAACGTGTTGAGCTCCAGGTTGTTGTGACTGCACCAGACAGTCAGCTGCTCAACCTCTCGTCTGTAAGCAGACTCGTCTCTGTCCTGAATGAGGCCCATGACTGTGGTGTCATCTGCAAACTTCAGGAGCTTGACACAGAGGGTCTTTAGAGGTGCAGTCATTTGTGTAAAGGGAGAAGAGCAGTGGGGAAAGAACGCAGCCCTGAGGTGCTCCAGTGATGATGGTGCGGGTGTTGGATGTGAGTTTTCCCAGCCTCACTAGCTGCTGCCTGTCTGTCAGAAAGCTGGTGATCCACTGACAGATGGAGGTGGGTACAGAGAGCTGTGTGAGTTTATTCTGAAGGGTGTCTGGGATGATGGTGTTGAAAAAAGATCCTTGCTTAATCCTTGCATAAGTCCCTTGTTTGTACAGATGTTGGAGGATATAGTGCAATCCCATATTGACTGCATCATCCACAGACCTGTTTTCTCTGTTAGAAAACTGCAGGGGGTCCAGCAAGGGTCCAGTAATGTCCTTCAAATAGGCCAACGCCAGTCTCTCAAATGACTTCATGACCACAGATGTTAAAGCAACGGATCTGTAGTCATTAAGTCCTATGATTTTTGGTAAAGAGATGATGGTGGAGCATTTGAAGCAGATCAATATTTCAATATATCAATAAACTCTTGTGAATGTTTAAATAGGCAAGGCTTAAAGACACGTGAAAATGATAAGCTTTCATGAAGACATGCAGCAGTGGCCTGTCAGCTGTCCTGATCTTCTTTTTAGGCTGGCTTCAGCCAGACGGTTGAGATCGCCGGGGCCCCCCCCTCAACCGTGGGCCCCTGTAATCGTCACCACCTTTCACCCCTCTAGCGATGGCCCTGCATAAATATCAATTTCAATAAAAAATGTACCTTTATGACTAGTTTTGTGGTCCAGGGCCACAAATATTGATCAACGTACATATGTAGACCACATCAAATCTGTTAAACAGAAGCTCAAATGTTGAAGTAACATGAAATAACCACTAAAATTGTTGTTTGTTTATTGTTATTATTATTGCAACTGTTCTTACTTTTCAGGGAAAAATCTTCCTATGAATGTCCAAAGTTGCTTCAGCACATTAAACCCTAATATTAAACGGTATTTCAACACTGAAAAGCACGAAACAGAACTTTGTCCTGGTTTTTATTACTTACATTTAAGCAAACTCCTGAACAAAAAGTCAAAGCGAATCCTTTCGTCTTCTTTTTGAAACTAAGCAAAACACCTCTTGGTTTTGTTTTGTGGGAAGTTATTTTTTACTTAGATATTTTTTCTTTTAGCGAAATAAACAAACAGAGTCTATGTGTAACTGAGTTTATTAGAAATGTTGTTTACAAAGCACTTAATTCGGGGGTGGTACTTTTGTCAGTGCTCTTTCAATCTCACAGAAGAACTTGATGCAGTCTATACGACTTCAGCATGGCTTTGAGGACTCTGTCTTTGAGTTAGCTGTCTTGCTTTCATATACTGTAGACAGAGGAGTGTATGGGTAAAAAGGTCGCGCCAACACAGGTTGACTCTGATTAATCTATTTTTGCTGAAAGTTTGGCTATTGGTCGTCATTAGCTGCTCACTGATTATAGAGCAAACACACACACAGACATACACATGCACATTTCTTCTTTGTCTTTCCCTCAAGAAGATTTTTTCGAAGTTCCTACCCTCAGGTCTTAGCACTTATCCTCACAGATAAGCGGCCGACATCTCGCTTGCAATCTTTCTGCTTTCATTTGGTTTATTTGAAAGCAAACGTTAATGTTGTTGTCTGTTGTCTCTTCTACATGATGGCCTCTTCTGCTTCATTGAGCTAATAAGTCCTCTTGCAGATTGCCTCTGGATTGCATTGTTAACAATTTCCGACTGCCAAATTGCATCAATAGAGCTGGAAAAAGCAAATATCCTGTTCCTACCTTATTATGTATTTACTTAAGAGATAACATCTGGCTTATCCATTGCAAAATAAAGCAATGACAGAGCTTTGCTTATTGTGATACTGAGAATAAACAATGACAGATGCAACTCTGATTTAACAATACGCCTGGGGTAAAAGCATGAACGTCTCCATGCCTGCTGAAACATACCAGTACAGTACAAAATTACTAAGCAGGAGATATTTCTGATTTTTTTGACTGAGGATGATTATTATTTTTTTATTTAATTAAAATAAAGAATGATTTATTAATATTAACTGATATTAATAATCAATATTATAATGTATTGTTTAATAATTCATATTATTAATTATATTGAAACTAATTTAATACTTCAATAATTAATAGTTAATTTTTCACTTTTATGAATAAGTCGATTTTAGGAAATGATGCAAGTTGTAATACAACAAAGATAAAGAGAAGGAGTTCGTTACCATTCAGAAGTATGTGTGGGGGGTAACACTTTTAATCAGCAAGAATACATTAAATTTACAGTAAAGACATGTATAATGTTACAAAAGGTTCCCATTTAAAATAAATGCTGTTCTTTTGTACTTTCTACTCATCAAATCAGCATATTAGAATAATTTTCTTTCTTTCTTTTTTTTTTGGCATCACAGGAATACAGGCCACTTTAAAATATACAAAAAACTGCTATTTTAAAGTACAATAATATTTCACAATATTAATGATTTTACTCTTTTAATCTAATAAATGCACCCAAATGTAACAATCTATTCTTATTGACATGAAACCGTAATAACACAACTTACACAACACTGTTACTACAATTAACATGCCAGCATTTTAAAATCAGGTAGGCTAGTTGTGCTGCAGATTGAACTCATTCATACTTTTACAGGGATCTTACACACATTGACAAACAGACAAAGTCAAACAATTAATGCCGCGTTTCCACCACAGGAACTTTACCCAGGAACTAGGGACTTTGGACTAGTACTTGGTGTGTTTCCACCGCAGGAACCAGGAACTAAATAAAGTTCCGGGTAAAAAAATGCCCCTCAGAAAGTCCCTGCTGGCGAGGTGGTACTTTTTCAAAGTTCCGGAACTTTGGGGGGTGGGACTTGGGCGCTAAACATGCTGATTGGTTGAGTTCATGCACCATTGGTTGGGGAAAGAGTTCCTGGGGAAAAAAGTTCCTGGTACAAATGTTCCGGTAATTTCGGTGGAAACGCGCCATATAAGTTGTCAAATGGAAAAAGCCAGAAATATGCCATGACTATGCGCTCTGTGCAATCATATGCTGTGATAAAGAAGAAAAAAAAAAACAACCACAAATAATAATGATAATTTTAATTTATATAGCGCCTTTCCAATCCCAATGTCGACTTACAGTTTTAAGGAACAGAACCAAATAAACATCAACATCAAAGCACAGTACACATACCAAGGGCTGAATGTAATATACAGAGCTCACTTACAAAGAGGATTTAGATAAACGTCCAAAACAAGGCACAATTTACAGACCGATTACTGAAGAGTAATATTCAGAGAATGAAAAAAAAGTGTTTTTAAGAGGTTTTTGAAGGAGAGAAGGGAGAATTTCTTGACGGTTGTCTTGGGGAAGAGCATTTCACAACCAGGGAGCCACAATACTGAAAGACCTGGCTCCCATAATCACCAGACGAAACTTAGGGGGCACTAATAATCCAACACTAGAAGATCATAAGATTAGAGCAGGAGCATAAAGCTGAAGTAAGTCAGATAAATATGCAGGACCAAGGTTATGGAGAGCTTGAAGATGTAATTAGTAGTTTATACACAAGGAAACCAGAAGCCAATTAAAGCAGTTTCAAAATGATTAAAGAAGAATAAAGAATAACAATAGGGGAGAAAAATTAAGATTTGCTTCAATGTCAGTAACATTTTTCAGTAACACTTTGTTCACTAAAAGTCCAATAATGCATGGCTGCCAGTCTCAGCCCAGTTTCAAAGCTTTATTAGAATAGGCACAGTAAAGGCAATAAATCCAGCATTACATCTCACTGAAATAGACCCACTGCAGAGCAATGCAGAGAGCCGCTTCAAATTCCAGTTGTTTTCCTCTTAAGCCAAATGGACACTTGGAATGTGTCGACTACCTTTTATTTCCATAAACATTCATCTCAGCACATGCTGACAGAACCACTGGGGACAAACTCTGTGCTTTCTGTCGCCTATCCCGAGGTCCTGCCTGCGTGCAGCACAGCGGGAACTTGTGCTGCATTGCTGCCTGCATTTATCAAGCTATTTCTCAAGCTTTTTTCTTCTGCAGAAATAAAAATGCCACAAATTCAGCCACTAATGTCACATAAAGGAATTACAATTGGCTACTAAAGAAATTTTTTAAAGTGTGTTTGTCAAAATATGAAAAAAAGTTGTGCCTACTTCACTGCACATCAACAATTCTCAACAGTAATCAACAGTATAGTGTTTTACTCGCTTTTGCAACTAAGATGTAAAATGCATTTAAAAGTATGTGAATAAAAAAAGCTCTAAAAATATATTATACAATTTGAGATCTTAAGTCTTAAATACCTTAAATGTTAATCAAATTTAGTTAGAATTCTAAGATGTCTCAAATTTGGGGATGGAAAAATAGGAATTTTAATAAAGCCAAATATGATAATTAAACTTCAAAATGCTATCTTTTAATAAAATATATACAAGGGCTGTACATTTCAAAGTAAAAACATGGTGATGCTGCATGTTCTACAGGCTTGCACTTTCAAAGCAATCAATAAATGATGAAGTATTACAATATAAACACTAAAAGTAGACACTAACTTATTTTTGTAGATGGTTGTTAGTGTGCATGTTATCTACCTCATCTTTTTGAATGAGCAGAAGGCAAAAGTAAAGCATAAACATTTAAAATAGGGTAACAGTGTATTTCAGCTTTCCCAGGAGCAATTTTTTATTTAGTTTATATTTTTCTTGAAAAAGACAAACATGAATAACAATTAAATAAGCAAAAATATGAAATGTCATGGAAGAATATTTATGGGTAATCCACTATTCTGTAGAGGGGTCCAAACAACAGGGAGGTAAAAATGATTTTAGATTGATGGCAGCATTTAATTGTTACACAGAGACTGATACAGTAGGTCTATTAGTCAAATCTGTTGACTTTAGGCATCTTTATTGTATTATATGCCAACAATGACAATTTCAGGAGGAAATTTGGTAACACTTTAGTTTAGGGACCAATTCTCACTATTAACTAGTTGCTAATTAGCATGCCTATTAAGTGAGTGAGTGAGTGAGTGAGTGAAGTGACCCATACTCAGAATTTGTGCTCTGCATTTAACCCATCCGAAGTGCACACACACAGAGCAGTGAACACACACACACACTGTGAACACACACCCGGAGCAGTGGGCAGCCATTTATGCCGCAGCGCCCGGGGAGCAGTTGGGGGTTCGATGCCTTGCTCAAGGGCACCTAAGTCGTGGTATTGAGGGTGGAGAGAGAACTGTACATGCACTCCCCCAACCACAATTCCTGCCGGCCCGGGATTCGAACTCACAACCTTTCGATTGGGATTTCGACTCTCTAACCATTAGGCCACGACTTCCCTAAGTTGAACATATCAGCTGTTTATTAGTAGTTATAAAGCATTTATTCTGCATGACCATATTCTACAGCCCTAATCCTGCACAATGCCTTAATTTAAACTAAACTATTTATAAACAGCAAATTAGGAGTTTATTGAGATAAAATTCATAGTTAATGGTTTATTAACAGAGAGAATCAGACCATTAAATAAAGTGTGACCGAAAATGGTCATTTTGACCCCCTTCTACAAAATAGTGGATTACTAAGGAAAAAATCATCCATGACATTTAATAAATGTTTTTTTTTTCACTTGGAAGAAAGAAATCAATATCAACAACAATTTGTTTGAGTTGGAATGACCTTAGTACTTTCTTGCATTCTTATAGACTAAATTGTTTGCTTGCAAATGGCTCCTTGTATCCCCTAAGGAAAACACATCATCAAATAAATTCTCATTGCATAGTTTTATAATGTCCCCTTAAATTTGTCAAGCTAGAATCCATTTTTCCCTTAGTAAAAAAAAAAAAAAAAACATTCCATGCCCTGATCATACTTTGTTGCAAAACTAAACCAAAAAAATAAAAAATTAGATTTAAAAAACCTCATTTAGGTGAGAGAATGTAATTGGGCCAAAAACTTGCTTAAAGCAAGTTTGTTCACCCAAAAATGAATCATCAATTACTCCCCCCACATTCTAAGCTAATATGACTCTTCCGTGAAAAAAAAAAAAAAAAAACTAAATTTCACTGCACAGCTTTTTTTCTTCTTTTTTTTGTAAACATGCATTAATCGCTGACCACTGCATTTGTGCTCTACAGTTTTGTAGCGTCTAACACATGACACTGCATTCTTAAAATGTGGCACTTAAATCAAAAGCTAAACTTTATTAAAAAAAAAAAAAAAACTGTGTGAATGTGTGATTGGCCTGCCACTAAGACTCAATTATTTAGAATGTTTTCTCCTGCAGCCTTTTTTTTCTCTTTCAAATATGCAAAAACTGTAGAGCTTAATTTCCAATTAGCTTTTTCTACATTAACCTAAAGACTCAAATTACTATGAAGAAACAGAAATGACTAGATCATACCATATCCAAAACCTGCAGATCATTTTATATTTCCCAAAACTGGGATGCAAACCAAAAATCACATTACACACGCATGTCTTCCTCCTCCCATACTGCTTCATACCTGCAGCCACAGATGTCTAAAACCACACTTCCTTCTTTCACAACAAGAATGCACATCCATATTTTAATCATGTAGAGATGAATGCACAGGGTTAGTTAGGTTAAAAGCTTTTCAAGCGTGCATTTTTTTTTAATCAAAATTTTTATTATTAGGTTGTGCTGGCAAAGCATTTATCCACCAGTGCATGATTTACAATAAACAACTTCATCAATACCATAATGAAAACGTATTACTTTTATCAGTTTAAAAGGGACATTTGAATGCCTGCTGAAGTCTTGAAAGCAGTTTGTTTTACACCTTTTACCTTTTAAAACAGCCTTTGCCCCTGTAGTGCATCCACAGTATGAAGCCTTATAATACTCCCTCTGTAGTGCCCTCACTAGACAATCAAGTATTTATTTGTTATTTACTCAACTCCATCCGAAAGCCACTCAATCATTACATAATGTATACAACTAGGTTCGCAAACCCGCTGGATGAGTTTGGAGTCTGAACCTGTGACCTGATTAAATTAACTTCTACCAACCTGACACGCTGAATAATTAAAGCAGCAATATGTGTTGCTGTAGCTCTCAACTAAGTGAGCTTAATGGGCCCCTAGAGATCCATTTACGGCAAGTGAGTTTATAAACCTGTTTGGTGGGGGGAAAAACCTTTAGTAACTGCAGTCAGGATATAGCGTTATTTATGGTGTCTGAATGAACATCTAGGCAAGATCCAAGGACAGCGTCTTTAATTGCAAATTAATTAATAGTGATAAAAGCTAAGTGTTATGACCAGATACATACATCAATTGCCTGTTTAGTATTATGTCTATATACAACTAAAGTGCAAAATTCCCTGACCTCTCTCACAAAAACTCATTATAGAGAAGGATGAGTCAAAAAAGCTCCAATCAGATCGATTTGTCTTTTTTCTTTAAGTCCTAGATCCTTTAGAAAAGACTAGTGAAAGGCTAGTGCAAAGAGCAATTACTTATTTTGACTGATCTATAATAATGAAGTAATACAGATTGGCTTTTCAATTGCCTTTTCAGATTTCAAGAATGATTCATTTCAATTAATTTGCCTCTCATTCATCATGATCTTCCACTCTTTTATCCATGTGGGCACTCTGAAGAGACCGTTAAACTCTTTGTTATAGCACAGGCATGATTGACAGACAGGTTTTCTTTGTCGAGCTGACGCTTATTCTGAGACTCATTCAGATCCTTATGCTCACAGGCCCTCAGCGACAACACGACAAGGCCATGGTGAAAGTAACATTACAAAATGGTGAGATGGCGAGATGACGAGATGACGTGCTGTTGCATTTACATGCCGCTGCTGACTTCTGAATAGCGCCGTTATGATTGTGCTGGTCATTTGGGGTTTTGGTGATTGAAGGATGAAATAGTGGGGGGTGAGAGCGATTAAGTGATGAGAAGAGACTCGTTTCAGCTTTAATAAACATTGATTGATTATGAACCTCACACTCTAATCAGACTCATTAAAGCAGAGAAAAAGATGTCTGAATTCCCTTTTGAACATGAAATGACATTTACTCACACATTCATAAAGCAACATCTTTTGAGAAGTAGCGTTGCCCTTGGCAAGACCAGGCATAAGATGTCCCAACAGAAAAATTTACATGAAACAACTATACACATATACATATTTCAATAAAATGTTAATAGTATTGGTAATTCATGCGCAATAAGATCATTTATTACAGTACGAAAGTAAAATCCTTGTTTTTAAAAGAAGTTGCTCTCCCAAAAGAGCCTTTCTCTCTTTGTAGAAACAAATAAAACTAAAACACAGAAAAAAAATACTTTAAAAAAATAATTAAAATTGAGGTGGTGTGTGTTCGGTTTGAGTGCCTTGCCAGCATTTTAATCTATCTTTTGATGTTTCTTGAAAATGTGAAAAAAAGAAGAGTGGGAGTTTTTATGAAACCCAAAAAATTATTATTTTAAACCTTGTTAAACATGGTATTGGTGAAAGATCCCACCGGCTTTACCAGATTGTGAGCCCCACTCATGTGTTTGTGACAACATGAAATCTGCTATTTAACACAAACTGTTCATGTACATCCCTGACCTAAAGGTGCTTCAAAAGATTCTTCAAGTGATCCCATATAAGAACCATTTTTGGTTCCACAAAGAAACATTCAGTCAAAGGTTCTTTAAAGAACCATCTCTTTCTCACCTTTTTTTGTAATCTGAAGAGCCTTCTTTCGCAACAAAGAACCTTTTGTTAGACAGAAAGATTCTTTAGATGTACAATTTTCTTTATGGAACCATTTACACAAAAAGGTCCTTCTTTGGCATCGTGAAGCACCTTTATTTTTAAGAGTGCAGTTGTACTTATTCTGAAACTCAGTGCCGTAGATGCAGCAAAAAAAGCTAAAAACAGCCACTCAATGTGCTAAGAATGTGCTATGATTAATTTAGTGAATGATTAAAAGCTGCCAAAAACAGGGATTTCTAGAGATGAACCCACATGGAACCAACATGGCAGCCTCCATAACGCTACCAACTCCAGGTAAAATAACACACTTGTTTGGCTACAGATAATGACTGAGACAAACATAGGGCCCTAAACACGGTAAGCAGAATGTTACAGAATTTGCCAAATGTTGGATTAATAAATCAAAATTAGGTCAGTACATTAAATCAAAATGAGATATGGGAGCCTATCCTCCAACAAAAAACGACCATATAGGTCGTTTGTGCAAGCATTTATTACGACCTATATTTACGTTTTAAAGTTAAGCACCCTCTAGCGGGCGTAAAAATAATGACAGTATCGCGTTGCGTCTGTTGTCATGAATTGACGTATAACGTCATTACCAATCAAAACGCACGTTTATTTAAATGCAATGTGTGGGCTTTTTACACCGATCTCACAGTATTTCCTACATATTTTACTAGGTGGCTTATTCGTTCGAATGACCACACCTAACCCCACCCCTAAACCTAACCCTCACAGAAATCATGCTAAATTATGATTTATTGAGCATATACATTTTCGTAAACGTCCGTTCCCTGGGATCGAACCCATGATAGCATGATTACATATCAAGGTACAGCGCAATAATCTACCAACTGAGCTACACGAAACACAAACCAGAGTGCAAATAAAAGAGTACAAAACATTAATATGAAAACGACCTTTTGCCGATAGGGGCGCAATTGTAGTATACGCTCTGATGGGTATTTCAGGGATTTGGACAAACGACCTATACAAGCGTATTGGTTGGAGGACAGGTTGAGATATGGACTACTGTCTATGAATATTAAGCTGCAAAGAAAAAAAAACTATTTAAATATGAATCCTGCATGTTCTGTGGGTCTGCATGTTCTGCCGCCTCAGTATATGAGTACAAGAACACATGAACATAACATGTAGAACTGCTCTGAGAGCATTTTACCATTTCTTTTGAGAAAAACTATTGTCATTGTCATAGACATTTCATGAGCAGAAATGTAAAAGTCTTCACTGCAACTTGTCAAAATAACATTTCGGTTTAACTTGAAGAAAGTGGGACAGAAATATATTACTTCATGTAATGATAGTATTACTACTAATCTAATAATTTTTAAAGCTTTATTTTAAAGGAATATTTTCTCAAATTTATTTACTAGAACAATTTAAATAACACAGTATTTCAAAGGAAAATATATACAGTATATGTGTGTGTGTGTTTAATAAAATCAACTAATTATAGATGCTTTTGATTATTTAAATTTAATGAAACTATCAAAATTGAATTCCAGAAAATTCATGGAAAACAATAAAACAGATTTTGAGAAAGAAATTAAATCTATTTCATAGGGCTTTAAAATATAAATTTTGTTAATCTTTTAATAAATAGCTGTTAAATTGTGTGCTTCATGATTTCATCCAATTAGACATAGTTTCTGATTAAGATTTTTTTTTTTTATTCAACCATTAAAACAGAGTCTAGAAAAAAAAAAGAAAAAAAAAAGGAATTTTTGGAAAGAAATAAAATGGAATTTGGGGAAAAACAAAAGGCATTTCAAAGGGTCTTATAAACATTTCTACAAGTACTAGTGTTACATCCTGTGTCTAGCACAAGCACCCCTAGTGGCTGTAAGCATTATTTCTGTGGAAATACTAACACAACAACAGCTAAGCATGTGACACATCATCTATTCTCAATTTCAGCACTCACTACCGAGCTCCACAGTGCCTCTGGATCCAATATCAGCACTAGAGTAGTTTGCCGGGGGCTCCATTAAACAAGTTTCCATGGGCATACAGCTTCACACGAGACTGAGATCCATACAAACACACTCTCTGGAGCAATCACAAATCACACACCACACCACACCATCTGGCAGTCTGACAGCACTTGCTTAAATGCACATGCCAACTGTAGAGTTTGGTGGAGAAGGAAAAATGGTTTGGGATCGATCCATGGTGCAGAACAGGACCCTTACACTCCAATGAGGGAAAAATTATTTAAAAAAAACAAGATGCAACTGATACTGAAAATTATTTCGCTCTTCCAAATTTGGGGAAGCTATTTGCTGTTTCAGCATTATAATGTCCACACACACACGCACGCACACACACACAGACACACACACACACACACACACACACACACACACACACACACACACACAGACACACACACACACACACACACAAAGTGTAGCCCAGAAATGCTTTTAAACATGAGTTTTAGACTTTTGTAAATTCTGATGATGTAACAACACAACAGCTCATTAAAAGTATGAATGATGCTATTAAAATATATCAAAATATTACAACAAAACTCATGTTTGAATGCTATTAGCTGGGGGAGGCAAATTGCCCTTGTCACTTAATATATTATAAATGAGTCTATTATATACTAAACAGGACTATAAGTGCGGACTTCAACCCATCAAACTTATTTGATAACTGCTTCATTATATCCAGGTTAAAAGTAAAATCTTTGATGTGGGCTATGATACAATTTCAGTGTAAGGATAGTGTCCTCTTATGAAGTGGAAACATTAGACAACATCAGCAGAAAAGATTCTTCCATCCTTCCTTCATCGAATACTGTACTTCATTAAAAAAACACACTAGCTCATGTTAACTGTTATGCGCTGTGGCAAAGACACACGGACCAAACGAGGACAGGTAGTCTTCCATAGGGAGCATCTGTATCTTTATCTGTTATAATTATAAGCCATTATAAGCGCTATCTAAAAATATCTGAAGTGAAATACAGGACTTAATTAAAAAAAAAAAACAAAGCCATCAAATATTTACTCAGGGAAAATAAAATGACATTAGGTTATCTCTGTTCTATGCCTGAATAATATTTGATTTGAAAAAGGGGCATCCTCAAGAAACATTGGTGCCATTTGCACCTTATTTGGAAATTATTCAATCCACTATTCAATATTCAGTCCACCCAAATATTCAGAGTAGTGATCATGAAATATGGGAATTTCAATGGCTAATATACACCACCATTCAACTCTGTGGTTATAATTAACCAATACCAGAGCAAATCACGGTTTATCATTAAGGTTGAAATGTCATAGCATAACACAGTTCAACAGAAAGTCAGGGACAGAGACGAATTGTAAATTTTCTCAAAATATGTTTCAAAGAGTTTACAAAAGGCCAAAGTAAATTAGAATAATTTTGCTTTTTATAAAACACAGTAAACTGAGTTACATTTCCCTGTGACTCCCTGTAAAAAATGAAATAATAATAATAATAATAATTTTGACTTCAGTATCCTTTTTATTTCAGTAGCAAGTCAAAGGCTAAAAAAAAAACCTGTCACCGTTTCTTAAGAATGAGACAAAGACAACTAAGAGCCACCATAAACTTAAATACACTTAAAATTTCAAAAACAAATTTAGAAAGCAGGACTGGAACAATCATACAGCAATATTGCTAAAATAATTGAGGATTGAGAAGTTAATGGATAACAGGAGAGGAAAAAGAGAAATGATTAGAGTTTATAAATGTTTATCGTTATTAAAGAAAAAGAAGAAAATGTTGCATTTAAACATGCCCTTAAGTTAAATTCAAAACAAGATAATCAATGATACTAAGTGGGTCATATTGCCATAATAAGCTACATACAATTCAACAAACGTAAATGAAAAGTAAATCCAAAACATCAAAACGGTCAAAAAGAGCACCTTTTGTTCTCTTCAAATTTCAGTTGAGTTTTTCCATTGAGGGTGAGCACTTCTACCGATGAATGTGTATTATTAATGTTTAATGAGCAATCACTTGTAATGGTATCAAACAGATACAGCTCATCACATTGCTAATTAAAGGCAGAATTCTCTAGTAGTGAATATCAGAGGACTCAACAGATTCCTTCCATCTGATCGCTATATGTTTACGTAATGAAATATTCCAAACATACAGTTGAGGTCGAAAGTTTACATACACCTAGCACAATTAGCAAAATTTTTATTTTTTTACCAAAATAAGAATGATCATACAAAATGCTGTTATTTTTTTATTTAGTACTAACCTGAATAAGATATTTCACATAAAATACATTAACATACAGTTCACAAGATAAAATAGTACTTGAATTTATAATAATGACCCCGGTCAAAAGTTTACATCCCTTTTTTCTTTTTTTCTTTTTTTTTAGTAACAGTTGTTCGTCAGTACGTTGTTTGTCCTGAACAGTTAAACTGCCTGCTGTTCTTCAGAAAAATCCTTCAGATTCCACAAATTCTTTGGTTTTTCAACATTTTGTGTATTTGAACCCTTTCCAACAATGACTGTATGATTTTGAGATGCATCTTTTCACACTGAGGACAACTGAAGGACTCATGTGCAACTACTACAAAAGGTTCATACGCTCACTGATTTGCTCAAACTCAATTCACTAATAATTTTAATTTGAATGGGATTAATCATGGTTAATTATTTTACAGCCCTAAAAAACACACAGCTGTGGATCAGTCAGGTAACAACACAGTATTAAGAATCAAGTGTATTTTAAACAGGGTCATTTTTATCAATTCATCTATTATTTTCTCTTGTGGATTATATGAAAATTTATTTTATGTGAAATATCTTATTCAGGTCAGTACTAAATAAAAAATAACATGCATTTTTACTGATCCCTTTTATTTTGGTAAAATAATTAACATTTTGAATATTCTGCAAGGTCCATGTAAACATTTGACCTCAACTGTATCGGTCTAAATATAGTATAAGAATAGTATTAGTGTGTAAAAAAAAATGTCTGGTAACCTAAAACATGTGGTAACATCTAAGAGAACTATTTTTTAAAACATTAGGAACTGGACTCAACGGAATACACCAATGGAAGTAATAGACCATTTACACATTTCCATCTTTTACTGACAAGATCCTTCAAAGTGAAATAACGCTACATTGCCATACCTGTCACAAAAGCAATATATACTACCATAAGAAGCAGTATCTTTGAAAAATAACCCTGTGTGTCTGCCCTTAACATTCAGCATTTTATCAGTATAGAATCTCATTGGTTAGGTGAAGGACCTTTAATTGATTATCCTAATTGACTATAATTATCTGTAAATGTCTCCCTGAATAAGTATTAGGAGAGACTTGGAAGCGCCTGAATCAGCAAAATCTGCAGCACAGGTGATTAAATAACCATTCCCATTTTAAACCCTCTTTATTTATTCTCCAAACTGTTTTAGCCAGTAATTCTTGTAGCAGCAGGATAAAATGTGCACTCTCCCAAGTGTAACATTTCCAGTGAGATTGCATTTTAGGACAAATTACACAATTTACCAATTTGAATGGTAAAATACTTTCTCCTATCCCATCTTAGTGTAACTGTCATAACTTAAGCTTCAGAATAAGGAGGATGTTTTTTTTTTCTGAAGAGCAGCTATTATTGCAAGTGGATATGCAAAGCAACTGTTGCTCAAACGTAAGGTTACATATTTTTTTTAAACAGTAACCCAACCATCCAAATTGTATTATGAGATACAACCAGACAGAACACCTTAGAAACCCTAGAACAAAACCTGAAAACTACCAAATAAGTTTGGTACCAGTGGCATTTTCTTTAGAAAAAATGTAAGTTACTTATTCCTGCAGTAGCGATTGGCATCTCTACACTTACACAACCTGACCTGGGACATAATGTTTGCGACATATTGCGACTATTTGTGTAGTTACTGCATCTCTTTTCTCCTGGGTGCTTTTAAAATAACTTCATTATTCTTTCTTGTTCAACCACCACATTTCTCTTGAGAATATTATACAACAAGTTTTTAAAGAAAGATCACAAGAGGGAGGTGAAGGTATTTGTGGCAGGGGGGGCGTGGTTTAGCGAAGTCTGCAGCGGGAGAGAGAATCAGGAGACGAGCGGTAAGTGTGTGGTTTGGGCGAAAATTATCATCACCTGTTTCTTGTTCTAGTAATTGGCGTGGAGAGAGTATAAAACGCCAGGAGAGTCGGAAGCAAGCGAGAGAGAGATGGACTGCTGACGCAAACTGGAAACCGAAACCGGAAAGAGCAAACCGAGAGTGTTGTGCCGACGTATCAGAATAAAAGTCACCAGTTGGTGTTTGTGAACTTTAATTTTATTTGTTAAATAAATACGTCAGCAGTCCAGCCGACCCCTTAGTCCTCTTCCTTTCCTCCAAACGAACTTGCTACACTGGTGCCGAAACCCGGGAAGGAAGCAGGACCGCCGCCACCGCCATGCAAAGCCCGTCCTCCACGCCGCTTGCGGACATCATCGCCTCCCTCGCGGTCCTGCACCGCGAACAACACCAGACCCTGCTGGACCTAAGGACGGATCAGGAGAGGCGTTTCCAGGCCATTGTCTGGAAGTTGTGGCCTAATGGTTAGAGAGTCGGACTCCCAATCGAAAGGTTGTGAGTTCGAGTCCTGGGCCGGCAGGAATTGTGGGTGGGGGGAGTGCATGTACAGTTCTCTCTCCACCCTCAATACCACGACTTAGGTGCCCTTGAGCAAGGCATCGAACCCCCAACTGCTCCCCGGGCGCCGCAGCATAAATGGCTGCCCACTGCTCCGGGTGTGTGCTCACAGTGTGTGTGTGTGTGTTCACTGCTCTGTGTGTGTGCATTTCGGATGGGTTAAATGCAGAGCACAAATTCTGAGTATGGGTCACCATACTTGGCTGAATGTCACTTCACTTCACTTGTCCAGGCCCAGCAGGAGGACCGCGAGAGGTTCCGGAGCTGGATCGATCGGGAGGTTCGCGCCAAGGCCGCGATGGGGACGATGATCCGGGTCCCGGAGACGCTCAGACAAAATTGAATACAACCCAATTGTTAATTCCAAAGGGCCGCAGGGAAATGCTTTTCCACGCGGCTCATTCTAATCCTATGGCGGGCCATTTGGGACAGGCAGCAACACTAAATCGCCTCATGGCCCGTTTCTTTTGGCCTGGCATTCATGACAATGTGCGCAGGTGGTGCGCGTCTTGTCCGGAATGTCAGTTGGTAAACCCACCGGCCGCCCCAAAAGCGCCTTTGCGCCCTCTTCCCTTAATGCAGGTCCCCTTCTAGAGAATTGGTATGGACCTCATCGGGCCATTAGAGCGATCGGCACGAGGACATCGCTTTGCAGTAGTCATAGTTGATTATGCAACACGATATCCTGAAGCGGTGGCCCTCCGCAATATTTCCGCCAAAAGTGTTGCGGATGCCCTGTTTCGTCTTATCTCCCAGGTGGGGATTCCAAAAGAAATCCCCACCGATCAGGGCACGGCGTTTATGTCACGTACGCTACGCGAACTGTACAGATTATTGGGCATTAAGTCGATTCGAACAGCGTCTATCACCCACAAACCGACGGCCTGGTTGAACGATTTAATCGCACGCTTAAATACATGATCCGTAAGTTCGTTCACGAAGACGCCAAAAATTGGGATAGGTGGCTAGAGCCCTTGTTATTCGCTGTGCGAGAGGTCCCGCAAGCCTCCACGGGGTTTTCCCCCTTCGAGCTTCTCTATGGACGCCAGCCCCGGGGGGTGCTCGACGTACTGAGAGAATCGTGGGAGGAGGGACCATCTCAGGGCAAAAACGAAATTCAGTATGTGCTGGACTTGAGAACAAAACTCCACACATTGGGGCGGCTATCAATGGAAAATTTGTTACAAGCCCAGGACCGCCAGAGCCGGCTGTATAACAGGGGAACTAGGTTACGCAAATTTGCACCGGGAGAGAAAGTACTTGTATTACTCCAAACGTCGAGCTCCAAATTAATGGCTAAGTGGCAGGGACCGTTTGAGGTCGCACGACAGGTCGGAGATCTCGATTATGACATAATACGGTCCAATAGGAACGGGTCCCGTCAGATCTACCACTTCAATCTCCTTAAAAAATGGAATGAGGCGGAATCAGTGATGTTGGCAACGGTGATTGGCGGAGAGGATGATCTCGGGCCAGAGGCGAATATCAAACCACAATCCCTCGCCCTGGCTCCAGGTGGAGATCACCTCTCGCCGTCCCAACTCACTGATTTAACGAAATTGCAGGCAGAGTTTGCAACCCCCAAAAAGGTGCGTCCCCAAATTGATAAGACAGCCGCTATTGCGACCTGCCCACGTCCCAAGACCAAAAAGGAGGTGAGGCAGTTCTTGGGGCTGGCGGGATATTATAGACGGTTTATTCCTAATTATTCGGACCTCACCAGCCCTTTGACTGACCTCACTAAAAAGGAGGTGCCAGATACGGTCCAGTGGACGGAGCCGTGTCAGCAGGCCTTTACTCAGGTCAAGGATGCTCTGTGTGGCGGGCCGTTGTTACACTCTCCTGATTTTTCTCTCCCTTTTCTCTTGCAGACAGACGCGTCGGACAGGGGGCTGGGGGCAGTCCTGTCCCAGGAGATAGAGGGAGAGGAACGGCCTTTGCTGTACATTAGCCGGAAGCTCTCGAAGAGAGAGGCTAAGTAGAGGACCATTGAAAAAGAGTGCCTTGCCATCAGATGGGCCGTCCTCACCCTCCGCTATTATCTCCTGGGACGGGAGTTCACCCTCTGTTCGGACCACGCTTCGCTGCAGTGGCTCCACCGCATGAAGGATACCAACGCGCGGATCACTCGTTGGTATCTAGCTCTTCAGCCTTTTAAGTTCAAGGTGATCCACAGGCCGGGTAGTCAGATGGCGGTGGCCGACTTCCTCTCCAGAAATGGGGGGGGCTGCAGGCCGGGTGGCTCCCCGGCCTGAGTCGGGCGGTGGGGGTATGTGGCAGGGGGGGCGTGGTTTAGCGAAGTCTGCAGCGAGAGAGAGAATCAGGAGACGAGCGGTAAGTGAGTGGTTTGGGCGAAAATTATCATCACCTTTTTCTTATTCTAGTAATTGGCATGGAGAGAGTATAAAACGCCAGGAGAGTCGGAAGCAAGCGAGAGAGAGACGGACTGCTGACGCAAACTGGAAACCGAAACCGGAAAGAGCAAACCGAGAGTGTTGTGCCGACGTTTCAGAATAAAAGTCACCAGTTGGTGTTTGTGAACTTTAATTTTATTTGTTAAATAAATATGTCAGCAGTCCAGCCGACCCCTTTGTCCTCTTCCTTTCCTCCAAACGAACTTGCTACAGTATTGCTGGACATAAAACAACTAAAAGTGTGCCACTGAACTGTATTTTTTATTCAACACCGCATTGTGCACAGGCATTCATAAAATGCATTTTGATACTGAAATCTGTCCCAGTAGTCCTGTAATCTCAGTGGGCAGTAAAGCATCTCTAGGGTAATGAGGCAGATTGAGCAGGATGGCTGGTTTTAGTCCCAGGTGAGACAAAAATGCTTAACCATGGAACATGCTTTTCCGTGTATAAAACTACAGCTTACATGCTTTAGTACAATTCAAACATAGAAAATCGAGAGCATTATGGATATACATGATATTGTCTGAAGTCATACAGTATTAAAGTACTATGCAGTGCTTGCTTTGACATTCAAGAGAATATACTTTTTTTGGCACTCTCATCATGTGAGAAACCATTTAAAATTAGTATTTGAAACGCATTTTATGTTACTTTTGATAATTAGTTCATTAGTCAAGTATTTTTGTAATTTTATTTTTGAGTTTTTAAAAGAATTTACTAACTACTAAATATAGAAACTAAAGTCAAATTAGCATTTCCATAACATATTTTTATGAAATGTTGTGACACTGTTAACAAAATAACTATGTTTGTCTTTCAGATCCTATCTTCTTTCCACACATCACTGTCAAAACGCAAACTTGACGTGACAAAGTCTGTGAAATTATTCAAACAGATGTTTAAAAATGCACTCTTTATAGAATTCCCCAGTCACAATCAAAAAGTAATATAACATTTTTTTTTTAAAGTACATCTCAAAGGCATAAACAGCTGCACTCATTCTACAGACACTAATGAAGAGTGAGTTCAGCAATGTTCTTAGAGAAGCAATTGTTGCTGCCATCAATCTGGGAAGAGTAATATGGGCATTTCCAAACAAGTTGAATTCTGTCATTCTACAAAGAGGAAGATTAATCACAAGTGGAAGACATTCAAAAGAGACACCGATCCTCCAAGGAGTGGACATCCAAGGAAATTCACCCCATGGTCAGACTGTATAATACTCTGAGAAACTGCAGGCAACCCAAGACCTAGGCTACACCTCAGACTCTACAAGCCTCAGTTACCATGTTAAATTATAATGTTTGTGACCAGACCAGGCATGTATGGCACATTTGAAAGAATTGCTCAACGTAAACCCTCTTCTTTCTAAAAGAACATGGCAGGATAGCTTTGGTTTGCAAATTTGCATCTGAACTAACCATATAAGACTTCTAGAACAATGCCCTTTAAACAGATGAGCCCAAACTCCTCAAAGTATTCTAGAGTCAAATCTGAGCTCATCCATACGACAGCTAAAGCTTGGCCAAAATTGGGTGATGCAACAATGATCCCAAGCACACCATCAAATCTACAGCAGAACGGCTGAAAAAGAAAAGAATCAAAGTGTTGCAAAAGCCTAGACCTCATTCTGACTGAAATTCTGTGCATAAAAAAAAATTCCTCTAACCTCAATAAACTGGAACAACACTGAAAAGAAGAGTGGGCCAAAATTCATACATAATGACGTAAAATACTAATAAAGTCTTACAGAATATTCTTACTTCAAGTTATTGCTGCTAAACGTTGATCTACAAGCAACTGTATCATGGGGTGTCCAGGGGTCTCATTTATAAAACTCTCCGTTGATTTCATCCTAAAAGTGTACATAGGCACAAAAGCTAGATTTTGCGTACGCACAAAAGTTTTCAGATGTATAAAACCATGCGTACACCAGAACCTATGCAAGAATCCCTTTATAAATCCCAGTCATGGGAAGATTCTTCTCCACCCCGACTCAGCCCCAAAATCACCATATATGGAGCTAACAATGCCTAGTTTTACTATGCATTACCTCATATACATATCATTTCTATGCATATTCCCATCCACGAGACACCATATTTAAGACTGTTTAATGTACAAGACATTAAGGAAATATGATATATGGACTATAAATGCTATTTGTGCCATACACAATTTTTATTGCAAAAAAACATCAAGTAGGCTATCCTTGTTATGTTTTAGCATAAATATATAAAAATAAAAAAAAACCTAAAAACAAAACTGTTTAAAATAGTTCTCAGATTAATATTTTAGAATATAGTTGGTGTCATTCTTTACCACTGGCAAAATAGTATTTCAGTTGTTTTAAACAATTCAAAATCTAATTTAATTTATGCAGTTTTGCTGATAAGGTGAAAATCTTTTAGTTATTTTTAGCCTATATTTATTGCAGTGTAAATAGAATTGTCTGACTCGGCGCGTCACTGAAAAAGTAGCTTTTTTCGTTAAAAAGAAAACATGAAAATTACCATTTTATTCAAGTTGTATCCTTCAAATACAGTGGCATTTTTTGTAAGTGGCAGCAATGTTGTAACAATGACTTCATACGTCATCAACACCTCTGTGCAGCTGCGGTTGTACAGTACGCTGTTATCATTGAACCTATTCAAACCGGACAATGGACCGTTCGACCACTGAATCGAGCAGTGCCCCCCATAATATCAAGTGCACATCACTGATCATTGTTCTCACTAAAATATTTTGCATAGCATGAGATCTGCAGTTTAGTTTAAAGATCTATAGCACTCCTCCCTGTCATTAAAACGGCATGCCACAGGAAAAGTGATCAAGCGCATCCACTAAATTCATATAAATTTTGTTTAACTTCTGCTTAATGACTTTATGTATTTTCAATGCTTATCTCCATTACTTAGAGTGGAATATTTAATGTAAATGTGTACATTGAAATGAAAACAGATTTTAAAAATATTCCTTACTTCATTACTTTTCTCATGCCAGGAAAAAGAGTGTGTACGCATGGTCTAGAATGTCCATAAGATGTGAACATATTTATGCCAAGTTTATTTGTATAAATCCCGATATATGCGTAAATAATTGCGTATGCAATTTCTATGCCTATTTTGAGCGTACGCAACGTTTATAAATGAGACTCCAGATGAAATTTTTTTTTTTTTTTTTCTGAATCCTGATATGGAAAACCATTGAATTCAATAAGGTGTCCTATATTTTCAAGACTCTATATGTCCATCAGTTGACACTGTAATGACGCTTGCAAACTCGCACTGTGCCACGAATCGGTCTGTTTTAAAACTAAAAGACGGAAAACAGAAGTTTTCTCATGGTAAGAGATAAGCAGCTGTCAGTGCGTGAGAAAATATCAAATATGATGAAAATCTCCAATTCTCTGTTTTTATTTAAGCTCCATTAGATGAGACATGTTCGGAACATTCTCTTGCAGTTTACTGTTGCTGTCAGGGACTACTTTTTAGCGGAAGGACAGCATTTAACGTACTTGCTTCTAAAAAGTATCCCTTAAATAGATACATTTTTGGTTTTAATATTTTTTTCATTGTGTGGTAACTACGCTTAGTGTCATGCCTAATAACGCCCTTCCGCCGTGATTTATTCACTATGGCCTCTGGAAATAGGCCTATTGCTACTTATATGGTAACATTGTGCCTAATGTTTGTGGATGTGAATGCATTATCATTCACAAAATAAGATTTGTAAAGTGCACTGTTTACAGACTATAGTGTTTGTTTAATTTGCATGGTTTCCAAACATTAAGTTCTGAGATTTATGCAAATTTTTATGCATGAGGCCTCAGGACTCCTATGAAAGGGACTAACCTTGTCTTTGTCCACTGGATGACAAAGATCTTATTGTTACAACTTTTCTTGAATATTGAAAATTGTATTTTAAATGCCATTTCACAGTTAAAACCACATACAAAATCCTTTTATCAAAATTAAATAAATACAAATAAATACCTCTAACGTCACTTCACCTTTTAAGGTCAGCACAAAGTACAGGGTGTCATAATAAGACATTATGTACTGCTGTAACTCAATACTTCTCCAAGCAAACAGGTTCATCATAGCTCAATAAAATGCACTCCATTAAAGGTCTGAGTAAAACGGCTTTTTATCCAGATGTCATCACTGAAATGGTGATGGCTGGGAGAAAGACAAGCGGCATTTATGGGCCATTTTATGTCGGAATCGCTGTAATTCTAACAATTTACTGAAAGATTTTGTTCATGACAAGAGAAGTGTCATATCCATGTCTTTAGAAAACTCCTGAGGAAAAACATAATGAGAATTAAATTAAGATGTTAAAGTCAAACTGTGTTCATTTACCCCAACAGCTCTCAAACAAATTAAGTCTTGGCCTTGACATATTCTTTTTAAAAGAGCAGATTTTAATTTCAACATGTCTAAGACGCAATGCTGGGTGCAATTACTCCGGTGTGACATAACACATCAAAGGATTTTGTTCATTTTGAGTTTTAAAGGCTTTTAGCTGTAGAGGTGACAATGGTCCCAAAAAAAGCTTTATATAGTGACTTTAGTAATGCTTATGAGGTGTGCTCAATCCTAATGGTGTTCAGATTAGGTATGCACAATATATTGGTTTTGTATTTGTTTATCAGATACTTGAGATTCGTTAATGTATTAGTCTCAGTAAATATTAGAATTAATTATGCATGCTCATTTTCACCGATTTAAACATTTAATTACATTGGCTTTCAACTATAGTGTAATTTTTATATATTTTTTTAATTGCAAAAATACAAAGATTGGATTATATTTTATAATAAAATACTAAATATTCTACCTCAAAATTAAATTTACATCTAATTAAATGCATTATAGTGCATGCTGTTTTTCATGCTTAATTGTGAAATTTACTAGCAATTTTTTATGTGAAATTTGTTCCTATGCCATTTTTTTTCACTAAAATGTAATCTTTAGAAACACAAATGATTAAATATAATAAAACTGTTAACTTAAATGTAATTTTAACAGATCTTAAAATCAACCATTCAATTTTGATTTATGGAAAAAATAAACACACAAAAAAAGGATAAGCTTATCATTATCATATTGGTGCACTGGTGCATCCCTAGTTCAGATCATCTCTATTTCTCTGCAGTATTTCAGTTTCACTCGTTATTTTAACTTCAGCAACAGTGTGCTGTTCCAGAAAGCTCATACATCTCTCCAACCTAATGAAGCTATCCACTTCTTTTTATCTCAGTTTAAAACACTGTGAGTAATGTGTGGGCCTGCTGAACATCAAGCTCAAAGACCTGGATAATTCCAAGGTCATTTCAGCACTAACTACTACATTTTCTGGTGCAAGACTAGACCACTGAGGTACAGAGGGAGGAGGAGGAAGGACAGACAAAACCAGAAAGGAGGCTGAGGACCAAATGCTCCCCAGCTCACAGCCAGAGTGATCTAGATTAAGTGATGAGAGTGAGAGGTAATTTGATGCACAGATGTGCCCCCATGTTTGCCCCCACACCTGATCAAGCCATATGGACCTCTTTCATAATGGACACATTTAAGCAGCGTTTCAACAGAAGTAAATTCATTTAAATCAGACCACATTCTTTTTAAATGTCAAAAGTGCCTTGATTTACCTCACTTCACACTGTGTAGTGAATCATACCAGAAACATCTTGACAGAAAGCTATAACGGGTCTCTGTATTTCTCCCTTCCCTAAATGAGGTAATGCTCACAATCAGAAAAAGATACTGCACTTTCTACAATTATGAAATAAAACTATGAAAGGTCAGAACTACAAAGAACTACTACTGTGTGTGTGTGTGTGTGTGTGTGTGAGAGAGAGAGAGAGAGAGAGAGAGAGAGAGAGAGAGAGAGAGAGAGAGAGAGAAAGAGAGAGAGAGTGTGTGTGCATTCGAATCCCAGCAAGTAATAAAAAGTCTGACTCTTTTCCACGAATCGAAAAATGATTCAGTGATTCTTTCATGTAATTATATCGGCATTTGGTCGTACAGGTGCTGGTCATATAATTAGAATATCATCAAAAATTTTATTTATTTCACTAATTCCATTCAAAAAGGGAAACTTTTGATATATTTCAAATGTTTATTTCTTTTAATTTTGATGATTGTAACTGACAACTAAGGAAAATCCCAAATTCAGTATCTCAGAAAACTAGAATATTACTTAAGACCAATACGAAGAAAGGATTTTTAGAAATCTTGGCCAACTGAAAAGTATGAACATGAAAAGTATGAGCATGTACAGCACTCAGTACTTAGTTGGGGCTCCTTTTGCCTGAATTACTGCAGCAATGTGGCGTGGCATGGAGTCGATCAGTCTGTGGCACTGCTCAGGTGTTATGAGAGCCCAGGTTGCTCTGATAGTGGCCTTCAGCTCTTCTGCATTTCTGGATCTGGCATATCACATCTTCCTCTTCCCAATACCCAGTGTTGGGAAGGTTACTTTGGAAATGTAATAGGGTACAGATTACAAGTTACCCTGTTTAAAATGTAATAGTAGTGTAACTTTTTCAATTACTTTATTAAAGTAATGTAACTAATTACTTTTGAGTACTTTTTGACTACTTTTCTAAATATGTGAAAATTAAAGAATAATAAATAAAAGCATATACATCAACTTAAATACAGTTATCTAATAAGCATGTGACGTATTCTGTGTAATAAACTCCTGAAACATGGGTGTTTTTTTGAAACTGCTGTCTCTTTGTATATGGTGATAGTTTTCTCAAAATAAGTAAAATGCACATGAAGTGACACAGAGCAGTTCTAGAAATTATGTTTATGTGCTCGTGTACTCCTATATTGAGATGGCAGAGGTTGAAAACACTGCGAGCTTCAGTAGGCCTATGTGTAGTAAATGAAACCATGTCTTTGCCATTAATTTACAGGAGGGGCGGACTGGGAAAAAAATTCAGACTGGAAAATTCTAACTTATACAAACAAATTCATGGACAAAACTATTTTTTGTATGGACCTGACATAAAAAAGGTTTAAATCTTTAATTTGGGGACATGCAAAATAATTAAAAGTTCTCTCCTGAACTGCACCTTCGCTTCCATTTTTCACTTCAGTCTCTTTATTTTGCCCTGTTATCCATCTCTCTCATGACTTTAATACTCAAGATTGAACAAAACTATACTTTACAATACAATACTCTACAATACTACAATATCTTTATAGAAAAATCCTAATACTGTACACTAGTCATGTTTTTCCCTTACAAAAAATTACCTTGCTTTTATTAGTCTATATAAAAGTAAAATAACCTAGTTTTTTTGCAAATGGATTTGTATTTATTTTTAAATAAATAAATTTGTAAAATAATTTAACATTTTTGGTTATCACAGTTAAACAATAGTAACCATTTTCTCTAGATTTATAGTTAAATATTAAAATGTTAATTTTCGTAAGGGTTGTGTTGTTGTCTGTCGTAGCTCCCCCTAAACCTATAAAAAAATAATCTGAATTTTTTTTTTTCAGCTAAATTCCTACTGTAACATTACAACAGATAATAATGATGTCCTTTATATAGTATTTTGAGTGATGACTGATGAGCAACGTGCTGCTGCTTGATTAAATAAATAAAAAAACAAAGACAAAAAAGCATCTTTACAGATGAAACTGACCTGAAACCCTGAACAGGAGTCCTGCTTCTCTGCTCCAGCTGTCCTCTCTCTCTCTCTCTCTCTCTCTCTCTCTCTCTCTCTCTCTCTCTCTCTCTCTCTCTCTCTCTCGCATTGATTACTCTGAGTCTGATCCAAACCGTTTGGCGGAGGCGCGGAGAGCGCGCGAGTCATGACTAACAATTCATGACTTATTAGAGATTTAATTATCAAATGGCGGATTCGCAAATGATCGCTTTAGTACATTCGGCAGGCAATTATACAATAATGATATTAAATAGTGGGGCAAAATCGGCTGCCAGGCCACCGGGAATTGTCCCGGTTCTCCCGGTGTCCAGTCCGCGCCTGATTTCCACACAGACACGCAGAATGTGCAAGTCATATATTGCATTTTTGGGGCTTTATATTCACAGACACTAGTCCATGTCATGTTTTGATTCAAGTGTACTGACCTACTTTTGATTTAGTCATCCAAAATGTGGCATATTCCGTCCTGTTAGGCATTTCGTTTTTATGACTGGATTCTACGAACCAGACTGTATTTCCGCATCCCGGAAATTATTAGGGCGGTATGTCTCAGAATAGTCAGTGCAATTTGGGAAAGAAATCAGTTAAATCTGTATGTGGATGTGTGTAAATATTCAAATGTAATCCCCTTTGTAATCGTCAAAAATTTCATAAGTAACTGTAATTTAATTACTCATTTTTTCTTAGTAACTGTAACTAATTACAGTTACAATAATTTTGTAATTAAATTACGTAACGCCGTTACATGTAACTAGTTACTCCCCAACACTACCAATACCCCATAGATTTTTATGGGGTTAAGGTCAGGCGAGTTTGCTGGCCAATTAAGAACAGGGATACCATGGTCCTTAAACCAGTTACTGGTAGCTTTGGCACTGTGTGCAGGTGCCAAGTCCTGTTGGAAAATGAAATCTGCATCTCCATAAAGTTGGTCAGCAGCAGGAAGCATGAAGTGATCTCTAAAACTCCGTGGTATACGGCTGTGTTGACCTTGGACCTTAGAAAACACAGTGGACCAACACCAGCAGATGACATGAAACCCCCAACCATCACTGACTGTGCAACCTTTACACTGGACCTCAAGGAACGTGGACTGTGTGCCTCCCCTCTCCTCTCTTCCTCCAGATTCTAGGACCCTGATTTCCAAAGGAAATGAAAGATTTACTTTCATCAGAGAACATAACTGTGGACCACTCAGCAGCAGTCCAGTCCAAGCCCAGGCTTCAGACGCTGTCTGTTGTTCAAGAGTGGCTTGACACAAGGAATGCGACAGCTGAAACCCATGTCTTGCATACGACTCCAGCTGCAGTCCACTCTTCACATTTTTGAATGGGTTTTGTTTCACAATCCTCTCCAGGGTGTGGTTATCCCTATTGCTTGTACACTTTTTTTTCCTACAACATCTTTTCCTTCCCTTCGCCTCTCTATTAATGTGCTTGGACACAGAGCTCTGTGAACAGCCAGCCTCTTTTGCAATGACATTTTGTGTCTTGCCCTCCTTGTGCAAGGTGTCAATGGTCGTCTTTTGGACAACTGTCAATTCAGCAGTCTTCCCCATGATTGTGTAGCCTACAGAACTAGACTTAAGCCCCTTTCACACTGCCATTCCGGCAAATACACGGGTAAAGTGTTCCGGCAATTGTTCCCAGGTCGCTAGATTTTGCACTTTCACACTGCCAGTGATTACCCAGGATATGTGCGTGCTTTCACACACAACCCGTAAAGATCCCGTAACGACACGTGACATCAGGGCATGACGTGTAATGTACGAGTCGAAAATGTTAGGCACGTTATACTTTCACTGAAGCAAGCAAACGATCTCGGCGTCAGCGCGGAAAGTGAGGAACAAACTGATCTCTGCTTCATTACAGTTTGCACATATTTTTTTGTCGCGAACGTTGATCTTCCTTCAAAACAGCCATTAAAAGAGTCGCGTGATAACGCGTATCATCACTTCGACACGGCATTAGATCTGGCTTTTGTTCACACAGCGCTCGTCCCGGGTTGAACCCGGCAATGTTACTAGGTCCTCGACCCGGGTTCAATGCCGGAATCAATCCCGTGACGTGTTTGCTTTCACACATAAGGCGACCCGGCAATGTTCTGGCAATATGCCGGGTCCGACGTGCAGTGTGAAAGGGGCTGTGGAGACCATTTAAAGGCCTTTGCAGGTGTTTTGAGTTAATTAGCTGATTAGAGTGTGGCACCAGGTGTCTTCAATTTTGAACCTTTTCACAATATTCTAATTCTCTGAGATACTTAATTTGGGATTTTCCTTAGTTGTCAGTTATAATTAACAAAATTATAAGAAATAAACATTTGAAATATATCAGTCTGTGTGTAATGAATGAATATAATATACAAGTTTCACTTTTTGAATGGAATAGTGACAAATCAACTTTTTGATGATATTCTAATTATATGACCAGCACACATAATTATTACATGCTGTGAAACGTTTTAATAAAGCCATATGTGAAAATGTGTAGGCTAATTAATTACGTAGGCTAATGAATTTATTTAAATCCCACTTAAGACCTATAATAATTTAAGTTTTTGTTTTAAGTTTACTAATTCAAATTTAAGTTTTCAAATTATCCAACAGGTTGTGCCACTAAACTAAATTAGGCTAGGCTACTTCCCAGATGAACAACCTAATGAAAGCAACACTTCACAAATTCACTACTTCATGAACTACATAAAGTGCATACTTAAATGTTATAATTATAATTTTACGTTATAATTAAAATAATAGTGTCTTTGTTCAAGCCCTCAAAGTCATGACTTGTATTCTTATGTGCCTGTTTGTGAACTCCTTATTTCAGTCTCTACGATTTCTCAGCATTTCTCAGCAAGAGATTCTCGATTCAATGAGTGAATTTCCAGCTATCGGCTTGGTGACAATTTGGAACCGATTCAGTCCGGTTCATTAAAAAGATTAATTAAAAAGATTCGACTCGGGAACAACTCGTTCTCGAATCGGAGGTCGCTCATCCCCAGCACGAATGTGTCAGTCAGTGGCCGTGATGTCGCGCGCGGCACGGTGAGGTTCTCGTTTATGTCGCACGTTCACAATACCACACACTGAGTTAAACTGATAAGATTCACCAATTTGGATCCAGATAACAGCTCTTAGATTTAAACTAGGAATTTCTCTTTACGATCTAAAATTTTGATAAGGAAATCTTATGCTGTCAGTGCCACATTAATATAAAGTTCATAAAAAAAAAATAACCAAGAGAACCCTTTTCTTTAACTTACCTCTCATCAGCATTACAATGAATTGCAGAGTACGGAGACGCAACATGTTTGTTCTCCCCCCGTGAGAAACTTCCATCTTGCTGGATGGCACGGAAGGCCAATGAAAGTGAAAAAGGTTCCCTTTGCGCGCGGAGAGATGATCACAAAATTGCGCGATTAAGTTCCAGTATCGCTTTCGGAGGATATCCACAAGAATTCATCACAATGTTCTTCACTTCACACCGGGGTCGGGTTACTTTACTTCAGGTCAAAAAAAACTGGAGAGTCCGAGCATCCCGTCACGCATTAGATGGGATTTATAAGGCTCTGTCAAGATCCCGAAGGATGCCACTGTGTCTCCTCGTTACGCGACAGATACCTCACAAATATTGTGCTTTTCTCACATCCGAAGCATGTTTCCATGCGCCGCTGAATCCAACTGCTCAGTCTGCGGTATCGTGGCGTTAGGTAGCAGCGAGTGAATTTAATTTCCGTTCCTTGGCTACTTTTGTCTTTCCAGTAAAGTCTGGCGGGTTGGGTGGCGTTGCTGTGCGATTTTCCCCCCGATGCGTGATTCGTAAGGATCTGTGTTTCCTCTGCATCCGCTCTCACATCCTCTAATGCGGAATTATCCTGCACATCCTAAAAGTTGCTCAAGCGCACGATTGTACCATTTGCGCTTTCCACATCCTCAGTGTCGCTCAGAATAACCTACAGAGATGAAGAATAACACTTGGCTGGGATTCTTCCTCGGGAGATGATGTTAGGAAAAAAGACAGGCTTCATCTGATATTCACGAACGCATAAAAGAAAACAAATATCGTCTGAAAACTTGTGCTTTGAAATAAGTGCATGAGGGTTTTTTGCGCCAACCTCTCCTCTCCACTCCAGCGCAGACACTGGCGAGTCCAAAGTGAGGTGCAGAGTTAAAGCATCACCTGAGGCGCCAACATTCACATCAAGGGCTCCCCGCAGACTTCTGTGCAAATAAGCTTTACCTGAACATCACAGTAGATATCATAGCACATTTCAGATTATTAATAGACCGCAAAACGTGTTTACTAGAGAAATCGAAAGAAGTTTGCCCTTGGAAAAAAAAAAGTTGGAGACACAAATAGAAAAAGTTTTTGATAGTTAATGGCTTTCTGTGTTCCCAAGTATGTAAGTAAGTAAATATTAATGTCACATGGCAGGAGTTCATTCACACTGTTTAGACGATAATTATAAACGGCAATAAATATGGTCCTTTATAATCAAATTTTAATCACTGCAAAGCAACAGCGACCCCTTGTGAGCACGATGTGCGTATATGTGTGTGGGTGAGGTTTTACTCATATTTATGAGAGAGCATATATCCAATGAAAAATTGTCAAATCTGGAATGACCTAAATATGGTGACCAGCCAACAGTCTGGGAGGAAAATGGCTTAATAAACGTCTAAATGAACAATTAAAGGTGCAGCAATATCACTGTGAGGGTCAGGTGAGTTAGGGAGTCTAAAATATCATTCATTCTGTGAAAAAAAAACAATGGATGGAAGATGATGGAAAGTCCACATCACCATGCAAAACTGTAAAAATGAGAGGGCAGACAACGTTGAATAAAACAAAGATTACTGCAACATGTTGTTTAAAAAAAAAAAAAAATAATAATAATAATAATAATTATTCAGTCCTAACTGGAAAAAAAAATCACTCTTGATTCAATGTGTTAATTGCCATCTCTTTGTCATTAGTTTTAACATTTTTTGAGGGAAAATAGTTTCTGCATTTATTTTTTTTATTCAGTGAACAGAAGGACACAAAGACACAATTGTGACAGATGATCTAAACAGATGACAGGCTTGTATGTGTAGTTTATTCCAGAGTGAGCTGCTTACATTTATTCTCTAATTACTTATTCTGAAAATAATTTTGCATTCTGGAAGTCACTGTATTGTGTGCTACTGTCATGCAAACAAAAATTTACAAGGATTGATCAGTTTCATATGCAATGCATCTAAGGCTTAGGCTTGTTAGGGCATTGCGGAATGTTTTTGTACTAAGTTTGCATTTCAAGACAGGTTTTATCAGACTCATTGGGTTTGTTATAAAAAGCATCCATCAGGCCTGTCAGATAAAACTGTCGAATACTGAGTTAATGTTCATGCATCAATCAATCAACTCCTCCGCACTGCAGCTTGAGTACAATGCGGTTAACAAAATTATAGGACATAACACAAAATTCCTCTTTTTCCATGTCTTTAAATCATATAGTATCTAGTAAATGCTTCTGCAATAACAGATGTTCAGTTTCCAGACACTGATTACAAGGGGCAATACTACACATCTGAAATACACATACTTAAGAGATGATTGCCTCTGGAAGGAAGAGAAAAAGAAACTACGGCATCTTCAACAAGCTACTCAGCATATTCCTATATGTTTAATACTCCTTTAGCTGACACTTCACCATTTGTCCTAAACCTTCTTGAAAAAGAAAGCAGCACAGAAATAGACAGACCTGACAAGATACCCCACTTCCCTGCCATCACAGCATCATCACATCCTTCGAGAACCCTTGAACGCAGGCTAAACGTGGCCTCACACACATTGAGATCAGATTGCATCTATACGCATGTCTATCTTATGCTTAATTAAGTTAGCGAGCATCGCGCTTGAATCCTAATGAGAATGCTCTCCCACATTACCAAATGATAGAAAAGAAAGCTGGCAGTCAGCCCGATTAGAAAAGAGAGAGGAGAAAAAACGATTGAATACAAAATGCAATTATAATCAGCTGCTTCATCTACAATCAGGCTTTCATGTAAGTCTTTTGCACCTCCATTTGTTGATGAGGGCCTTTGATGTCTCGCGACTCGAAAAACAGATGAGAGGCGGGAAAAGGGGATTGGGGATCAACAGGCTGGGTTAAATGAACAGCGGTGTTATTTACTAAATAGCGTGCTGAAGGATCCCTCGGAACAGAAATGTTTTATGCTAAAGTTGTCTCGACTTCATTAGAGCTGAAATAAACAGACACCTAAAGTGTGACTGCACTGAAAATAGTCGAAGCTGCTTTAAGCTGGTCTTGGCTGGTTTAAGGTAGTCTTCCAGCTTGGCCAAGACTGTTTTAAGATAGTCTGAAAAACCTGACTGGCAGTAACATTACCAAAACTCCTTTAAAACCAGCCAGCAGATAAGACTGAACAGAGAAATGCAGATAATGTAACTTTTAGAGTGTCTATATACAATATATAATAATATACAAAATATTATCATACAGACAAATCATGGGTCACAGGAGGGGATGCTCCTGACCAAATTATTTAGGCAAAGTATCAGCATTCACAAACCACTGTCCACTGATATTTTTAACATAATATAATGCAACAAATTCGTATTCACAACGGTGAAGTGGAGTTTATTATTCTGAGTCGTATGGGACGCTGTAACACACATCCCTCTCACAATACATTGCTTTACATATCTATCACTTTTGCCACTTAGAAATATTCACACACTCATGCAGCACATATCAGAAGATCTTGCTCTGGCGTGGTTAGTGCTCACACTCACTGATCTATATATAACTGAACCATGCTCTTGCCCACCTCTTCCAACGGAGCCAGGGCCTGCTAAACGGAGTGATCACACTAGTCAAATGAACCAGGGTTTGGGGGTTAAGATTGGCTAGTATGAGCACACCCTAACTATTCTCCTGCATCCCGGACACACGAGTCTCTACCTGCCCATCAAGTGTTGTCCCGTGCCGCACTCTGCTGCGTTGGGTCCCGCGATCGTGCAGGTCTCTAATAGGAAGGGGCCTGTTATAATGTTAAGATCGAGGCTCTGGACCCTGAGCATAACTTGTTTTTCTATAACAAACTATAAAATATTCTCTATAAAAACGTTAATGTCCTGGCAGTGACAAATAGCTTGTTTTATATTTAAATTACATAAATGTTATGAGTTAAGATTTACAAGAAATATTTTAACTGCTACAATGTAAAAGGAATACTGCTGTAAAAAAATATTTTAGCACTTTATTTGTTTAAAGTGTTTGCAAACCAAATGTTATTGCACTTTTGTTCATATACCAGTACTTTTAAATGAAAAAAGTGCCCAATACACTACTTTTGAATGCATTATTGGTTTTGTGCATAACTATGTAATTAATTGCGATTAATTGCAGACAATCATGTGATTAATTGCGATTAAAAATTTAAACCGTTGCCCAGCACTAATATATATATTATACATATAATTATGTATATGTTAATATTAATAGACCTGAGCTCACAAGAATGAATTTTAACAAAGATTAATAAATACTGTAACAGATGTAATGCTCATTGTTAATGTTTGTCAATGCCCTAACATTAGCTAATGGGACCTTATTGTTAAGTGTTACCACAAAGAAATTTTATAAAAGTATTAGAAAATGTTTCCAAATTTGTTTTGTAGATTTAAAATATATGCTTAAATATATGTTATGTGGAATGTTATTCCATTAAAAACAAATAATGTTAGATTTATAAAAAAATAATAATAATAATTTTTTTATTTTTTTATTTTTTTATTGTCACGTGTTAGTTATTGCTATTATTATATTCATATACTTGTGGCTTACATATTCTAATAGTTTTTGGGGCGGCTGTATGTTGAAAATGCAGTATCTTTACAGAATTAAAATAGTTTTAACATTTAGTTCTAACATTAAGTTGCTATACATCATATTCTGTGATAGAAATTAAATTTAAAGTGAACTTCAAACATTCAGTTTAAACAACTGGAAGAATTATTTAGATAAAATTGGAGAACAAAAAATAAATGCATTCACTCCAACAGTAATAGGATTTGAAATGGATTTGTCAGAGAACAAACAGAGGATATGGATTAAATTTTGGCTGTTTTGCATTGTGCTATTATTTCACACTTTGGCAAAAGGCAAATGCACAAAGGCTTGAGCACACAGGAGGCCTGATCTGTACAGAAATAAGAGCTTAAACGTTTGCTGAAATGCACATGCACACACAGACACACAAACATCGCTGTATCCTGCTGAGAATGCTGGGAGTCAGAGATTAAGCTCTCCTCAGATGTGGCATTATTCTGCCATCATCCATTCAAATCTGAGTCACTGTCTTGAGCTGTCTAAAGACAATTATAAATCCCCATTGATTACATTCTATTTCCCCTGGAGCCATCTAAATGACTGATATTCACTCTACCTGCTTTCCTCACGTCTAGATCACTTTTCCACTACCACTTATTCTCAAATCCACCTAATGTACTGTGCTGTCTTTATATGTGAGCTATTCTATATATATATATATATATATATATATATATGAACTGTGGAGGTCAGAGTGCACATGTTCATGGGTCTCAGATCAGCTGGAAAGCTCATCAGCCTGGTAGTGATTTGGGAATACCGCATGAGATCAGAGAAGAGGCCATTTCCTCAGGCTGTTAGTCAGAGCATGATGTGACAGACTAGAAACAGCAAGTTTTAAAAGATTCCCGCTAGTGCTGAAGGCTGATTCAAGAGGAGGTACAGTGCAGAGCAAGGGAATACAAATGCACAATACAAACAATTTTCAGTTCAGTATGACAGAAGAGTGGAACTATACTTAAATGAGATCTGCCAAATATAGCTATATAATAATGACATACGCTTACAAGGACACCGGGCCGCTGCTTCTAGAGTTACACGGGCCCCTAGGTGTGGGTCTCCACAAGACCCCATCCAGACAGCTGCTAAAGATATTAACTCTATTCTGTTATGACAGAGTCCCTTTTGTTCTGTGTGGTAACATGTTTTTGACATTCACATTGGCAGCTATGGAGTGTCTGAACCATATTTTGGACCATATTGAGGAAAACTGAGAGGAGAAGTTTGCTGTAGGTGCCGTACACAAGAGCTTTTTATCGAATGCAATGTCATTTGTCACGGATGACAGTTTCGTTGTATGTTCAGCTCTTTGGCAGAACATTGAAAAATTGATAGTCTCAGATTCATATCTTAAAGGTAATATTGCAGCATGTGGAATTGCAATATTCTAGACCAAAAGTTGCTTAAAATGTTATGCAGGCTTTGCATGTTCATTCTAGAGGCTAGAACTTCACCAGGATTTAGATGACACAAGAAGTGATTTCACAACAGTTGCAGCACTTCATAATGTGCAGTATTTCAGGGAAGCACTGATATAAAATTTTGCCAATAATTAAGTTTGGGGTTGGTATTTGTTTTATTGCACTTATGCTCACCAGTGCTGCACTTATTTGATCTAAAATACAGTAAAACGGTTATATTGTTCATTATTAATCAAGATGCTCAAATAAAACTACAAATTACAATCTACTGTATAAAGCAACACACATAAAACTAAAATAATACATTAGAAACCCACACTAAGAAGATGTGTTTTAAGTTTTGATTTAAAAGAGGAGAGTGATGACACCATTCGGACCCATACTGGTAGGCTATTCCAGAGTTAAGGCCTGCTATCACAAAAGCACGGTCTCCACGATGTTTAAACCTTGATCTAGGAACAGAGAGCACTCCAAGGTTGCCTGGATTGCCTGGACCTAGATTGTGACAACGTAAATTGTCAGATAAATATGTTGGTGCTAGTCCGTGTAGTGTTTAAAAAATAAATAAATAAAAATGTAATTCTATTCTCAGTTTGACTGGTAGCCAGTGCAGAAAAGTTAAAATAGGAGAAATGCGATCAAATTTTTGAGGCCAGGCTACAACATTTTGAACCATTTGAAGGTGACCAATTTATGATTGGTTTTCTCCATAATAGAGTGAAATGCAGTAGTCAAGGCGTGAAGTAATGAATAGATGGATGACTACTGTATTTTCCGGACTATAAGTCACACTTTTTTTCATAGTTTGGATGGTCCTGCGACTTATAGTCAGGTGCGACCTATTTATCAAAATTAATTTGACATGAACCAAGAGAAATGAACCAAGAGAAAACATTACCATCTACAGCCGTGAGAGTCTACACCTGAAAACATAGAGCGCCCTCTCGCGGCTGGAGACGGTAATGTTTTCTCTTGGTTCTTGGTTCTAAATAAATGCAACTTATGCTGTGTTCACACCAAACGCGAATAGAGCGTCAAATTCGCGTCTACTGCGTCTAGTTTGCCGCTTGAACAGTTTGAATGCATTTGCATAGAAAGCAAAAGTTTGAGGCAAAATTGACGCCCGTCTGAGGCGAAATCCGCTTCTTGTGGGAGGGGCAAGTGCTAGCGGTTGTCTGTTTGTAAGATGGCTGATGTTGATCGAGCACTCGGGTCTTTTCCACTTTTTCCTGCACACGTCCTCTGAATAAACGCATTATCTTGTTAGCGAAAAGTAGCTGTAAGCCATATTAGGGGGGAAATAGTTGTAAAAAAACAGCGGGAAGGCCGCGGGTTGATAAACGTGTACGTGACTCAAAAGTTAAATGTCTATTTACAACACACTCTTCCAAGCGAGGTCCTTTTTATTCCTGAAATATGAACTTGTGTGTGATACTTGTGTCATAAAGCTCCGGTTGACTGCTCACTGACAACATCAGTCATTCCTCCATGTTGAATGAGTGACTCCTGAGCAGGCTCCTGATTGGTTAACGAGGCGCAAATTGACGCCAAAGTTAAACTTTTTCAACTCGCCTAACACGGCTATCACGCCAGATGCGTAAACGCGCCTTTGCATTGACTTAACATTGAAATCATTCACGCCAGACGCTCTATTCGCGTTTGGTGTGAACACAGCATTATAGTCCAGTGCGACTTATATATGTTTTTTTCCTCATCATGACGTATTTTTGGACTGATGCGACTTATACTCAGGTGTGACTTATAGTCCGAAAAATATGGCATTTCAAAGTTCTTTAGAGAAAGAAAAGATTTAACAATCCGATTTAACTGTTTTGCTGCTCAAGAAACATTTCTTATTTTTATCAATGATGAAAACTGCTGTACTGCTTAATATTGTAGTGGATACAGTGTAATTTTTTTTCAGGATTTTTGATTTATTGAAAGTTCAAAAGAACAGCATTTATTTGAAATAGAAATCATCTGTGATATCATGAAAATATTTATAGTATAATGAATGCCTAAACCGCCTGCAATATTTACTAACCATCCGCAATACTTTATACTTTCATGGCAAAACCTCAGGGCAGATTTATAAAGTCAGTCCACCTCTTTACCTTGATATATTGTGTTTGTTTTGTGTTTGCTTATTAAAGTTTCATGTTATTGAGTACGTTGGGAGAGCTTACTGACACATAAATAGATGAACAGTTTTGAATTCGGGTACTTCAATGCAAGTCGAGGGTTATGTCCTTCAGTCTTTACTTTTATTCAGCCTCTTTATCTCCCTCTCTCTTTAGCCATGAGGGTTTCAAGCATCTGTCATAGACCATCTCACTTCAGCTGTCAGTATCTGATCTATTTCAGCTCTAATAAAAACTGCATAGACCTGACCAAAAGCAGACCACACAGCTCATGGTTTTACACATCCGCACACACACCAGGTAAAGACAGATAACTGTGGCCCATTTGGAGTCCCATTTAAGCTATATTTACTTATCATCCCCTGCCAGTGGCGCTCTTTTGTTTGTCCACAGGAGAGAAGCAGAAGGTGACCTTCAGAGAACTAACACAGTGTACTCACACACACCACAGTCCTTAGAGATTTGAACACCTTGTCTACATTCACACAGCCACAGAATGCACTTGTCAGTCCTGTTTAAAAGCTAAACACAGTTCTGTTCATAAAAAGTTCAGATATGACAGAGTGACAACTGCATTTAATAACCAAAGTGACAGGAGCCACAACCAAAATTTTAGAGTCTGTCACACCACTGACAAAAGATAATTGTATTTTGTCAGAACACATGACTGCTTTTGAATGGCTGCCTGTGTTAGGGCTATCTACCTAAAAATAAGGATATTGGGCCTCTTAAGCGACTGAGGTATTATGTTATTGGATGTAATAATGAACATATCAGTCACCATTTTCACCCAACAACTGAGCTGCTGAAGACGCAGTGGGTTACTTTCTATTCTGAAGGGAATGTACCCCCCGATCCACCTAAATGCATTTATGTTTGTGGAAATCATTTTACACCAAATGTCACGGTTGGTAAACCTTGATCTCAGGGTTTTGCACTTTGTGGGTGAAGTCTGTGTGTTACGCGTCAGCACTGATTAGTTTGTGGGTGTCTCCGCTAATTGTCATCAGCAACAGCTGACACTCATTACTCATCCCTATATATTGGCTTGTCTAGCATCTTGTGTTTGTGAGAGCGTTGTTTCATGTTTGTGACCTATGCTTTGCGTTGGATGTCCGTATCTCCCCTGAACCCCATCCACTCTACGCAACCCACCACCAAGCAACACCACTTACCATCGGCTCACTTCCCCGCAGTTCCTGTGTCACCCTCTCCTGCTGCCAACTCACCTCCGCCTTCCGGATACTTCACCCATCGCCACCATCCTGGACTGTGTATTCCTCCCAGCGTCATATTTGTGTCTCAGTAGTGTCTTGTATCATTGTCTCCATTAAATTGTGTTAACACGCACTTAACTCGCACTTGCTTCCTGCCACTCCTTCACCCAGTCATTACAGAATGCTCTCACCAAACATGGAAGCAGCGAGCACCACTTCACTTTCCAAATTCATTCATCACAGCGTCAACCGTATGGATCAGCAGCAGGAGAGCATCATGAACACCGGACGCGCGATCCAAGCGCTGGTGACACAGGTGTCCGAGCTCACCCAGCAGATCCATCAACTCACCTCTCCCACTGCACCCACTGCACCGCCTGCGCCGCCCGTCCCCGGGAGACCTTCCAGGACCACTTCCGGCCAGAGCCGCGACTCCTGGCGCCAGAGAGCTACTCCGGTGAGCCTAACTTTTGCAAGACTTTCCTTAACAAATGTTCCATGCATTTTGCATTGCAGCCCCGCACCTTCGCGACAGAAGAGTCCAAGGTTGCGTTTGCTCTTACCCTACTCTCTGGCAGGGCCGCCTTATCGGGGACGGCGGTGTGGGAAAATCAACATCTGTGTTGTGCCTCGTTCCACATCCTCTTCGAAGAGATGAAACGGGTGTTTGATTGAGCCGCAGCCGGCAGGGAGGCTGCTCATCAGCTCTCGGACCTCCGACAAGGGAAATCATCGGTGGCGGATAATTCCATTCAGTTCTGCACCCTGGCGGCCGCGTGCCAGTGGAACGAGGCGGCGCAGTGGGATCGATTCCTGCATGGGCTGGCCGACCGTGTTCAGAAGGAGATCTACCTCCTCGAGCTGCCCCCAACGCTCAACGGCCTTATCGACCTGTCACTCCGGGTGGACGCTCGGATTAATCGCCTGGGCAGAGGTGACAAGGACTATGCATATATAGCGGTGACTCTGAGCATTCCATCCATTCATGCCCGGTAAAAGAGCCAGCCCGGTAGTAAGTTTGAGGCTACTATCGGGTGGGATCTCCGCCGGGAAGTCCTCAACCACATCTTCGACTCTCCTTCCAGTGAAACTGCGGTGGGAGAACCACACTCACGACTGTCACGCCCTTCTGGACTCTGGACCTTCTGGAAGGTAATTTTATTGACTCTCTCCTTGCACGTCACTTGAACCTTCCTGTCCTTCCTGTGTCTCATCCCATCCATGTCACCACACTCAATGGCCAGGAGCTGCCACACGTCACTCACTACACTGAACCCATAACTCTGCTCACCTCAGGCAACCACAGTGAAACCATATCCTTTTATCTCATGGACTCCCCTGTCACTCCCATTGTTTTAGGTCACCCCTGGTTAACCAAACATAATCCACGAGTGGATTAGGGTTCCAACACCGTCACCTTGTGGATTGAAAGTTGTCATGAGTCTTGTCTGGTTTCTGCTTGTCCTGTTGTGCCTGTTTCTGTCTTTCAGAAGGAGACCATGGTGTTATCAAACATCCCCGCAGAGTACTTGGACCTGAAGGAGGTGTTCAGTAAGTCCCGTGCTGCTTCTCTTCCTCCGCATCGTCCCTATGACTGTGCTATAGATTTAGTTCCAGGTAAGTCTCCGCCTAAAGCCAAGCTTTACTCTCTTTCTATTGCGGGGAGGGATGCCATGGAGAAATACATTTCTGATTCCTTGGCATGGAGGTTCATCCGCCCTTCCTCTTCTCCAGCAGGGGCGGGATTCTTTTTTGTGGGTAAGAAGGATGGTTCTCTGCGACCGTGTAATGACTACCAAGAGCTGAACAACATCACGATAAAGAACACCTATCCGTTGCCGTTGATGTCTTCAGCTTTCGAGAGGTTACAGGGAGCATCCGTATTCACAAAATTGGATTTACGTAACGCTTATCATTTGGTCCGCATCAGGAAGGGGGATGAATGGAATGAAAAACCGCCTTTAACACCCCTAGAGGGCACTTTGAATATTTGGTGATGCCGTTCGGGCTCTCCAACTCGCCAGGGGTTTTCCAAGCACTCGTTAATGACGTGTTGAGAGATATGGTAGATCAGTTTATATATGTTTACCTGGATTACATACTGATTTTTTCTTCATCTCTCCAGGAACATGTGCAACTCGTCAGACGAGTGCTCCAGAGATTACTCGAGAATGGGCTTTTTGTCAAGGTGGAGAAATGCGTATTGCATGCACAGTCTGTTCCCTTCCTAGGGTATATCGTCTCGTCCAAAGGAAATATGTATGGATCCTGACAAGGTTAAGGCTGTGATAGATTGGCCATCTCCAGATTCCTGTAAGGCCCTACAGCGGTTTCTGGGGTTCGCCAATTTTTATCAACGTTTTATTCGTAATTTCAGCCAACTAGTCTCACCTCTGACGGCCTTGACCTCCCCCAGTACTTCGTTCAGGTGGTCGGATGCAGCCAAGACTGCATTTACCAACCTCAAGAGCCGCTTCATTTCGGCTCCCATCCTCGTAGCCCCTGATCCCACACGGCAGTTCATGGTGGAGGTCGACGCATCAGAGGTGGGGGTAGGAGCAGTTCTTTCCCAACGTGCTGCCTCAGACGATAAGATGCATCCCTGCGCGTTTTTCTCACACCGTTTATCTCCTGCTGAACGCAATTATGACATTGGTAACAGAGTTCGTTAAGATAAGATAAGATAAGATAAGATAAGAATCACTTTATTCGCCAAATGCATCAGCAGATACACAGGAATTTGATATGGCCATCAGTAACACACAAACTCAACACACAAACATATACGCATATAGCTGCAAAAAACATGTCTAAAACAATCAAATCAAATAATAAAATAGTCCAAAAATAGTGCTAGATCAGCTATTCATAAGGGAAATGGCTCTTGGAAAAAAACTATTAAGATGGCGTGAGGTCCTTGTCCTCACTGCTCTGTACCTTCTTCCTGAAGGAAGCAGCCTAAAAATGTCATTTGCGGATGGGACTGATCAGCAGCAATTTTAGCCACCCTCTTCCTGACTCTGGCCTCAAATAGGTTGTTAAGTGACAGCTGCCTCTGTCCAGTCAGCCTTTCTGCTGTGCGCACAATACGCTGTAGTCTGACCTTCACCTGGGCTGATGCAGATGCAAACCAAACAGTAATGGATGCTGAAAGAAGGCTCTGTGAAATCTAGACCGAACAGAGCTGAAAACGTTTAGTTTATTTAACTGTCTCAAAAAAAACATTCCACTATGAGCTCTCTTAAGAATGGAGGAACTGTTCTCCTCCCATTTCAAGTCATTTGTGATAACAGTGCCTAAAAATTTAATTGACTCCACCCTCTTCACCACAGAGCTCTTAATAGTTAGAGGAGGAAGGGAGGCGGGTGTTCTGCGAAAATCTATCACCATTTCCACAGTCTTTTGCTGATTAAGCTCCAAGTTGTTCTAATCACACCAGGCAACCAATTTAGACACTTCCTGCCTGTAAGCAGACTCGTCGTTTCCCTTAATAAGGCCGACTAATGTAGTATCGTCTGCAAATTTAATCAGCTTGATGGAACCATTATTGGAAGTGCATTCATTGATATACAGTGAGTATAGAAATGGTGACAGCACGCACCCCTGAGGTGCTCCAATGTTAGTAGTCTGAGGATCAGACATGTGCTGGCCAAGCCGCACATACTGTTTTCTGTCACTAAGAAAATCCATAATCCAGCGGCAGATAGAGGGTCCCACTCCCATCAGTGACAGCTTCTCCCACAGTCGCTCGGGTAGAATGGTGTTAAAGGCTGCACTGAAATCTACAAACAACATCCTTACATAGGAGCCAGGAGAGTCAAGATGGTCCAGAGCATAATGCAGTCCTAAATTGGCCGCATCATCTACAGAGCGGTTTGCCCTGTAAGCAAACTGTAGTTGATCAAGATAAGGAGCTGTGATAGGTTTAAGATGTGACAGAACCAACCGTTCCAGACATTTCATGACCACTTATGTAAGGGCCACCGGTCTGTAGTCGTTTAGGTCCACAGCTTTGTTTTTCTTCGGCACTGGAATAATGGTTGATGACTTAAAACAACACTGAACCCTGCATAAAACAATTGATTGATTAAAAATGTCCGTAAAAACTGGAGCTAGCTGACTAGCGCAGTACTTCAGGGTGGCAGGTAAAATCCCATCAGGGCCACTCGCTTTCCTCTCATATTTTTTGGCTAAATAGCCGATACACATCCTTCTCCTCAATTTCAATATCGGAGCTGACTTGATCTTGAGGGCCAATGTTCTCCCCCTCTCTAAGTGTGACACCCCCCGGAGGGAAAGGATGAGGGCATGGAGATTTCTCAAATCTTGGGTAAAAAACATTGATTTCATTGGCCAGTTTAACAGATGGAGTGACTTGTTGTTTTTTATTTTTTTAGCCTGTCAAGTTCTTCAGCGACCTCCAAGCTGAAGAGGAGTCATTAATGCCAAATTGTTCCTCCATATTCACTTTGTAGGCACTTTTTGCTTTCCTAATGGCTTTATTTGACCTTTGTCTGGCCAGCCTGTATTCATCTCCATTTCCTTCTCTGTAGGCCTGTTCTTTGGTTTCCCTGAGCAGCCTGAGGGATTTTGTGAACCAGGGTTTGTTGTTGTTATATTTCACCACAGTTTTGGTGGGAATACAAGCTTGCTCACAGAATGAAATATATGAACAAACAGTGTCAGTATATGAGCATCCCAATTGCCTCTGTCGTCCATCTTTTAGATGTATACTGTACCGCCCTTGCTAGTTACGGTCCGGAGGAGAGGAGTTGGGTACCTGCTAGGGACATACTGGATCACTCCCTTATTGATGATTACAATCAGCAGGTAGGCCCTTCTGGGAACTCCAGGAGGCGTTCTTAGAGGGGGGGGGGGGGTACTTTCACGGTTGGTAAACCGTGATCTCAGGGTTTTGCACTTTGTGGGTGAAGTCTGTGTGTTACGCGTCAGCACTGATTAGTTTGTGGGCGTCTCCGCTAATTGTCATCAGCAACAGCTGTCACTCATTACTCATCCCTATATATTGGCTTGTCTAGCATCTTGTGTTTGTGAGAGTGTTGTTTCATGTTTGTGACCTATGCTTTGCTTTCTTGTGTGTTTCTGCGTTGGATGTCCGTGTCTCCCCAGAACCCGTCCACTCTAAGCAACCCACCACCAAGCAACACCACTTACCTTCGGCTCGAAGAAGTAAGTATTATTTGTATAAAAACAAAACAAAATTAATCTTTGCAAATCGCCAGAAGAGCAGGGTGGGTTGAGCAGTAGCTCATTAACATTTAAAGGGAAAAGCTATGAAATGGGTTGCTGTGAACAGAGCTGCTTTTTAACAAAGTAAAAAAGGGGGTTGTTTTACACTATATTGAGAAATTTTAGCCAAATTATGTTACAGAGTTTTCATGAAGACCCTAAAGAATTATACCAACTTGTGAAAAATGGGCATCCAATCCCGTGAAGTTTCATTTGCTCAGCACACGTAATTGCAGAAACAATGCTGCTTTCAAAGAGGTTTTCTTAACTACTTGAATTTGTTGCAGACATATAAGGGTGTACTGCATCCAAGTTTGGGACACGTAGCACAAAGAGACACTGAGTTACAAACATTTAAATAAGAAACTTTCCAACAGTCACTCCTTCAAAAGAAAATCTCTCTCATTATAATCTTATTAGCAATTAGTGAGTATACCGAATGTATGCGTATTGTTCTCTAGTGATCCAAATCTGGTTGAGTGAAAGTCAAATCTGAGCAAAGTAAAATGTTCTTTGATTCTTCTATACTGTACTGTAGGTCATGGGCTACTTTGCTCTTTAAAGAGTTGTTCCTAAAATAACCTCATTCTAATCTCTCTTTCACAGTCCATTACTTTGACTGGCAGGTGGGTCATTCTGACTGGAGATAATGGAACATGCTGGTCTGCCCTCCCTCTGTTTCCACCTGTCTGTTGCTCTCTCTCTCTCTTTATATTTCAGTTTTATTATAGAAATGAAAGAGGTCGAGACCCGCTTATGGTGAGCTTTAACTTTCTAGGACTTTTTTTGCGGTGACTGATAAATTCCCCCTGAAGTCGCCCATTTAATATTCCAACTAAAGGACATCTCAGTTGCAACCAACAAGCTGATAAATCCGGCTCCTAAATAATAACACTCTACTCATTCCCCTGCTTTCCCCCACCAATCCCATAATAGTTACTTCAATGTCGACCCTCCCTGTGAGGCAAAGCTTAGCTCTGGACAGAGTGTATTTACTGCTTCACTCCATTGTGAGATTTAAAGGTGAACTTCACCACCTTTCACCACTAAATCCAATTCATCCAGGATTATGCCAATACCAATATAAGTAGAATTGATTGTTTTTTCCACAGTGAGTTTAAAAGAATTATTTAACAAAGTTTTATTCAATGCTCTTTGTGAGTGGTGAAGCTCAACAATGCAGACATTCAAGGAGGGTTTGCCATTTGTACTCTGTAAGGTTGGCTGTGCATCTGTGCCGGAGGTTACAATGGCTGATCGCTTGGGAGAATGAGGGATAAAGAAAAGAGATTGTGCCTTGAATAATCACACACATGAAAAATAATTTTCTGTATCTCAGAACAAAAGCAATAACAGACCCGTTGCCATGGCTACTACGACAACCCTCTTTAAAGACGAAACATGAGACTTCTTTCTCATAAACACCTCTCGGTTTCTCCTGTTTCCCTCACTCCTCACCTCTCTCTCTGATGAAGGAGGCAGACTAAACAATGGTCTAATGGATGTGCGTTTAAAGCCCCCCACACCCTGGTAATCACAGCTTCTACGTGGCCACATCTATCACTGCGGCAACAAATATTACTTCTCATATATGCTGCCCTCGTCTCTCTATGGGAGTCGGTGTAAGAAAGTGTGTATGTGTGTACAGGACAGTTTAATGGAAGGACCCTCTATCAGGAGACAGGTTGTTTTGACGTTGACTCCAAACAAAGTCATTTTGACCACAGTTCTTGCATTGATTGCAGGAGCTGAAAGCAAAAAAAAAAAAACAGGAGGATTAGAGATGGCAAAAACTGGCATGCAATGTTCTGAAAATGTTTTAGTTTACATGCTTTTTTGTTGTAATATATATAAACAATAAATACAATTAAAAAGGTTTCATATCATACACATTGTTTTATTTGATTGTTTTTTTTCTGCTGGTGAAAATGACTGTTTTGTCTTCTCTTTTCTAACTTATAAAATAGTTAGTGAAAAATAGTGTGTGTGTGTATGTGTGTGTGTGTGTGTGTGTGTGTGTGTGTGTGTGTGTGTGTGTGTGTGTGTGTGTGTGTGTGTGTGTGAGAGAGAGTGTGTGAGTGTGTGTGTGTTTGTTTTGTTTTTTGCTGCTGGTCCTGAACCTATACATTTACACATTTGCTAGATGCTTTTAACAGCTTACAATGATGAAGGAGGCAGACTAAACAATGGTCTAATGGATGTGCGTTTAAAGACCCCCACACCCTGGTAATCACAGCTTCTACGAGGCCACATCTATCACTGCGGCAACAAATATTACTTCTCATATATCCTGCCCTCGTCTCTCTATGGGAGTCAGTGTAAGAAAGTGTGTATGTGTGTACAGGACAGTTTAATGGAAGGACCCTCTATCAGGAGACAGGTTGTTTTGACGTTGACTCCAAACAAAGTCATTTTGACCACAGTTCTTGCATTGATTGCAGGAGCTGAAAGCAAAAAAAAAAAAAAAATGTTTTAGTTTACATGCTTTTTTGTTGTAATATATATAAACAATAAATACAATTAAAAAGGTTTCATATCATACACATTGTTTTATTTGATTGTTTTTTTCTGCTGGTGAAAATGAATGTTTTGTCTTCTCTTTTCTAACTTATAAAATAGTTAGTGAAAAATAGTGTGTGTGTGTGTGTGTGTGTGTGTGTGTGTGCGTGCGTGTGTGTGTGTGTGTGTGTGTGTGTGTGTGTGTGTGTGTGTGTGTGTGTGTTTGTGTGTGTGTGTGTGTGAGTGTGTGAGTGTGTGTGTGTGTGTTTTTGTTTTGTTTTTTGCTGCTGGGCCTGAACCTATACATTTACACATTTGCTAGATGCTTTTAACAGCTTACAATGAATGCAAGTTTTTGTTCTATCCAACCATGACAATGAAGATTAACACTACATTTCAGCAATAAATCACTTATTTATTGCCTACTTTCTCTTTCCCCATTGTCCCTGTAAAAAAAAAAAAATATGTAAAATAAATTCTTATCTGAGAAGCCTACACTACAGGTGTTGTTCATATAATTAGAATATCATCAAAAAGTTTATTTATTTCACTAATTCCATTCAAAAAGTGAAAAGTGTATATTATATTCATTCGTTACACACAGACTGATATATTTCAAATGTTTCTTTTAATTTTGATTTTTATAACTGACAACTAAGGAAAATCCCAAATTCAGTATCTCAGAAAATTAGAATATTGTGAAAAGGTTCAATATTGAAGACACCTGGTGCCACACTCTAATCAGCTTATTAACTCTAAACACCTGCAAAGCCTTTAAATGGTCTCTCAGTCTAGTTTTATAGGCTACACAATCATGGGACATGACTTGACAGTTGTCCAAAAGACGGCCATTGACACCTAGCACAAGGAGGGCAAGACACAAAAGGTCATTGCAAAAGAGGCTGGCTGTTCATCCAAACACATTAATAGAGAGGCGAAGGGAAGGAAAAGATGTGGTAGAAAAAAATTGTACAAGCAATAAGGATAACCGCACCCTGGAGAGGATTGTGAAACAAAACCCATACAAAAATGTGGGGGAGATTCACAAAGAGTGGATGCAGCTGGAGTCAGTGCTTCAAGAACCACTACGCACAGATGTAAGCAAAACATGGGTTTCAGCTGTCGCATTCTTTGTGTCAAGCCACAACAACAGACAGCGTCAGAAGTGTCTTGCTTCAAAAAGGACTGGACTGCTGCTTACTGGTCCACAGTTATGTTCTCTGATGAAAGTAAATTTTGCATTTCCTTTGGATATCAGGGTCAAAGAGTCTGGAGGAAGAGAGGAGAAGCACACAGTCCAAGTTCCTTGAGGTCCAGGTTTGGGGTGCCATGTCATCTGCTGGTGTTGGTGCACTGCGTTTTCTGAGGTCCAAGGTTAACGCAGCCATATACCAGGTAGTTTTAGAGCACTTCATACTTCCTGCTGCTGACCAACTTTATGGAGATGCAGATTTCATTTTCCACCAGGAATTGGACCCTGCAAACAGTGCCAAAGCTTCCAGTACCTGGTTTAAGGACCATGGTATCCCTGTTCTTAATTGGCCAGCAAACCCGCCTGACCTTAACCCCATAGAAAATCTATGGGGTATTGTGAAGAGGAAGATGTGATATGCCAGACTCAACAATGCAGAAGAGCTGAAGGCCTTTATCAGAGCAACCTGGGCTCTCATAACACCTGAGCAGTGCCACAGACTGATCGACTCCATGCCACGCCGCATTAATTCAGGCAAAAGGAGCCCCATCTAAGTATTGAGTGCTGTGCATGCTCATACTTTTCATTTTTATACTTTTTAGTTGGCCTAGATTTCTAAAAATCCTTTCTTTGTATTGGTCTTAAGTTATATTCTAATTTTCTGAGATACAGAATTTGGGATTTTCCTTAGTTGTCAGTTATAATTATCAAAATTAAAAGAAATAAAGTGAAAGTGAAAGTGAAGTGACATTCAGCCAGGTATGGTGACCCAGAATACTCAGAATTTGTGCTCTGCATTTAACCCATCCGAAGTGCACACACACAGAGCAGTGAACACACACACACACTGTGAACACACACCCGGAGCAGTGGGCAGCCATTTATGCTGCAGCGCCCGGGGAGCAGTTGGGGGTTCAGTGCCTTGCTCAAGGGCACTTAAGTCGTGGTATTGAAGGTGGAGAGAGAACTGTACATGCACTCACCCCACCCACAATTCCTGCTGGCCCGACACTAAAAAACTTACAACCTTTCGATTGCCAGTCCGACTCTCTAACCATTAGACCACGACTAGGTCACGACTAAACATTTGAAATATATCAGTCTGTGTGTAATAAATGAATATAATATACAACTTTCACTTTTTGAATGGAATTGGTGAAATAAATCAACTTTTTGATGATATTCTAATTATATGACCAGCACCTGTATATTAGGGATGAGAAGATTCCCCGATTCACTCGGTGCATTGGATACAAGTTGCCATTTGTATCGCGATGCATAGTTTCGTGTTGAATAGAATCAAAATCACTAATATGTGTGTGTGTGTGTGTGTGTGTGTGTATATGTGTGTGTGTGTGTGTGTGTGTGTGTGTTTGTTTTGGTGCGGTCCACTTTATTTTAAAACAATTCATTTTGATTTAACATTGTATCAGATTTCTCATTTGTCACAAGTTTTCTCGTCTTGTTAAACTGACTTGAAAACATTCATTTTTGGCTTAGCTTGTTTTCATTTCGAAAGAACGCATTTCAATCAAGTAGCTCAGGGCTGGGTATGGATAGAGAAAATTATGAAACAAAGTGTTATTATTTTTTCTTTCATTTTATATTTGTTTAATTTTATGCATTTTTAGCAAACAAGAAATAGGGAGACTCATTAATGTCTAATATTTTTTGATTTGCCATTGTGGTCAAGTGTGAAGCATGTGCTTGGGTTCAGGACCTGCTAAAAGAGTTTATTATTATTATTATTATTAGAAAAAAAGCAACTCCAATGGAAGTGTGAGGGTTGCACACAGTACCATCCTTAAACTACCAACAACTCACATCACACATATAAAGCAAAGTTATAATTTACTTGCTATAACACTTTGGCTAAACTTGAATGAACAGTGGTTCTACATGATGGAAACATGTTATCTCTATACTCGAATATTTCATGTAGGATGAACTGATGCAAAATCCGATTCATTTCAGCAAACCGGATCTTTTGGACTCAATGAACCGGTTCAAATTCATAAGTAAATCATCTCGCAATGATGTCAGTACATGTTTCATTTATAACAATTCATGCTGCATTCCAATTCAGATATTATCCGTCCTAAATAGTATTTGAAAATATAATTAGTATGTCCCAAATCATAGTATGTTTAAAAAAGTATACCAAAGATTCCTGGATGATCTACTACTTCGAAGTGCAGATCGATGCACACTCTAACGGCTAATATTGCCCACAATACATTGCGTGGTTGACAAGGATTCGATTAGAAATACAATCACGCATAAAACGTGTTAAAGAAACTGTATTCTTCTATAATGATACGTTTGGTCATTAACTTTTAAATGAATCATTATGCAAACACACAAGCAGATTTCTAGTTATGGCAGACCCATGACTAGCAGATCAACGTGCCTCTTCATTTCTCTCCAATATGGTAGGAAATCAGATTTAACGAAATGTGGATGATGCTAACTGTGAAAAGGTGACTGACAGTGCAGTCAATTACAGTATGTAGCATGTAGAATGTTACAGAACTAAGCAACAGAGTGACCGTTCAAAAAGTAGCTATGACGAGGTAGTCTGTCCCAAAGCTTGCCTACTATTCTTGTACATACTCAAGAGTAAGTAGCCTACTTTAAAAAAAAAAAAAAAAAAAATTTAGTACATACTTTTAGGGCATAGGCCTATTATAAGTAGGCGAATTGGGACACAGCATCAGTGTCATTTTATATCAATGAAACCTTAAAATTAAGTTATTTATTATTTGGAGTAAGATGAGCAAGTGGAAAGTCGACCGACACTATCTTGCCTACTGTACACTTTCACTGTCATGTGATGTGACCATATATTTTGGAACCACCCATTATTTGTCACACACCTGGACTCATTTTGTGTGTTTTTGCCCCTGTGACCCAGTTTCTGTCTTCCGTGTGTGGTTTGATTAGTTCCCAGGTGTGTCTAGTCATTTCCGCATGTGTTCCATGTCCCTGTTAATTTAGTCATGCCATCCACCTGTGTTTCCCCATTATCCTTTGTATAAAAGCCTTGTCCTTTCTGTTCTGTTTTGTCGGGTCTACTCGTCTACTCGTTACTTGTCAACTTGTCTACTTGTCAACTTGTTACCTGTTACTTGCCACTTGCCACCTGTTATTTACTACTTACCTTGTTTATGTTTGATTTAATAAATCCTTGTTTTGTTTATCCCTCGGCTTCGTGTTCCTTCCAGCAGCATAAGCCGTGACAGAAGACCCGACCGAAAAGTTAAAAACTGCGTGTTTTCCCTCCGTTTTGTTTTCCGTTTTTTCACAGTCTTTTTTCTTTCCCTAGTGTGTCATGGATCCCTTCTATCGCCCCGAATACCTCCTCCTCCTGCTGGAGCAGGAGGGACTTTCTCTCGAGGACCATACGAGACGGTTTCTCTTCCTAGCTAATGCCACCAGCTACCCGGACCACGCGCTCTGCACCTTTTATCACGCCAGCCTGAACTCCAGGTGCAGAGCGTTGTCGCCCGAAGATGGTCCTCGGGAGGATTTCGCCGCCTTTATAGAGTGGAATCTGGTGAGAAATGGGTCACCTCTCACGGTCGGCCCAATGGAGGATCTCGCCAGGTCCACTCTGGACCCAGAGCCCAGCCTACAATCTCCCCACGGTACGAGGCATAAGCCCGAGCCCACCGATGACGGAGAGCCAGAGAGCAACCCGTCAGACCAGGTGCGAGAGCCGGCGACACTGCCCACCACGAGGGAGCATAATGTGGAGCGCCAAATGGGTCAAAATGAGGGGGTTTCCAGTTCACCTATGCCAGATCCTCTGTTAAGCCCAGGAAGGGCTCCTGATCTTCCGTTAAGCCCAGGACGGGCTCCTGATCCTCCTTTAAGCCCAGGACGGGCTCCTGATCCTCCTTTAAGCCCAGGACGGGCTCCTGATCCTCCTTTAAGCCCAGGACGGGCTCCTGATCCTCCTGTAAGCCCAGGACGGGCTCCTGATCCTCCGTTAAGCCCAGGACGGGCTCCTGATCTTCCGTTAAGCCCAGGGCGGGCTCCTGATCCTCCTGTAAGCCCAGGACGGGCTCCTGATCCTCTGTTAAGCCCAGGAAGGGCTCCTGATTCCCCGTTAAGCCCAGGACGGGCTCCTGTTCCCCCGTTAAGCCCAGGACGGGCTCCTGATCCTCCTTTAAGCCCAGGACGGGCTCCTGATCCTCCGTTAAGCCCAGGACGGGCTCCTGATTCCCCGTTAAGCCCAGGACGGGCTCCTGTTCCCCCGTTAAGCCCAGGACGGGCTCCTGATCCTCCGTTAAGCCCAGGACGGGCTCCTGATCCTCCGTTAAGCCCAGGAAGGGCTCCAGCCCCAGAGCTTACTCCAATGCCTGCTCCTCCAAAATTCCCACCCTCCCACCCACTCCTGCCTCCTCCTCCGCTGTCGTCTGGCTGCCCCTCTGCTCGCCCTCAGCCTACCATCATTGTGGTGCGAGCTCAGCGGGACCGCCATCCTCCAGCGACGCCTTGGTCGGCGTCTCCCTCACCTCCGCCTCCAGCCTCTGAGGCCTGGACTCCGCCTCGGCCCGTTGACCCGTCGGCTCCGCCGTGGCCCGGCAGTCCGCAGGCTCTGCCTGGCTCCTTCGTCCCTCCGGCTCCGCCTTGGTCTGGCGTCGTCCATCCTATGCCTCGGGACTCCACTCCTCCGGCTTCGCCTCATCCCTCCGTCCCTCCGGCTCCATCAGGCTCCTTCATCCCCTCGGCTACACCTCAGTCCTCGGTCACTCTGGCCTCACCGCGGCCTTCGGGATCCACATCGCCGCGTCAGTCACCAGAGCCATCAGTTCCGCCTAGGACCTCCGGCTCCTCCCCGTCACCCTGGCTCTTCGGCTCTCCGTCTCCGCCTCGGGCTCCTCCTCCACTTGCTCCGTTGCCGTGGGTCGAGTCCCTGGAGTCGGTGACCATTCCTCCTCCATGGCTCCTTCCACCGTCGGCCCCACCTTGGGCCGTTATGGCTGTGGCCTGGGTCCTGCTGGGTACCTCCTGCTTCAGATCCTTCCTGTCTCCTCCCTGGCTCCTCCCTCCGTCATCTCCTCCCTGGCTCATTCCTCTGTAGTCCCTGTCTGCTGGCCCCCTCCTGGGAGGCTGTCCTCCACCGGAACCTCCTCCCAAGTTCCCACCCACGCCTCCCTTTGTTGTTTCTACGGTGCGAGGACGCACCTACCGGGAGGGGGGAGTACTGTCACACACCTGGACTCATTTTGTGTGTTTTTGCCCCTGTGACCCAGTTTCTGTCTTCCGTGTGTGGTTTGATTAGTTCCCAGGTGTGTCTAGTCATTTCCGCATGTGTTCCATGTCCCTGTTAATTTAGTCATGCCATCCACCTGTGTTTCCCCATTATCCTTTGTATAAAAGCCTTGTCCTTTCTGTTCTGTTTTGTCGGGTCTACTCGTTACTCGTTACTTGTCAACTTGTCTACTTGTCAACTTGTTACCTGTTACTTGCCACTTGCCACCTGTTATTTACTACTTACCTTGTTTATGTTTGATTTAATAAATCCTTGTTTCGTTTATCCCTCGGCTTCGTGTTCCTTCCAGCAGCATAAGCCGTGACATTATTTCTGCTAGACTGTGAAAAAAAAGAGACACAGGGGAGGAGTGGAAGGCACCCATTTACCCATTTACATTTAGTTTTTTTTTTTGTATTTTTATTTTAGCATAACAGATGTAATGGCTGTTACATCAAAGTAAATTTATCCAGCTCTAAGAAATTTTTATGATGCATATAATTGATTTAACATATAATAGCTAAAAATTTGTCTGAATTGGTAAACAAGCTAGTGTTTTTCCAAAATCGCAGCCATGGGGCAAAGTGAGCCAAATGCTGTGGGGTAAATTGAGCCAGCATTTTAACTTGATTTAGTTAAACCTCTGAAGTATAAACTAGTATTTTAATGTGATATTACACAACTGATTTAGTTTATCATATATATAAATATTATTTGTAGTTTATTCAATAGACACAGTGTACAAGTGCACCAGATCCTTCTCCGATAAGAACCCAAAGATGCTTTTCATTGCATTATAATCAGATATATCTTTCCGCTTTTTTTATAAGAAGCCATATGTTTAGAACCCTTTGTCATATATACATTTTGATCATTTTAAATGATAGGAAACATCCTGAAGGTACTTCAGGTACTTTCCTTATACTTTTGCATCATTTCCCCTTATCTTGAAGACCACATAAGTAAAAAAAAAGCCTCATCTTACACTGCTGTTTTTATATAAAATTATGGAAACCTGTTGCAGTGCTGCAAAACTATTAGCTTTTTTTCACTAAAAGAATAGCAATGTACAAAGAAATACAAGATAGTCATTACTTTTATAAATAATTGCAATTGCAATTATTTAGCCTGTTTTATTTCAAATATTTTCTATTAACCTGTTATTCTGCATAGTCTGCATTCGCAAGCGTACAGGGGAAAAAGTCTGGCGTTTAGAGGTGGGTGAATGCATTGGCTGCATAGTTCAGCGCAACGGAAATGTGTTGTAAAGAATCTCTGCGCTTTCCAGAGCACAAACACAAATGCACACAGGAGCCTTTACCAAATTTGTTTTGCCAATATCCTATTATTATAGTTTTAACTGAGGGTGATTTTAATTGCGTGAGAAAATGTATGTGTGGCGTGAGAGCATGAGGAAAGTGTCAATTGCGTGAGTTGGCAGCCCTGTCACTTCAGTGTGTCTGCACTTGTATGGGTTAAATGCAGAGCACGAATTCCTAGTATGGGACACCATACTTGGCCATATGTGAGTCACTTCACTCACTCACTTATATGAAATACAAGTGAATTGAATTAAATTAAATTATATTTCAGTTTTAAATGTGCTTCTGATTACAGATAGCCTGGGTTTACACAAAATTAGTATTTTACAGACAACCAGTTTGATGGGAGCATCGTTTACTTTTTGGGTTAAAATAATTTCTTAATATGAAATTCGAATGATGTGGCAATTAGAGATTAGACTGTACAGAAATTGAAATCTTCATGCTAATACACACTATACTCATAGTCAGACAATGCTGATGTTGTTAACATTAATAATTTGAGAATAAAGTGTAACAATAATAATAATTAGCAGGGTTTGATGCAGGGCCGGCCCAGGCTCTGTTGGTGCCCTAAAGGCGAGATTTTAGATTTCCTCCCCCTGGCCCCCCCACTAAAAAATAAATAAATCTGAAAATGCAGATTTTTCAAAACTTTACTATAATATAACATTACTTAAATACTGATAAGTATAAACACAAATAAGTAGTAAATAAATTGTGATAAATAAATGGAGACGTTGAAGCACCTTGTAGGTATTTTATGAGTGAATCTGTTAAAATAGCCTATAGAAGAGAACAGACATGAGCTACTCCCACAACTATGCCTACAGTTACTTATTACAGCACAGAGAAATATGAGCAATATGAAATGCTTAAAATATTCTAACAGACAACAAAGGCAACAAAATAAAGGTTACATTTTGTAATTTATTTAAAGATGTTAGCCTGCTCACTAGCTAGTTAGTCTAATTAGCATACTCATACCTTTCATTTCAATTATTGGCATACAGTGGAAAATTACATATTTATTACATTTTATGAATGCTAGATTATAGTCCTAGTCATGATCTTTTTAAAAAGATATTTAGACACCTTTTGGTGATTTAAAAGCAAGCACTAATGTAACTGAAATCTAAAACAACATTACAGAAGCTTACATTTATTTTAAAGAAAATAAATTAAAATTAAATTAAAATTAAATTAACTCAAGCAAAAATGTTCCACGGTGTCAGTGTTGCCAGTTAAGATTTTATAAAAAAGTCTATTTCAAAATACTATACAGAGTACCATACTATATACTATACTATATCGAGTACCAGCAAGCGCCGGCAGGGGTGCCAGGGGTATTGCTCCGAGACGCAGCGTCTCGTTCCCTCAAGGAACTAGGGTTTACATACGTAACCTAGAGACGTTCCTCTTCAGGAACTCGAGCTGCGTCAAACAATGCTTTGGGGAACGTGTACCAACGCTGCCAGACTACCAAACCCCTGCCTAGTGTGTATCCGAAGAGCACAGCTTAGGACGAGAGGACAGAAGCGCCTGGAGTGACTGGCAGGTCTAAGCCATAGAATTTTACAAACGTAGAGGACGTGGACCACCCAGCAGCATTGCAGATGTCCAGCATGGATACACCTGCTAGGAAGGCCTTGGAGGCCGCCATACCCCGAGTAGAGTGAGCCTTGGCTCCCAACAGCGGGGGACGACCAGAGGACTCAAGGTGGCGTTGATAGTCTCAACTATCCAACGACTAAAAGTCTGCTAAGAAGTAGGAAAACCCCTCTTAGGGGGACCGCAGCACACAAGCAATTGTTCCGTTTTCTCCACAGGGCAGCTCTGTGGACGTCTGCATCCAGCGCTCGAGCTGGACACACACAATTTAGCTTCTCTTGGTCGGGCTCCCGAAAGGGAGGAGGACCGAAGGCCTGCAGCACTACAGGTTGTGGTGTGATAGAGGGCACCTTAGGAACATATCCTGCTCGAGGGTATATAAACACTTTGGTCATAACAGGTGCAAAATCAAGATAGGTAGGGGCCACTGAGAGGGCCTGTAAATCACCTACTCTCCTAAGAGAGGTAATGGCCAACAGAAAGGCGGTTTTAAGAGTCAGATGCCTGTCTGAGATATCTTGAATCGGTTTGAATGGAGATTTGCAAAGAGCCTCTAACACCACAACCAAGTCCCACGGGGGAATACGGGACCGTACTGGAGGTCTCAGCCTCAGCGCACCGCGGAGGAAACGTGTAACTAAGGGGTGTCTTCCCAAAGACTGGCCATCGAGAAGGTCGTGGTAGGCCGCAATAACCGCCAAGTAAACCTTCAGCGTGGAGTGAGTCAACCCTGCAGAGAGCCTGGCCTGTAGAAACTCCAGAACTGTACCAACTGGTCAGTTTGCTGGGTCTAGCTGGCGGTCTCTGCACCATGAGGTGAAGAGTTTCCACCTCAGGGCATACAGTTTCCCCGTTGAGGGAGCTCTGGATTGGAGGAGGGTCTCAACAACCTCGGTTGAGAGACCAGCTGCTAATAGTTGTGCCCCCTCAGGGGCCACACCCACAGCTTCCATAACTCCGGGCGCGGGTGAATTATCATGCCCTGCGCCTGTGAGACTAGGTCTGTCCTGATCTGTATCTCCCATGGAGAGCCATCGAGGAGCGAGACCAGGTCTGCGAACCATACTCGGCCCGGCCAGAACGGGGCTACTAATAACAGACGGACCCCGTCCCGGCGTACTCTCGGTAGAACTCCCGGGAGCAGAGCAATAGGGGGAAAGGTGTACAGACGAAGCCTCAGCCAGGTCTGTACCATAGCGTCCAGTCCCAGAGGAGCTGGAAGAACTAGAGAGAACCAAAGGGGACATTGTGATGTCTCTTGAGTCGCAAAGAGGTCTACTTGAGCTCTGCCAAAAAACTCTCCATATCTGCTTCACCACCTCGGGGTGAAGCCTCCATTCCCCGGGCCTCGGCCCCTGCCTCGACAGTATGTCTGCTCCCATATTTAGTTTCCCAGGAATATATACTGCTCTTAAAGAGAGGAGTTTGCTCTGGGACCACACAAGGATCTGGTGCGCCAGCTTGTACAAGGGGCGCGAACGCAGACCTCCCTGGTGGTTGATGTAAGAGACCACCGATGTGTTGTCGGTGCGCACCAACACATGGTGACCCCTTAGGTCTGGGAGGAAGTGCTTCAGTGCACGATAAACTGCTAGCATTTCTAGACAATTGATATGCCATGTCACTCATGACTGCACGCCAGCCAGTGAGGGATGCATCCATCACTAGTATTACACGGCGACAAGGAGCTCCCAGCACCGGGCCCCGATTCAAGAACCAAGGTTTCTTCCACATGTCTAAGGCACGGAGGCAGTGCCGCGTGACCTTGATAGTGCGAAGTGGATTGCCCCTTGGGGAAAAACTCTTGGTCTTGAGCCACCACTGTAGGGGTCTCATGTACAGCAGGCCAAGAGGTATCACATTGGACGCAGCTGGCATCAGACCCAACAATCTTTGAAATTGTTTGACAGTGAGTGGCTGGCCTTCTCTGATTCTCTCGACTGAGATGAGGATCAACTCGATACGAGCAGGGGACAATCGTGCCTGCATCGCAGTCGAATCCCATACTACGCCTAGATAGGTGGTTCTCTGAACCGGAGAAAGTACACTCTTCTTGGCATTCAATCTCAAACCCAGCTCCCCCATATGTGCGAGAACGACATCTTGATGCCGAGCCGCAACCTGCTCTGACTGAGCTAAAACCAACCAATCATCGATATAGTTGAGAATGCGGATGCCCTGCATGCGCAGTGGAACCAGAGCCGCGTCTACACATTTTGTGAACGTGCGGGGTGAGAGTGCAAGGCCGAAGGGAAGTACTCGATATTGGTAGGCTTCGCCCCTGAAAGCGAACCTCAGAAACTTCCTGTGTTGTGGAAGAATGGATATGTGGAAGTATACATCTTTGAGATCTATTGTGACAAACCAGTCCTCGGGCCTGAGCTACAACATGCTTGATCGTGAGCATTTTGAACTTCAATCTCATAACTGAACGGTTTAAGACCCTCAAGTCTATAATCGGACGCAACCCCCCATCCTTCTTTGGAACTATGAAATACCGGCTGTAGAACCCGGACTCCCTGTCTTGAGGAGGGACCACCTCGATGGTCTCCTTCTCTAAAAAGGTTTTCACTTCCTGTTCCATAACCAGACCCTGCCTGGGGCCGACTATCGTCGGAATGACCCCGTTGAATCTTGGCAGTGCAGAGCCGAACTGAATATGGTAGCCTTTTTCTACTGTATGCAGGACCCATTGAGATACATTTGGCAGTAGTTTCCACGCTGCTAAATAATCTACTAAGGGAATCAGTCTCTCAAGGCTGACCTCTGGTGTAAGAGGCCCCGAAGGGGCGGCGAGCATCTCAGCTCCGCTACGCACACGGGCGGAAAATACTGAGAACATTGCTCGCTGGAGGCCGCTTCGCCCTGGAACTCTGGCAGGGTTGGCAGACTGGCCCCCAGAGGGTGCTGAGGCGAGACAGGCACCGTGTAATGCAGTGTATGCCGCTCTATCCCTCAATTCATATCTAACTTCTCATAGTCAGATAGATACTGAATTTAATTCCTCAGAATTAATGCAGTTAACCAATCAGACGAGTAAAGACGGTCTGGTTTTGGTAAGATTCACATCAAAACTGAAAATGATGTAATACATGCGTTGCCTCGGCAGCACGCGAGCCGCTTAGTCACACGAACAATATTAATCTCCTCGGAGATAAGTAGCTGCAGCTGCGAGTTCACAGAGGGGGAAGGAGCCGCTGTGCGTGCCTCCGAACCTCGAGAATGAACTCTAAATCTAGGGAATACGGGTGGAGATAGGCAGAGCCGTCTTCGCCCCGTCCTTAGATATGCGAGAAGCACAGTCAGCCCCCTTATTTTTTCCCGAGAGCTGACTGCGTGCGCTGCGTAGTAATAGGCATAATATGCTTGTGAAACTGATGCTTGTGTAACTGTTGTCTGTGTAACTTATGTTTATGCAGCTTATGTTTGTGCAACTGCGAGCTCATCGACGCCCTCCATTTCAATCTCCTCGGAGAAAAAAAGGCGGTGCATCACAGCCGTCACTCGGGGGGAAGGATCGCAACACCGGGCTTCCGAACCCGGTGATCGGGCAGATCTGGCGGGTGAGGTAGGAGATAGGGACGCGCCCGTCTCCATACCCTCTAGCAGATCTTATCTGCGAACCCGGCTCCGCCTCGGAGAAAGCGGGACAGACGCCGCGAGGAACGCAGACGAAGACTCCCCCTCGAGAAAGTCCTTCGGGATCGAAGTGTCCACACTGGCTTGTACCAGTGAAGGCAGTTGGCTCCCTCAAGAGCCGAAACAGCGTGCCCCGATCCCAGGCAGACCGCGCACAGACCATGTATTCCCACTCGTGATGAACACACAATCTGAAATGCGATCTGGATTCGCCTTTCAGATGTCTCGTCATAGCTTTGCTCTTTGACTATTACTTACTCTTTGAGGAGCTAATAGTGACAAACAACAATAAATAAGACTGACAAGACAGAATGAAATGCACACACAGAGCACTTGCTGAAATACGCGAAACTGAAGCAAGCTGGGCGGCTCGTGCCTTTATAGCTTCCTGGTCGCTTACGTCACCCCGCCCGTGACGTCACGCTCTTCTATAAGACAGATTAGATATGATATTCAGACTCGCTCACGCTAAATGCGTTCCCCAAAGCGTTGTTTGACGCAGCTCGAGTTCCTGAAGAGGTAGCTCATTTACTAGATAAATACAATTAATAATTTTACATGAAACCGTCCTCCCAGTTAATGTCCTGGAAGCGGGAATTTCAAAAACTTTTAGCTGGGGGTATCCTAAAATGCCAACAAATCTGTTTAAGAAAAATACTATTAAATTTATTATCAATAATACTTATACCATCTAACTTTAAATTTTAGTCACTAGTTATATTCAAATCAAAAGCATCAGTAGCCTGTGCGCGGTCTGTGCGCATGGTCTGTGCGCGGTCTGCCTGGGATCGGGGCACGCTGTTTCGGCTCTTGAGGGAGCCAACTGCCTTCACTGGTACAAGCCAGTGTGGACACTTCGATCCCGAAGGACTTTCTCGAGGGGGAGTCTTCGTCTGCGTTCCTCGCGGCGTCTGTCCCGCTTTCTCCGAGGCGGAGCCGGGTTCGCAGATAAGATCTGCTAGAGGGTATGGAGACGGGCGCGTCCCTATCTCCTACCTCACCCGCCAGATCTGCCCGATCACCGGGTTCGGAAGCCCGGTGTTGCGATCCTTCCCCCCGAGTGACGGCTGTGATGCACCGCCTTTTTTTCTCCGAGGAGATTGAAATGGAGGGCGTCGATGAGCTCGCAGTTGCACAAACATAAGCTGCATAAACATAAGTTACACAGACAACAGTTACACAAGCATCAGTTTCACAAGCATATTATGCCTATTACTACGCAGCGCACGCAGTCAGCTCTCGGGAAAAAATAAGGGGGCTGACTGTGCTTCTCGCATATCTAAGGACGGGGCGAAGACGGCTCTGCCTATCTCCACCCGTATTCCCTAGATTTAGAGTTCATTCTCGAGGTATAGCATCAAAAACGTATGTTTATACACCAGTATCCATGATAACGGGGCATGTCTGTGAAAGTTAGACAGCTTAATGGGAATTTTATTAATATCAAAATTACAATTGAGGAGAAAATTAATACCACCAATTTTGTCGAAAACTAAATTTGGGATATAGTACCATAATGGGTTATTATAGATTTAATACAATTCTGAATCCATTTAATTTTAAAGATAGTATTAAATACTCCAAAGTCAATACCATTTAAACCTCCTTGATGAAATACCTAATATGTTTCTATTTAAATAATTTAGTCTATTCTTCAAAATAAAGTAATACATTCTCGTAATTATTTGCCTAATAATTAAATTTGGAGTATCCAAAACCATTCCTGTATAAGATAATCTTGACAGTCCTTCAGCTTTTGATAGTAATATTCTACCATTTAAAGACAAATCTCTAATTAACCAAGAATTAAATTTCTTTTGTACTTTATGAATCAATGGAAGATCATTTAAATCAAATATTTCCTTCAGATTTTTACAAATTTTGGTTCCCAAATGAGAAACATGCATTTATCTGGTATACTACACAATTCCACCACATCATCAGGTATTTATTCCAATGGAAACAGTTTGCATTTTTTATATTTACATTTAAGCCTGAAACTGATGGAAACATATCTGAAGTGCTGCATTTATTTCTCTGTTACTTCTTAAAAAATAGTTGTGTCATCTGCAAGCTGTGAGCATGTTATTTCTTTGTCAAGTAAACAAATACCCTGAAATTGATTATTTTTAATATGTAGACACAACACTTGCATAACTAATAAAAATATAAGAAAGGAGCTGTGGTGTATCTTTATTTTATGCCTCTAGAAGTATTAAATCTGGGAGTTGTTCCAAAAGGTAATCTAATAGAAGTATTGCAATTACTGTAAATCGTATGCATCGCTCTAATAAAATTATTGCCAAAGCCAAAGAAACCAAAGAGTCTCCATCAAGAATAAATGGTCCACTGAGTCAAAGGATTTATAATTATCAACAAATAAAATATAACTTCTTCATGAATTAAAAAAATTATAGTCAATTAAATCCAAAACTAACTGAATATTATTTCCAATATATCTGCCATGCATTAAAGCCAGACTGGCAGTCATCAATAATTTTATCCAAACAAAGTTTAAAACTTTCTGCACATATAGTTGATAACAATTTATTTATTTTAAAGTGCCTCCTCAAAACACAGCCTATGCATGAGGCGTCTTCTTTTTCTTGCTTTATGGTGGATATAAGTGCATTACTGCCACCTATCTCTCAAATTGACCATTGACACTCTATATACAATCTCAGTTAGGGGTGTCAATGGTCCACTTGAGAGATAGGCGGTGTTAATGCATTTAAAAGTCTGGGATCCAATGCAAAGCAAGAAGAAGAAGACGCCTCATGCTCAGGCTGTGTTTTGAGGAGGGGCTCATACAGTTCAGACAGTTCAGGCATTGCAGTGCATCAGAGGTAAAAAAACGACATAAATACTGTTCAGTTTCTTGCACAAACCAATCCTTTTGTTTCTTTACACATCAGTGTATTGTCATGAGTCGCAGGGTCTAATTTGGATTTGTTTGTGTATGTTTTTTTTTTTGTTTTTTTTTGCATTTTTTTTTGAACATTCATTGAATGTTTTAGCTCTTATTCCCATCCACTTACATTATAGGATGGACAGACTGCAACGGTTTCAGTAAAAAAATTCAGTTTGTGTTCTACTGAAGAAACAAAGTCAACTCCATCTTGGATGCCCTAGGGGTAAGCAGATAATCATCAAATTTAAATTTTTGGGTGAACTATCCCTTCTGTCTTTGGCCATTTTTTTCCAAATCCGATAGCAAACTTCCTTATTCAATACTTTATAAATTCCCAGCACATTGTCAGCAACTCACTCTTTTCGAGTTGGACATGCTACTTCAGATGCGCTTCTTGCTGCGTCAACAACCTGATGTTCGATTTGTGAACTGGTTCAACAAAATTTTTGTTTAAGAATCAGGCATCACTAGTGGGATGAGCTAAAGCAAACCGAGTAAACTCAACTAAAATTAGACGTCCAAATAACTTCATTCAATTTTGTCCAAATAACATGATTCAATCACGTGGAACCACTTTCCATGCTTGAATCTTGTTCAATTTATTTCTATCAATGATATATATTTTTAAGGGATAAGAAAAATTTGATTCTTCATCATATGACCCCTTTAAAGTGTGGTATTAACTTTTTAGAATTAAATAAATATGTAGACCTACGAAGTCAACATTTTCTTAATGCCATAAATTGCTATTAAGGTTTTGATCGGCTAATCTTATAGGATCCTCTGCTGGGTCACTTGTATGTTCTTTCTAATCTGTAAATGAATTAGTACTTCAATCAAAGGCTGTTTGCTTCCTCACAGAGTCATGTTGCTATGTGAAAGATGAAGTGAACCATTATAGATTCACACTAGCGGGATTAACTGATTACATCCTTGTAACATTGGGTGCTTTGAGAAAATCAAAAAGAATGTGTCCATTAATTTAATCTATTTTTCTGTTGTGGTGCATTCATGCATATTTCACAAACCATGGCCTTTGTCCACTGATTCAAGATGTCCCGTGGTTCTCTATCAATGTTTTTCTGAAAACTTCCAAAAAGGCCTCAAGACGACTAACCTAATTTTAAAAGTTTGATTCCTATCAGGTATAAATTGAATATTTTTCAAATCCATATCCTTAGTCATCAATCATACATACTGTAAATCACCATGACTGGAAAACTCAAGCAAATTCTTGATTTGAAAAGAGTGGGACCCCTGAAGAACATCCAGCTCTTAAAACTTATAGATAACATAAATAACTTATTTTAATTGTTATTGCTTTAGTAGGGCTTAGGGATTTTGAATATTGCTGTGGACAATGAGAAAGACACAGAAAGACACAGAACTGTTATTTTTGTTTTTAACATATTGCCCAAGCCAGCATAGATCCATCTATATTTCCCCACCTCTGTGGGAGAGCAAGAGAAACTGTGAAAAAAAGAGAAACTCATGAATAAAGAGAAAGAAGTGTATGAGAGAGAATGGTTGATGTGACATACAGTTTATTGTTAAGATCTGAGCTCTCCCCTGCTGTGTTTGTCAGACTGTCTCTGAAAGTTAATCAAATCTGGAATGCGCAGAGCTGGATTCAACTGTAATTATTAGTTTATGAGAGGGGTAGCATCCATTATAATCAAGAGGAAATTACATTTCTTGATTCATCACCCCAATTTTGCAGAGATAATTATTTACTTTAAGGAATACCTCATCACCTTTAAAACTATACACCCTGACGTTCTTCATTATAAAATAAAAACATTTATTTAAAATCACTGTTAAAAAAAAACCCAAATTAATTTTGATTTGACCAGATCTTGATTCAATTTGTACATGCAATTTATTTATTAGGGAAACATATTTCTCAACTAGTCTAAACATTTGAAACATTACTACAATATCAAAGGTCAAAGTTAAAGGGTTAGTTCACCCGAGAATGAAAATTCGTCCTTCTTCTACTCGCCCTCAAAGCAGTATGTAACTTTCCTCTTTCAGAATAATCCAATCAAACTTATATTAAAATTGTCCTTGCTCTTCCAAGCCTTTCAATGGGGGTAAAGGCATGTTTGTTGTCAACAGTTCAGAAGTCGTGAAACAAAGTGCACAAATCTGTAATAAAACGTCCCTCAAACAGCTCCAGGGGGTGAATAAGTCCCCCTGTAGTGAATCCATGAATTTTGTAAGATAAATATCCAGATTTCAAACGTATTAAACACTTTTTTTCTCACTTCTGCTGACTGTTAGAAACCGGAAGACGTGTAGGTGGAAGATGGAAGATGTGTGCATGTGCAAGGATGGATCTGAGCAAAATCAAGTAATCAAAAAACTCATCAACAAATCATTTGCATCAAGCACATACGATTTCACATTGTATTTTTAAAGCTAGATTGCAAAACCAGGATGATGATGAGTAGCTAAAAGTATCTTAAATAGTGTGACATTTAACAACAAAGTTAGTGCAGAAAGCACATTGAAACCTATAGACTTTAGTAAAACTGTTTCTGTGCTGCCATCTAGTGACAGACTGTCAGAATGCCTTTCATTTCCACAGGAGAATCACACGTGATCTATTTACTGTAATACCTTTATACTCCAGTATGTGTTTTCTCTTAAACCCAAATGAAATTATGAAGACCAAATGAAATTATGATGACCAAATGAATGTTGTCCTGAGAAAAACCTCTCAGTAGTCTCACAAGTGCTGTGCACACCATTCAGAAATGAATTTTAAAATAGCACAAACTGTAATAAAATTGGTCAAGACACCAAATTCTGTAAAGAAAACTCTTGACATAAATTCAAACATTATATTCTCATTATATTCTGAATGTGCAAAAGTATGGCACAGCAGTGAGAGGAGCTGATGACTCAGAGGACAGACAGTCAGAGTCTGTGACGTCACCAATACTGGAGCCCTGCCTGTGTTTGCTTAACATTCATAAACACCCGCACGAGGAACACAAAACAGCTGAACCAAGACATCTCTATACAGATAGTAAGTTTACCTCAGGGCAAAGCACAAATTATAAGATGTTCAGCTGTATGCTGTTTGTTATTAAGATCATTTATCAATATTCAAATATGACTTGTTTTATATAGTATTTACTTTTTTAGAGTAAGATGAAAATACATTTTAAATAAATATAACTTAATAATACATTCATGAAATATGCAAATGTGCACTTAATTATAAGCTTGTTTCCTCATGGGGAGCAAAACAATGTCTCCACAAGGTCAAACTCTACAGGTATTTCTATATTTATGGGGGATCTGGTCCCATAACATAGGGAATTCCAAATACACACAAATAAATTTCCTCCACTAGAGATAATAATAATAATAAAAATCGTTTTTGTAAACATGAGATTTTACTGGAAGAGGCTTGATTGCGTCAGAAGTGTAGGACATTTATGTCATTGCTAGGTACTGTGTAATTGTTTACAGAGACAGGTGTTGCAGTTTGAAGTAGCAGCTATTTTAAGAAAATACGTTTTCCTTAAGAAGCTCAGAGTCTCTTAACAACCACAGAGGAATACATAAACAAATCATTTTCTAACTAATAATTCAAAGTACCAAGAGAATGAGTCAAACTGTAAGTTATCCACACCCAATTTGTATGAATCACTAATTCAAGACTAAATGTGATGCTGAAACTGATATTAAGTAACGCCGAAATATCTTATTATTTTAAAATCCTGTTGAGTAAATAAATAATCCCTGAATCATCTGCTGCAACATTGTCTTTTCAATTTATTTTGGACCTAATATACAAGCTTATTTTGGAAATCCCATTCAGACAGGGCTGTTAAATTATATTTACAGTGATGTAAAGCAAATAGCTTAGAATATGTCATACTGAGGTGAAGCTAAAATGAAAGCTTTAAGTTTCTGCTCGGAAGACTCAATTGTTAGAGTCACTTATTACCTTTTCAATTGTCCAATCACGTTCTAATAATAGAAGTATAAAGGACCTGTGCTTACACTTGTCTGAGTTTGCAGATGCTGAACGCTTCACTCACCACCATCCACCCCACCACCACCAAGATGGTTTCCTCCCTCACCAATAACAAAGCTTCTTCTCTCCATCTTCCTTACCACCGCAGGATGTTTCTTCCCCTCCAACCACCCCACCACCACCAGGATGGTACCTCCTAAAACCTCATGGGGGTCGGCTGCGCCCCTGCCATCATCTTCAGGCAGGAAATGCTGAATCCATACCCTCAGACTGCGAGTTACGGATGGGGCCTGCGCCAAATACTTATCATATATATTGCTTGCTGGGTCATTAATAAATGGATGATTTGTTACAATATCTTGTCCGGGTCTTTCTGGTAGAACTGCTTTTCATGCTGCTTTCTGTGTCAGTAATATGACGTGCCAATTATAGTCTATTTTTTTTAATTTTTTACCATACAACGTCACAAGCAGAAGACTGTAGCTAACCACCGCAAACAGAACAAAACAAATCTTTTAGTAAAACGTCATGATGCTGATTACTGTAAATTCCAACTGTATGAGTCAAACTATTGTCCACGCCCAGTCACCAAGTTTATCACCAAAGCAAAGACTTATGCTGTAGTGATAAAATACATGACATGCATATAACATTATGAATTAAGGTTATTGTGAAGAGATTAGTATTTATTATTTCAAAACAACAAAGCAGTGATCTCAGATAAACGTGATGTAAATGTTCAGCACAAGTTAAAGGGAAATGCTCTGGACCTTATCAGGGAAAACTGTTATGGCTGATATATTATCTTTATAGGTTGAATACACAAATGTATCAGATTGAATAAAAGTAACACATTCAGTTAAAGTGACCTGACAAAAAAGAAATTAAATGAAGCATTTATGTAAACATTTATTTATGAAATCAAAAGCATTTTAAATGAATTAACACACAAAATGAAAATATGAAATGAATACAATGATTCCAGTAATAGAGACAATGAGACACATTGTGCAGACTTGAGCAATATTGCGGTCAATGATATTGCTGTGTGATTGCATCAGTCTTCATATGTGGTGACTTCAAATGAATGTCTGGATGCAGGAAAAACACCATATATATTTGATATGATGGAACGATGGAAACTGAAAAAATAAATAAATAAACACAAAACAAGTTCTTATTAAAAGAAAACAAACTGACCAAAAAAATGTATACCAATACTTGGTGATAATATTGCATGGACTTGTCATTTTTGAATTAAATCATCACAAGTGTGATTTTTAAAAATGTTGTACAAAATAAATGCTTTTCAAAATAAATGTATTGGTTAAACATTAGAGCATGCTAGTTTGATAAACAGTGCAATTTATTTCATATTTTATTTAATATCGATAAAATTGTCCACAGATAGCACTTTTTTTTTTACTCAAAAATTGATGTACATAAGCTCAGTTTAATGAGGCGTACGATGAATCAGTTACAAAAATCAACACAAAACCAGTCCTAATAGAAAGAAAACAAGCTGATAAAAAGATTGATACCAATATTAGGTGATAATATTGCATAACAAGATTTATAATGTATTATTTGAATACATTATAAGCAGTCAAAAGTGTAATAAGTTTGAATAAAATAAAAAATGTTTTAGTTATGCTCGTTTCTTTACAATTTACACAATCTTAATATGCACAGTTTTGTCATGCAAAAGTGACACAGAGAGATTAACATTAATTTTAACACTGTTCAGGTTTAATGTTTTAAAAAGCAGAAGTAAGCAGCCTTAACCTTATGCACTAAATAAACATAGAAATAAATAAATAAATTGGATCTAAGTGGGTTCTGCTACAAATATTGCTATATTTTTTTTTTTAACTTCACTTTATAACGTCACTTTCATGAGCATTTTTAATTGTTTCAATCAACTATTATCAAAATGATTTTGAAGTTGATGTAATTTCTCAAGTCCACAAAGTTGCCCATTCAAATCAATCACAGTTAAAGGCTGTTTATTTATTAATAAAGGTTTATTTATTAATAAACGTGCGATTAGTTGACTAATGCTTTACATAAACGACAATGAACACATTCTTTACTGAGAACAGTTAACCCATTTCTTCAAGAATTTATATCCCGATGGTTTTTACAACCATGGTTACAAGATTGCAGATGACCCTTGAGCAGTCGAATGAGGCACTGATACATATCTTTGTTAGCTGCTTCCACTTCATTTTGAAGTCACTTATCTCTTGCAGGGGCGTCGGACTGGGGGGGTAAAGGGTACCGAGTACCCAGGGCCCGAGGCAGGGGGGGGGGGGGGGGCCCTTAGAAGTCAGTTTTCTATACATACATATACATGCACTAACATTTGTATAGCATTTATGTACAACTAAAAAAGTTCCTGTGCAAAACTAAACTTGTAGTTAGGCGCTGGTTTGGTATAAAAAAGTCATTTTCATGCTGTGCAGGGCCCCACACCCCTCTCGAATCAATGCAAATGGTACGACCCGCAGGTCAGGTGCTTCTGCTGCGGACCCGCGGTGATTGAATCAGTTGATGAGACAGGAGCTGGAGTGAGCCGTGAAGAGTCATGTCTCTCCTTAAGAAAGGAAAATCAGGGGCTCAAAAACGAAAAGAGAAGCAGAATAAAGAGAGAAGGGCAAATGAGGGCAAGCAGTTGCTCACAATTTTTTTTGAAAAGAGAGGTGAGCTCCAAATGCATCATCAAGCATTGACATTGTTTTAACATAAATATCTACTCCAGGTAGAATAGCATACATTTATGTTTGCATTTATGAATAATATACCAATACTTTATAGTATCACACCCTTCATAGCGAGCAAACAATGTTTCTGATTATTGCATGGCTTGGCTGAATTCCAATGTAGAATGCGGTCTGTTATTTCTTGATAACAGACCGCTGCGAAGTATAACAGACCGTTGCCATGAAAAACAGCGCGTTGCTATGGACGCGGAACGGACTATTTTCTTTGGCGGAAGCAATAAAATCGTTTTTAAATCAATAAACTCCTTTTTAAATCAATAATTCGTGCAAATTATTTATTTATTTTGTGGGTAGCCATGTAATAAGCGGGATAATGTATAGAGAGGCGGTCGTTATAGCGAATAACAACCCCGACAGGCTGAACAGGACCCCGACACGAAGCGGAGGATAATGTAATCTAACGTTATACATTATCCCTTACGTAAATAACAGGGAGTGAGAATCAGACGGAGCTCAACACACTGCCACTCCAGGCAGCTGCCTAAACGCTTGTCTCCTCTTCTGCTGCAGTTCTCCCCACTCTCAGAGTCAGAAGTTTACATGAAAACACTGTATATTTCCCTCCATTGTCAAAATCTAACACCCGAGAAAACACAGATCGTTAGCGCCTATTTTACCGCATTGTTATGCAAATTAGCTCGCACACGCTCTTACATTAAGTACAGGATTGTTCTCAGTATAATAATGCACATCTTAATGATTGAAAAATGACTTATTTTAAAACATAATTCAAAGACTGAATGTCTAGTTTGGCGGTTAGTTTACCCTGTGATTCTATAGTCTAGTCTGCATTTATTTTAAACAGACAAATAATCATCAATTATCTTGTACTTAGCCTACACTTTTAAAAAAAAAGGTATTGTGACAATAAAGGATATTTTAGCAACCATTTGAAGCCATATATTTCAGTTTCAGAGTCAGACCCTGCAGCAGCAGGCCCCTCATCATCATACATGGCTAGGTGAAAGCAGTGACAGTGAGGTGGATGTGAGTGTGACAGTGAGACAAGGTGAGCTTTTTAACACTTAGTAATTAGTAATTACGTGTTAAGAGGAAATAAGCAAAATTAGTACATTGTTATTGTACACATTTAAACTTTAAAGTGTAATTACTAATTACAGTTTAAAGTTTACAGTTTAAAGTTTAAATGTGTACAATAACAATGTACCCATTTTGCTTATTTCCTCTTGTAGCAGAGGCAGAAATAGAAGATGAGGTTGATATTCATATAAGTGATCAGAGGGAAAGTGAAGAATGTGATGAAGGTAGTCAGGAGCAGGAGGACAGAGCTGAAGAGGAAAGAGAAGAGAATGAGAGACTTAGGGATACTGGAGAGGGATTGTCAGAGGACCCAGGATTATGGCCAACAACTCTTACTGATAAGCACAGGAAAACTATTGTTCAAATGCTAGCAAAAAACTGGACTTTAAAGACCTGATCAGCAAATTTGCGCATGCAAAGACCCGTCAATGGGCATTTAGTAAAAACTGACATTATTTAGTTTGTGTTTCAGACCAAAGTTTCTCTCATTTGGTATGGTCATTTTCAGAACTGCTTTACAGTATATTTGATTTAGTCCAGGTTTGGACCTTCTAGACCTTTGGTCATCTCAGTAAGTAGTACTTTCGACAATAAAACAAAAATATATTAATCAGAGTGTGGCCTATTTTGTTTACATTTTAAGTGTTTTTATGATAAAAATGCAATACCTTACCCATTGGTATCACTATGGTATTGGGGGCCCAGCAAGATGGTTTGTACCCAGGGCCCAAAATTTGGTGCTACGCCCCTGATCTCTTGCCCATACTTTGAGCTGAACTTGTTGACTCTGTCGAAAAGGACCCGAGCTTGTCTACGTAGTTATGTCAAGAGACCAATATCATTGACAAAACGCACATTGTTAATTGTTCTGGCATTTACACATGCTCTGTGGCTTTCCAGACCGTTGAGTGCGTCTTGTATAACATACTGCAGACAAGTGTTGAAGAAATCTGGAGAGAAATTGCATCCTTGTTAGACACTGACTATTTGGGGAAACCAGTCTGTTTGATAGCCCTGCTGAAAAATCATCCTTGCTTGTCACCAGCATAAGGTATGTTTTGCATGCTGGGTCCAGCATGTGATGGTGGTTGCTGGTTTGCTGGTTCCCAGCATGGTAAGCAGGTGTGCTGGTAGACCAGTATAAGGTATGCTGTGCATGTTGGGATTCTGGTCCACCAGCACTTGTTGTATTTGTGTGCTTGTATGACCCCAGCAAGACCACTACAAAACGTGTGTATGTGTAACATGTCACGTCTCTTAGTGTGTGTTCAGAGTAAAAGTAATTCTGAAGCAGTGTTGTAGTTAGTGAAATAAAGTAGATTTACTGAATTCTACATTCTACAAATGATGACTGAGCTTTAGTGATGACACCTACAGTTAGCAAGCATAACAACTAAAGATAAAAGGGAACATCTCACCAGTGGTTAAACAACTTCAAAAACAGAATTACCAAATTCACTTACTGCAAACCAGTTTGGCATTATTTCTTTCATATGGTACAGGTACATATGCAAAGGTTGCAGAAATCACTTTATGGTGTTTAGGGTACCCTTTAGTTAGGCACTTCCCAGATAGCAACATATAGTGTCAGCCCAGATGTGGCCCACATCTGGCACAGGTGAAATGATGATCTGGCTCACTTGTAGTGCGGAATGATGGTACTTGGGCAGACCGCTCCTGTTTTCAAATCTGGGCCAAAAACAGGCCATAGCAATGCCACATGTCAGCCAAGAGCAAAGAAATAAACCACACTGGACCTTATCTGAGCCACAAAATCTTGATATATTACTGTATTTATTTAGTCTTCTCAGCTTATTTAAACTTGTTAACAAGCAAAATCAGTAAGGAAAAAAAAGTGAAACAGATACTAAATAACTACAACTGACTTGAGCCACATCCTTAGAGTTTTGTTTGTGTGTATATAATGAGTAATATTGCTTGAATGTAGGAAGACAAGTCAAAAGACATGGGTCAGAGAGCACTCGTTAAAGAATATTAACAAACGAGTAATCATTAACTAACAGTCTGATCCAGATAACATTTTCAGAAACAATTTGAACATTTATAGTATTCTGATGGGTAAAGTCTCTGTATAAATTTAACTAAAGCAAAGCACTGAATCATGGACTTTTAAATATTATTTTAATAGTATGTGGCATTTAGTAGTATGTTTTTGTAAGCTTAAGTTAAATTTACATTCACATGTAACAACTGAATTCAAACTAAAAACATACAATGAGTATTGCTCAACAATTGTGTTTGGATTTAAAAGAACACTGCAAAAAACATTGTATTTTTCATGATGGTTACAGTGGGAAATAACATTGTAGACTGTGGAAAAACAAATCAGGGATGGTTTTAAATGCTAGTATTACTCAGTTATAATGAATACGAACTGATGTTGTGTAAAATGCAAAAATAATAATTATGCATACACTTCTGTTGGTCAATAGACCTGCTATTACTAGGGTTGTGTACCGAAACCCAACCGGTATGTAACCGAGTCAGAATGCAGATTTCATTACCTCATTTCGGTGCCACTCTGAAATGGCCCTATAAAAGATCATCACCACACATGATCGCTAGTTAAAGGGGTCATATGCTGCTTTTTCAAAGTTAATTATTTTGTGTATTTGGTTTAACAGAATATGCTGACATGCTTTAATGTTCAAAAAACACATAATTTTTCAAATACTGTACATTATTGTAGGTCTTCTATGCCCCGCCTCTCTCAAACGCATCGTTTTCTGCAAAGTCCCTCCTTCTGACAAGTGCAGTCTGATCTGATTGGCCAACTGACCCAGTGCATTGTGATTAGCCGAACACTACAAGCACTTGCACCTTTCCATAATCGTGAGCTTCATCTTTTAAAATAAATGTAAAGACAGTTAATATTTTCCTTAGTTTTACTATCAGTTCAAGCCCAAAACAGGAACAGAGTGGTGACAGACACAGTGATGAAGCTACCTACTGAGAAAACTAACTTGAACCTAAGTCAGAAATCTCTGACAATACAAATCGAACATCTTTGTAATGATGTTAGTGTTTATTTTGTTTTCACATTCTGAATTAATTGCCTACGTAGCCTAATAAACGCTCAAGTGTACACATAAATCTTGCCACATAACACCGCAGAAGTACTGATTATGAATGTGTCAGGGAAAAACAGTAAGGAGACTGCATTAACATTTTAATAATTTGATAAAATAGTGCTTTCTTTGTTTTCGGTTGAAGAGATGAAGTCGGCGACACTAACTCGTCATCTCCGCAATAGTGATGCACCTGTATACATGTGTCACACAGATTACATAATATGAGAATATTTGTTCAGATTTCACCCTCCACCCATACACTTCAATGGCGCAAATGTTGGATGTCCTGCCTGATGTACTGTATAACCATAGACTAGCTGTTAACGATCTGTCTGTCACGAACTGTGTGACTTAGCCAATGTTTTCTTTTATTTTCTGCGACTAAGTGGCCAATAAAATTTTGGTCGACCAAGCCTCTTCTGGCCAACTAAAGAAATTATGGGACAGCCCTACTTTTTAAAAGGTGTTAACTCAATATTACTGGTTTTTAAACTAAAGTACCTTTAAAATTCCTTATATTAGCGAACTACTTTGTCTTGTATTGTGTTAGTTTACCGAAAGCATCTTCTGATATCTCCTGAAAATATAGGTGTTCATACATACATATAAGTAGTTGCAGTGCAGATCCTTTGACAACTTGCTCTCCAATGTTCACGGACATTCCAATATGTCGGATGGCTTACGTATAGCAGCCCATAGAAACAGCCGCTAATAGAGGATCTACCTATGGCTGCCAAGTACAAAATCTGAGTGAACAGTGATAAAATAATGGAAGGAATGTTGTTCAGAGAGAAGGAATTGCTGCATGTGGCAAGATTCAAGTATCTACTCTGACTGCAAACTATGACTACTGTACAGACATCAGAATAAGAACAGCCTTGAAAGCGATGAGCGATCTGGACTATATCTGGAAAAATAAAACATCAAGAATGAGACCGTACAGATCCCTAACACTCCTGGTTGCTTTTTATGGTTGTGAATCATGGACACTTAGGAGTGCTGAAGAGAAACAACTACTTGAAATTGGAATGGCAACACTTAGAAAAATATTTGGAATTTGCATCAAAGACAAGATGAGAAACAATAACATCGGAAAGGCCCTCAATCAGATAGAAACGATCGTGCAAAAATTACATGAAAGACAACACTAGTGGCTTGGTCATTTACTTTGTTGGCAATCTTGTTTTTATCCATACATCGCATTGCACGTAAAAGTGGAAGGTACCACGAAGAGAGAAAGTTCAATAATAACATGGATGTCATCAGTGCTGGTGAAATACAACATTGGACCACAAGTTCTAAACAGAATTTTGCAATATAGAGACAGATGGCATTTTGACTTATATGAGAGCCCATGCTGAAGTGCAATAAACTGCATGGAGATATGACATGAAGAAAATATGTATATAAAACAGTTTTATTTATTTTTTTTATGTTGTAATATTTCATGTAATGAAAGGTTTATTCATTTACAATACAGTACATGGTCATCAATGGAGAAACCTGCTATTTTGCCATCTAATGATGGAGTTACAGGATCTACCAGCTGGGGCAAACTACCAATGCTGACCAACCAAACCTTGACAAAACAGTTCCATTCTGCATGGCCTGTGGCTAATTGCTTGCAATGTACATTATAACTAAAATTGGCAGCCTTGATACATAATCATAGAGACCATATTGTTCTTAAAGCATTTCTCAACTGCTGTTTGCCTATTTGAATATTGTTAATTAAATATGAGTTAATTTGCAATAAGAATAATTGTTTATGTCAAACTCAAAATATTTTATTTATTAGCTGCAAAGAGAATGAAACCATCAAAACTTTAAACTTTTTAATAGTTTATGCCTGTACACATAAAAATGAAAATGTTCTAGTTCAACTTGTTACTATGTCATGTTAATAATTTAATCACAATTCATTTTAAAAAATCACAAAAAGACAAAAAAGATTAATATTTTAAACAGTCCTGAATGTATATGTGATTACTGACTGCCATTTCCTCAGGCAACTTTGACAGATTCATGCAAATCATCTCCAAAAATGCATGACAGGAGCTTTCAGCTGAATACTTTCACATTTGAAAGCTGCTCTGTCAACTGCTATGTGATTATTTGTGTGTGTGTGTGTGTGTGTTTGTGTGTGTGTTATGTGTGTGTGTGTGTGTGTGTGTGTGTGTGTGTGTGTGTGTGTGTGTGTGTCTGTGTCTGTGTGTGCATGACTACATGAATAGAAAGATGTTGTTTATACACAGGTATTACATCAGTCAGAACATAAGCACAACACAGAATGCAGCTGAATAAAAATGTTCCTTATTCATATAAAAATTTCCTTCAAAAAACATTATAGTAATAATTCTCTCTTTTCTTTTCTAAATTATATATATTCAAGAGAGTTACAAATCCACTTCAGTAAAACATATCAGTAATGTTGCCATGTGCTCTTATGTAAATTGTCTTGACCCTGCCCATCTTGTTTTCTGATTATTGGTTCATTTGCTCCACCTGTGTCTCCGCTGTTACCCACCCCGTTTGGTCCATATATATTCTCTTTGTGTTTGCAGTTCTGTGCCAGTTCATCCTCGTACTTATCCTATAGTGTGCTTCCAAGCCATGCCAATTTTTGTTGCCAGTCGGTAGTTTTGGTTTGTTTTGTTTAATTGTATTATTAATAAAGCCCATTCTTTTGCGCAATTAAATCCTCGCCTCATCCCTTACCCACCTTACCCACCTCACCTTCACAGTAAAGGTAAAAGATTATCACATGCTGAATGGTTAATGTGTTTTAATGATCTTTCCACTGTAGGACATCACATCAAAAGCATTTAACATTTGTTTCAGATTATGAAGGTTATGAAATTAAAAGCATTGACTTGTTTCTGACTTGATGTTTTATACGATCAAGTATCATAAACTTAATTACAATACTTCAATACTTTCTAAGTGGTTTGACTGGAAGTAAATATAAATAGACCATAGATTGACATTCAATTTACATCTTGATGTAAATTAAAATTTATGTAAATTATATATGAAATTTATGTTGCATTGTCAAAATTTACATTACCATATAACATGCTGTCATTTAAAGGTATTGTTATCAGGGTCATGTTTAGTGTTTTGGGGGCCCTCAGCAAGTGGTAACGGGGCCCCCCTTTGTAGAAATCAAATTAAAGGTTAAGTTTACCCCAAAATAAAAATTCTGTCATAAATTACTCACCCTCATGTCATTCCAAACCCTTAAGATCTTCGTTCATCTTTGGAACACAAATTGAGATATGTTTGATGAACTCTGAGAGCTGACTTCCGGTCGGAACATCATCAGGATGGCCACATAGCAAGAGAGATATTAGAGAAATTCCCCCATACGCACTCAAGTTCGTTATTTCCAATGTAGGGGTGCGGTATGCACGCTCATAATGGAAGCGGTGCGACGCATTCGTTTTTTTCAGGCGCGTCCGCGCTGCATAGAGTTAAAAAACATCTCAACTTTTCAGAATGCTGCAAGCGCACCACGGGTCATGTGACAAGAACCAACCAAACAGCTTCAACCTTTCCCGTAACAACTTTGAAAGCTCAGCCAAGATGAATGAACAGCTGACCATAGCTATATGTGGATTGCCATTTTTTAAATAAATTTAGTAGCAGAGATACTGCAAGCAATTTTTAGTGCTGCAAATCCATTTATCCTTTGCTGAAATTTCCGCGTCTTCATAGAGAGAGCACGTCATGGTTGCTTAGCAATGGCAGACGCCTCAGGGGCGCAACTGCTCGAGCGCTTTGGAAAGAATGAGAAAGCAAAGCGTCTAGCGTTTTCCACACGTTTTTAGGCGTGATATGTGAACGGCCCCTTACACAGCAATAAAAATCTGATGGTAAAAATCGGAAGACAGGGGGTGAGAAAGATGGGGTGCAGCAACATTAGCAGCTAACAGGTTTAAGCTAGCAAACAACATGGAGAAATGGCTGACTTGGAGCTGATTCTGCGAGGACTAAGAGAGTTTTGCCAAGAAACTAAATAACAATTAAAGACAATAAAAGAAGAAATTGTGAAAGTGAATGCCAAACTGGACGAGGCAGAAGGGCAAATTGAGAAAGCAGAAGAGAGGATACAAAACACAGAGGAAGTCATCATGGCTATGCTAAGGCTGCACACTAAGATGGAGGACAAGCTGCTGGATCTGGAAAGTCACTCCAGACGCGATACCATAAGGATTTACAGGGTGCCAGAGGAAGCCGAAAAGGAATCAACAACGATGTTTTCGTTTGTGGAAAATTTACTACATGGGGGTCTCAAGTTAACTGAGGACATGCCCGACCTGCAGATCGAAAGAGCTCATGCCACCGGTGGATGCGCCACCACGCTCCATCATAATTAAGTTTTAAAGTTTCAAAACAAAAGAGTCAATACTTCGCAAGGCATGGCAGAGGAAGGGGTAGAAAATTAAATACTTGGATGTGTGAAGTGGGGATCATGGACATGTGGCGAGAGATAAACCCGACGAGCAGAGATTACTCACATTACTCACCCACTCACAATGTCTACTCGCACATAGATTACTTTTTTATGCTTAAAGGAGATCTTTGTAGGGTGGATAATTGTGAAATAAAAGCTAGCACTATTTCAGACCATAGTCCCATTTATATGTCAGTCCACCTGAATAATAAGAAGAAATCCACTCTCTGGAGACTGAACTCAAACATTCTGAATAACCTAGTTACTAAAGGTTACTTGAAAAGCTAAATTCAGCTGTACTTAGATAATAATGACAATGAAGAAGTTACTACACCTATTCTCTGGGATGCATTAAAAGCAGTGATTAGGGGCAAAATAGTAGCCATATCCTCATATGAGAAGAAAATGAAGGGAATAAAACTAAAAAAAATTGGAGGAAAATTTGAAGAGACTACAGAAAGAACATGCAAAGTCTTTCAAAGATGACAACAAACATAAGATTAAAAAAATAAAAAATGAAATAGATGAAATAAACACTAAGGAACTTTAAAAAATCTAATTTTCACAAAGCAACAATACTATGAGGTAGGTGGATGATCACTGAAACTTTTATCATATAGGTTAAGAAAACAACAAGCGGATAGAACTATAAGAAACTCTTCAACAAATGAAATAGAAACTAGTCTGGAAAAAATCCAGCAGTGCTTCCTAAAATACTATAAAATATTATATTCCCAGCCACAGAAAAAAAGTGGAATGACCTGAACTGGTTTTAACTTGGAGACAAGAAAGTAGGGATGAATTCTTATGGCTCTAGGCAGTTTGAGTCTGACCACAGAGGGATTGATGACTCTCTCAATTTCAATAGGGCCAAGGTAGCGAGGAGAGAGTTTCTTAGAATCTGTCTTTAAAGGAATGTCTTTAGAAGAAAGCCAAACTTTATGACCTGGTTGATACATGGGTGCTGTGATTCGACATAACGGTAAGTGAGGGTAAAGTTGAAGTGACAAAAAAATAGGGCCCAACAACGCTTGTCTAGGAATTAGACGCTTAGCAATTTGTATGTAGGCTACATTTTTATGGTCAGTCCATACCAAAAATAGTTGTTCACTTCCCTCAAGCCAATGTCTCGTGTTCCAAGGCTGACTTCATCAATAATAATGCCAATAATTCCCGGTTCTCCACATCATAGATACGTTCAGCAGTGCTCAAGCGAGGAGAGAAAAAAAAAAGCACAAGGATGAAGCTTCTGATCTGTAGCAGAACGTTGGGACAAAATAGCTCCTACACCAGAATCAGAGGCATCCACTTCTACGAAGAACTGCCAAGATGGATCTGGCTGAATTAGCACAGGAGCTGAGGTAAACAGTTCTTTAAATTTGCCAAAGGCCTGATCAGCCTCCTGAGTCCACTTAAAAGGGAAAGAGGACAAGTGAGGCTGGTGAGAGGAGCTGCCACACGACAATAATCCCTAAGAAAATGGCAATAAAAATTTGCAAAACTCAAAAATCATTGCAGTTGTTTAAGGGTGGTAGGTTTTGGCCATTCTGTCACTGTCTGGATCTTCTCTGGATCAGTCTTTACCTGCCTGCTCTCAATTACATAACCCAAGAAGTAGACAGAACTGACATGAAATTCACACTTCTCCACTTTTACAAACAGTTTGTTTTCGAGAAGCCTTTGCAGAACTAAAAAAACATGGCTGATATGTTCAGAAATGGTGTGGGAAAGATTAAGATGTCATCCAGATATGCAAATATGAAGTTGTGAGAAAGCCTCTGAGGACATGATTGACCAAAGCTTGGAACACTGCTGGGGCATTTGTAAGTCCAAAGTGCATCACCAAATTGTCCAAGGGGCATGTTAAAAGCGGTCTTCCATTCATCTCCTTTTATTCTAACCAGATGGTAAGCATTCCGCAAGTCCAGCTTAGTGAAAACTGTGGCTCCATGAAGGAGATCCAATGCAGAGTTAATAAGAGGTAAGGAACAGTGATGCGCGGGTTGATCCGAAATGAGTGGGTGCCTGCGCTCCCCCACGGTTACCCGCGGTTACGAGTAATCCAAAAATATTTTAATTTAATATTTTATTTAATATTCGGGTTGCGGTCGGTCGGGTCGTTTGAAATAAAGATGCCAATTAAACCTTTGTAATTTATATAATACTAGACACAAATTGAATTACATAGGCCTACACTTTATTGGCTGAATAACTGGCGCGATTATAGAGTGACCACCTGTCCCGCTTTACGTTGTACTGTACAGCAATTTTACCCTTTGTCCCACTTCACACAAATTCAGCATCTGTCCCGCTTTTTCATTGGACCCTGCCTAATAAATACACGGATACATCCATAGGCATACTGTTAACTTATGCCCAATAGTTCAGAGGAGAGCAATTCAAGCGTTAGTTGATAGGCTGAATCGTACGTCAATCAAACTGTTGACTGTTGCACGAATGCCACCTCAACAATCTCAAATTGGAGAGCGCACGTGCTGTCCGGTCAGGTTAAGCAGCTATGGCTAGTGTGGCCACGAAACAGAGAAGATGCACTTTTAATAGCGAATGGACCACAACATACTCTTGGTTAAGACCTGTAGATGGTGAAGCAGAGAGAGCTTTTTGCATTTTATGCAAAAGCAGTTTTTCTGTGGGACATGGTGGAGAATACGATGTGAAGCGACATGCTGCATGTGAGTACCACAGTAAAAAAGCACATCATTAAGAAACATGCAGATCAGTGCAATAGTTCTCAATAAACCAAATGACCCACAGGCTGACAAAGTTTCGGCAGCAGAAGTGACGAGCATTTCTGCCATTGTTTCTCCAGCGATCGACGATGTCTTCAGCTAAACACCTCGCCGATCGAAAGGGGGATATGTAGCAGAAATGACTCGAACCAGACAAATTAAAGAGTCGATCAGGGCTGTGGCTGAAACACGAGCCGAATTCCTCAGTAAGGCAACAGGAAGTCATAAAACATTCTGTGCCACAAGTCCCAAGCAAGATGACTAACCAACCCTTTCACAGGACTGCTTTCAACATTAACACCACTAGAACAATTATTGACAATTTTAATTCGGATAAGAGATTTGTCAAATTTGTTGTTCGTAAGTGAGATGCAACGTCGGACATCACATGTAAACCCATGAGAGTTAAACACTTCCCCCACCTAGCAGAACCAGACTGAAATTCCTAAGGGGGGGGGGGGGGCTTTGAACCTCTGGTCTCCACAGAAATCTTTGTCAGATAATGACAAAGAAACTGTCTTTTGTACATATATATGGACCAAAATGAACTCCAAAATGACTTCTAAATGAATATCAGTCCATCGTTTAACTCCATATTTATTTATATGTAACCCACACATTTGACTATCATGTCATAATCACTTATTGTGTATGTCTTTTAATAACTATGGGATAGCTTAAGGATACATATTCATGTCTAGTATCTATGTAATCGAATCTGCTTGCTTGAAATAGTCCTGACCATCAATTATTTGTCAAATGTATCATATTCTTGTTATAGGAATCATGTACAAAATTAGACCCTGCAAGAGCGGGAAAATTCGGACCACATGCTTGGTAAGAAAACATATGATTTATGATACCCCCGGGCCAAGACAATATCTGATTGGTCAAGACAACATTTGAGGTGTGGCCAACAGGCCAGTTTAAATACTCAGGACACCATAAAATCTTGCTTTTAGTTGTTAGCTTTGCTTCTGCTACTAGGCATGCCTGCTTTTAGTTTTTAGCTATGCGTTTAGCTTCTGCTGTTAGTCATGCCTGCTTTTAGTTTGCTTTTAGCTTTGCTTCTTAGTTTTAGCTTTTAGCCATGCTGTTTGTCATCACTGTTCTTTGAGCGCGGTTCCAGCGTGCTTCAGCCTGCATGCCTGCTGCTATTTAGCCATGATGAGAAGAAACACCACCTAGTCTCGTCAAACTTTACTTCTTTTCTTTTCCGTTTGAGAGCTTCGTGTTCTGAGTTAAGTTTTGTAACGTCGAGTTCAACTTCAACCAGCCACACAACTCTGCATCTTCAGCCAACGCCCAACCACGGGCATACCCAAGACGTCACTTCAACGACTACTGAACTTCCAGCCAATCAGTGACATCGGGATACCCCTTTCAGCGACAACAAAGGGGACTCCCTTTTCACAGGAGACGCAAGTAACTTTACCTCCAGACTGTGACCTTTACTGGTGTATCTAATATAATTTTAACCTCATTGAGGAACTCAATGCGAGGGTTAATTAAGTGATTGATGGCTGTTCATGTCTATGCAATTTAACGTATTGCTGTAAACTTGGGATTCCACATCTCCATTCTCTTAAACTCATCTTTCCCTAACTTTCGATCTTCCTGCAACTTGTGTGAATGTGTGAGTGCGTGCGTTTATGTGTTAGATTAGTTTATATGTCTTAGATTTATCTAATAAAGCCTTATTCATATTGAAAAGAGAAGTATATTGTGTTTTGTGCTTACAAGTTAATGTCTTAAACTGCCGATCTTGTTACTGTGCTAATTGATAGTGTTTTCACTATACTTTGGATATTAATATCCAGCGCAGATTTGATGTTAAACGGCTCGTTCAGTGAATCGCAGGGCGTCTCCGTGATCAGCCGTGAAACAGTGATTCTGTTCAAATTCCCTTTAAAATCTTAAATGATTCCCTTTGAGCTAAATTGACCTGTTTCCCTTACAACAGAAATGTTATTTCCTATTAAGTAGATGAGTAAACTGCTTTCAATAAATTCAAGCAAAAATATGTATTCATATGACAATTGAATACAACAGATTTAAATCATTAAAGCCACAACTTTAATATTAATACATCGGAATTCATATACATTCACACTTTATGTTAGATGATTTATGTTTTTTAGCTGCCAATATGTAAGTATTTGTAAGTTTTAATGTTATAAATACATCAATGTTGTACGTTTTTTGTGTTTGAAAACGTAAGTAAATGTACATGTGGTAGAACCACACTTAACGTAAAAATACACACGTATTCTCATGAGATCACGTTGAAAATGCAGTAGTTGAAAACAGTGTTGGGTAATCACCATCTATATGTGTATTTGCATTGCTTTGACCATTCTTTGTAGACCTCATCTTCCTGCAAGTCACAATTGGTCGAACTTTTCAGTCATTGCCTTCAGAATGTATAAAAACAACAGGAACAAAAGCCAAAACACCATCTTTTGTATTATTATTTTTTTTTACGGATTTCGAAATCCTGGCATGGAAAAGAGGTCAACCTAGTTATGAGGTATGAGATCAAGTTACAAAGCTACAAAGACAAGTTACTGTGCTTTCAATAAGACATTCTTGATAGTAGTTCTCTCTTTCCTCATAATGTATCCTAAGAGACAAAAAGTAAAAAGGCCCAGGCCTTACCTCAGAATGCCGGTCTTTGTTGCAGTGCATACTGGGATTTGTTTTGTTTTGCTGATAGTTCATGTAAAAATAAATATTATGTCATTGTTTTCTTACCATCATGTCATTCTAAATCTATATACATTTCTTTCTTCTATGAAATATATACATTTTGAAGAAAGTTTCCATAGTTTTTGTCAGTTGAAAGTGGTGTCCAAAATCACATAATAACAATACAAATATTTTCTCTTGCATCTTTTTCATTCCCAAAACAGTTTCATAAGGAAGGAATTGTTGTTTATGTTATGTATGTCTGTCATAATCAAGGAAAAGATTATTAGCTAGAAATTGAGTTTGTTTAGATATAAGCAAACTGGAAACAATTATATTCTCATTACAAAAGAAAATGTAAAGCATGTGGGGATTGCCGAATAAGCACGGGCAAAAATGTGGTGCCCTTTAACAGGACTGAGCTAATTGTGTTCTCACACCTACACACACGCATTCTAAGCTTTACAGGAATAGCATAGTTTAGACTACTGAAGGATTTTAAAGACTTTTGTGATGCTTCCAACCTCAAACATCCTTTCCAGGGAAAAGTCATTGATACTCTTATACAACACATTAAGAAATCAAGTTTCACTGAGTATACTCATATGATCATGGAGATTACACTAGGAAGAAAAATTAACTTGAACTTGCTAGTAAATTTCACAGTTTCAAAGAAATGGCAAGTAACATTAAATTAAACATCACATTTTGAAGTAGAAAAACTAATAGCATTGTACTGTAAAACATACTGCAGAAAATCTTTGTTTTATTTACAGCTTTGAAATTTTGTTAGTGCACACATAAAGTTTGATTGTTTATTTATATAGACAAAAATCATTTAGACAGGAAAGGCATACTAATAGGTTATCCTGCACTAATGTATATAATGTCACAAGCTTTTTTGGGTTTTAAAATTTAAATTAAATACTGTAGAATTGCAGAAAGGTGTGGTTGGTATAAAATTACTATTAAATACATTTCATGAACAAAATCAATTTGTCTACAAACTTTAACTGGTAGCAGGTAAAATAAAATGTCATCACAATTTGAAAAAAAAAAAAAAAAGATTAGCAAGTAGTAAAAATATTTTAAAGGATAAAAATAATAATAATAAAAAATGTTTAATTTCTTTTGCTTGAAATATTTTTAAAAAGTGTTCAAAACTAAAACAAAATCTTTATAAACACTTCAAACGTTGGTCATACATTAGAGGAACATAGTTACAGTTATTTTGCAATATAATTCAATGATAAATGTAATAAAGTGTCCAGATACTGTATGTACTTTACAATTTAATTTTGCATATTTAAAAACAAATCACATTTGAACTGTGCACTTATATATATACACTCACCTAAAGGATTATTAGGAACACCATACTAATACTGGGTTTGACCCCCTTTCGCCTTCAGAACTGCCTTAATTCTCCGTGGCATTGATTCAACAAGGTGCTGAAAGCATTCTTAAGAAATGTTGGTCCATATTGATAGGATAGCATCTTGGCATCATAGCATCCAGGGCACGAAGCTCCCGTTCCACCACATCCCAAAGATGCTCTATTGGGTTGAGATCTGGTGACTGTGGGGGCCATTTTAGTACAGTGAACTCATTGTCATGTTCAAGAAACCAATTTGAAATGATTCGAGCTTTGTGACATGGTGCATTATCCTGCTGGAAGTAGCCATCAGAGGATGGGTACATGGTGGTCAAAAAGGGTTGGACATGGTCAGAAACAATGTTCAGGTAGGCCGTGGCATTTAAACAATGCCCAATTGGCACTAAGGGGCCTAAAGTGTGTCAAGAAAACATCCCCCCCACCATTACACCACCACCACCAGCAGCCTGCACAGTGGTAACAAGGCATGATGGATCCATGTTCACATTCTGTTTACGCCAAATTATGACTCTACCATCTGAATGTCTCAACAGAAATCAAGACTCATCAGACCAGGCAACATTTTTCCTATCTTCAACTGTCCAATTTTGGCTAGCTCGTGCAAATTGTAGCCTCTTTTTCCTATTTGTAGTGGAGATGAGTGGTACCCGGTGGGGTCTTCTGCTGTTGAAGCCCATCCGCCTCAAGGTTGTGCGTGTTGTGGCTTCACAAATGCTTTGCTGCATACCTCGGTTGTAACGAGTGGTTATTTCCATCCAAGTTGCTCTTCAGCTTGAATCAGTCGGCCCATTCTCCTCTGACCTCTAGCATCAACAAGGCATTTTCACCCACAGGACTGCCGCATACTGGATGTTTTTCCCTTTTCACACCATTCTTTGTAAACCCTAGAAATGGTTGTGCGTGAAAATCCCAGTAACTGAGCAGACACCAACAACCATGCCACGCTCAAAATTGCTTAAATCAAGTTTCTTTCCCATTCTGACATTCAGTTTGAAATTCAGGAGATTGTCTTGGACAGGACACACCCCTAAATGCATTGAAGCAACTGCTATGTGATTGGTTGATAAGATAATTGCATTAATGAGAAATTGAACAGGTGTTCCTAATAATCCTTTAGGTGAGTGTATATACTCAAAATATATAAAAAAAAAACCTGGCTATGCGTTCTATATTAGACTAACTGAGACTTGTCATGGTACTTGTATACTGTTGTTGTTCTCTTGTTGACCTGACTGCTTCTATTGTCCTCATTTGTAAGTCGCTTTGGATAAAAGCGTCTGCTAAATGATTAAATGTAAATGTAATGTAAATACACACACACAAAAATATATTGAAGTAATCTCCACAACAATAGATTCTTACTACAGTATATCACAGATGTTGTTAGTCTGAAAGTATGGGGAATCCCAGCAGAAAGTATTTGTGGCTTAAGCAAAGCAGTGAAAGCACAGGCCTTGAAGCATTGTGTAGATGTATACCTGTACAGACACCTACACGCAGTACAATGACATGCAGAGTCACGGTTTCATTCACACTAGATTCTGTTTTGTTCAAATGCATTAAGGGAAGTGCTTTGATTCAATCAAACAATCTGCACTGTAGGTGTACATTTCCTCAAAAAGCAAAACAATGTTTGGAATCCAGAGCAATTAAATCACTGTAAGTGAAGTTTCTGGATCATTCAGTCACAATGAAGGAATTTAGGATTTTCTTTAAACAAACCTTAAAACCTTTAGATCTGAATGTTTGAAATAATTGGTAACACGCCTTTCTTAATGAGGTTCACGTTTAGAGTGAACAGGAAAAATGCTTTAAATCTTTTGGTTGGAATAGGTTAGAGTTATGTTCATGTTGATTTCATGTAGTTTTGAAAAACTGCTACACATTAAAAAAAAGTATTAATCAACATTATAACACAAATAGCTCAAACAAAAATGAAATTTCTGTCTGTTACTCTAATGCCTTTTCAAACCTGTAGGACAATTTATGATCAGTAAATAACAGACTTTTGGGGTAAATAATACCTTATAGTAATTTATTGAACCAGCAATATATATTTATCGACTGACGTATTTTAGAAATCAAATGTTTACTTAATAATGTCAAATACAAAAAAGAGTTGTAATAATAGAAATGATGACCACTTTAATCTTTGTGCATTTTATTTCTACTTTTGTGATGTTATATATCAAATACAAGCAGAATGTGATCAAAAATCATATTATAATCCACATTAAATCAAATTATAATCCAGATTTAATCACAGATTTATTTCTTTTTACTATTAAAAAATATTCAGTAACATCAGAGAAGCTTTGGTCTGTGGACATTTCTTATCATTAATTTCCAATTTCCTGTTTTTGCTCATTCACCTACACTCCCCAGTCCCCCACACAATTTTCACAGTAAACTGAATGTATATATTGTTATGTATACATTTTTATATCTTAGAATTCCTCTTTAATGCAACAATAACGCTTAATGGCATCTCATATGATAGCAAATTTCAAAGTGTCTGCAAAAGCAATGCACAGAGCATGTCATCTACAGCAGGATGTTATTGCATCACACCTTACAGTGACTCATGTGCTTGAAATCCTTTTCATGTTATTCCACACTAGAAAGGGAGTGTTGCTTTCACAAGTCACAACTTTATAATTACTCAGTTCACTGTGTCAGATAAAGCAAATCTTTATCAGACAGGAAGTACTGTATATCTTTATATGAATGTGTCAGTTGTCTACACTGTAAAATCCAAGTTTGCCTTACTGAGTTGTTATACTTTTGTTCATCAATGAGCTTTTGTAAAATGTATTTTTCATAAATGTCTTGACAGGTTGATAATTAGGTTACTATAATCCTTGAATAATTTGTAGTAATATGCTGAAGTCACACACAGACTTAAACATTCAGCACAGGAATCACAACCACAATAAAATTGCATTTATTTGTATTAATTGTATCAATAACCATTTTATTAGCTCTTTTTGTTGTGCTACTACTGATACAAGACAGCAAATAAAATTGGCAAATAAAACAACTAAATCTGTAATCTGTAAAAAAAAAAATGTCGCAATAATGCCCGTTGGGAGTCAGAGAGTAGCTATACTAAGTAATGAGTAAACCTAAATTAAGTGATGAAGTACCTCCTACATTTCTTTTTTTAGTTACTAGAACTCTCGTCTAAGTAAACTATACTGAATTTGTCAGTACAACATACTATTCCTATTTCATTTTACTTAGTTTTTGCAAGGCTATTTTTTTTCATGCTTTTTTAAGTAAGACCAACGTCCCTAGGTTACGAATGTTACGAAGCAGGGGTGCCGGGAGTATGGCTCTGCGACGCAGCGTCTCGTTCCTTCGAGGAACTAGGGTTACATTCGTAACCTAGGGACGTTCCTCTTCAGGAACTCGAGCTGCATCGAGCGCTCTTGGGGAACGATGTGCCAACGCTGCCAGACTACCAAACCCCTGCCTAGTGTGTATCCGAAGAGCACAGCTAAGGCAAGAGGACAGAAGAGCCAGGAGCGGCTCGCATATCAAGTTTTTAAAATCTGGCAAATGTAGAGGGCGTGGACCAATAGAGGAATACGGGACCGTACTGGAGGTCTCAGCCTCAGTGCACCGCGGAGGAAACGTGTAACTAGGGGGTGCCTACCCACTGACTGACCAACAAAAGGGACGTGGTAAGCAGCTATGGCCGCCACGTACACCTTTAGGGTGGAGTGAGTTAACCCTGCAGAGAGCCTAGCTTGTAGAAACTCCAGAACTGTACCAACCGGGCAGTTAACAGGGTCAAGCTGGCGGTCTCTGCACCATGAGGTGAAGAGTTTCCACCTCAGGGCGTACAGTTTCCTCGTAGAGGGAGCTCTGGATTGGAGGAGGGTCTCAACAACCTCAGTTGAGAGACTGGAAGCTATGAATTGTACCCCCTCAGGGGCCATACCCACAACTTCCACAGCTCCGGGCGAGGGTGGATTATTTTGTCCTGCGCCTGAGAGAGTAGATCTGTCCTGATCGGAATCTCCCATGGAGAGCCGTTGAGGAGAGAGATCAGATCTGCGAACCATACTCGGCCCGGCCAGAACGGGGCTACTAGTAACAGACGGACCCCGTCTCGGCGTACTCTCGCCAGAACTTCTGGGAGCAGAGCGATGGGCGGAAAGGCGTACAGACGAAGCCTCGGCCAAGTCTGTGTCATGGCATCTAGTCCCAGTGGATCTGGGTGAACTAGAGAGAACCAGAAGGGACATTGCGATGTCTCTCGAGTCGCGAAGAGGTCCAGCTGAGCTTTGCCAAATATCTGCCATATCTGCTTCACCACCTCTGGGTGAAGCATCCATTCCCCGGGCCTCGGCCCCTGTCTCGACAGCATGTCTGCTCCCACATTCAATCTCCCAGGAATATACACTGCTCTTAATGAGAGGAGTTTGCCCTGGGACCACAGGAGGATCTGGTGTACCAGCTTGTATAAGGGGCGTGAACGCAGACCTCCCTGGTGATTGATATGAGAGACCACCGATATGCTGTCGGTGCGCACTAACACATGACAGCCTCTCAGGTCTGGGAGGAAATATCTCAATGCTCAATATACTGCTAGCATTTCTATACAATTGAAATGGACAATTCCTCGGGGAAAACCCCTTGGTCTTGAGCCACCACTGTAGGGGCCTCATGTGCAGGAGGCCAAAAGGTATCACATTGGATGCAGCTGCCATGAGCCCTAACAGTCTCTGAAACTGCTTGACAGTGAGTGACTGGCCTTCTCCGACTCTCTTAACTGAGGAAAGGATTGACTCGTTTCGAGCAGGAGACATACGTGCCTGCATCGTGATTGAATCCCATACTATACCTAGATAAGTGGTTCTCTGAACTGGAGAAAGTACACTCTTCTTGGCATTCAGTCTAAAACCCAGCTCCCCCATATGGGCGAGAACGACACCTCGATGTCGAACCGCCATCTGCTCTGACTGAGCTAAAATCAACCAATCGTCGATATAATTCAGAATGCGGATGCCCTACATCCTGCATCTACACATTTCGTGAACGTGCAAGGCCGAAGGGAAGTACTCGATATTGGTAGGCTTTGCCCCCAAAAGCGAACCTCAGAAACTTCCTGTGTTGTGGAAGGATGGATATGTGGAAGTTTGCATCTTTGAGAGCTATTGTGACAAACCAGTCCTCGGATCTGATTTGAGCTGCAACCTGTTTGACAGTGAGCATTTTGAACTTCAGTGATATTACTGAGAGGTTTAATTGACGTAAGCCTAAGATCGGACGCAACCCTCCATCCTTCTTTGGAACTATGAAATACCGGCTGTAAAACCTGGATTCCCTGTCTAGAGGAGGGACCACCTCGATGGCCTACTTCCTTAATAGGGTATTCACTTCTTGTTCAATCCCCATAGCCTGCTGGGGGCCGACGACTGTCAGTGTAACCTCATTGAACCTCGGCGGTGGACGGCCGAACTGAATACAATAGCGTCTTTCTACTGTGTGCAGGACCCATTGAGATACATTTGGCAGTAGTTTCCATGCTGCTAAATAATGTACTAAGGGAATCAGTCTCTCGAGACTGATCTCTGGTGTAAGAGGCCCCCGAAGGGGTGGCGGGGTCCGCTACGCTCGCAGGTGGACATAACTGGGAGTGACACTCGCGGGAGACCGCTGTGCCCTGAAACACTGGCAGGGTTGGCAGACCGGCCTCCAGAGGCCACTGGGGTGAGACGGGCACCTTATAATGAGGTGGACACCGCTCTACCCCAGTAGGGGCAACCCTCATGGTCACTGTGCCTGTGGCGTCAGGACATCTTTGTTGAGGACTTCCTAGCTTCGATAATTGCACGAAGATCTGATTTTGCTTTGGAAGTCCCCGACTCAGAGCGACGCTTAGACCCAAGGTCCCGGCGTGGGGGAGCACGAGTGGCAAAGCTCTGCTTTTGAGCCTCGCGGTATGAGGAGCTCACTTGTGGCGTTGGTATCTCCCGCCCAGATAACCGAGAGCGACGAGGGAGGAAACTCTGGAACCCTGTTTGCGTGCCTCCTGGAACCTGTCGACGACGGTATTGACTGTGTCGCCAAACAGGCCCAAGGCTTGAAGCGGGGCGTCCGGGAGGCAGATCCTGTTACGCTCTCTTATCTGAGACAGGGTCAGCCATAAATGCCATAGACCGCCCAATCGCGCGAGCGGTCTCTTTGGTGGCGCGGAGGGAGAGATCAGCGGTCCGTCTAAGCTCTGCAATATCGTCGGACTTGATCCCCTCTCCCTTGTCAACATCTCTCAGCAGGTCAGCCTGATATGCTTGGAGGACGGCCATAGTGTGAAGGCACGCCCCCGCCCGACCTGCTGCCACATAGCCCTTGCCCATTAACGTAGATGTTGTCTTTAACGGTTTTGTGGGCAAGGCAGGAGCCTTCAGAGACGACGCCGAACTGGGTGACAGATAGCTCGCAAGCGTCTGCTCAACCCGGGGCACCGCTCTGTACCCCCGCTCATCGAGCCCCGCGACATTGCCGTAATACTGAGAGTCGGGGCCGAAGAGACGGGTCGAATAGGGGTGTTTCCACGACCTCGCTATTTCTTCATGGAGGTCGGGAAAAAAGGGAAGGCTCCTGGCTGGAGGTGGCTGTCTCGGCTGCTAATGTAATTTACTTTTCTGCGGTTCATATTTTTTCTCTGCAGGCCACTCGATTTTTAATTTATCAACTGCACGAGTAACCACCTCCAACAGCTCCTCATACTGGGGCGATAGGGGTGGCGAATCCCTACTAACAGTCTCCACATCCACCTCATCAGATGAAGAGAGGTGGAGTGTCGACCCCTCGCCCTGGGGGGAAGAAACCGATGAGCGTGCTTCCGAACCCAGGGTTTGGGCGCCGGATCTGGCAGATGAGGAAGGAGACACTTTGAAATTCTCCATACCTTCCGCCAGATCCACCTGCGAACCCCACGAGTGCAGCAGCCGCTCTGCCAAAAGCGTTAGACGCAGCTCGAGTTCCTGAAGAGGAACTAATAAGATTTTACAGTGCATGTGTAAAGCTTTAAAAACTGAATTAAAAACACTAACCCCAGGTTCACAGACAAGACGTTAACCAAATCCCAGACTAAAATGAATGTCTTAGCTGTGTCAACTGAATTAATCATCAACTGAATCACATTCAATCATAACTTGAAAAACCTTGCCAGAATGTTGCTAAAGTTTTGAGTTCTCTATTAGCTGGACCCCTCTTAACAACATCTCACATGAGATTGCATCAATTAGCAAACAACGATCCAATCAGTTCCCAATGGACAAAATCAAGTCCCATTGTTCATTTTTCATCTTTTGACAAGCCATTCACTCTGATATACATAAGCATAAGAAAGGAAGATGACCTCATGCCAAATTTAAAGCGCAGTCAAATTAGTGAAACTTTAACTTAATAGTTTAGTAATGCATGAAGGAACGTTGGTCAGCATGATTAATTCACAAATTCAAAGTTCAACTTACTTGAAATCATTGTGAAACCAGTGGAAAACTTCCCAGTCTCACATATTCTTTGACTGGAATGAATTAAATGATAACATTCTCCCTGGGGAATTTCACAGCTCAAAGGGACATTCCAAACGACTATAAACAACCGGATCCCTTCAGGAAGGGCCCTTCTACAAGGTTGCTAGCTAAATTTTACATGGCATGGTCACTTCAAGAAAGTATTTTTGCAATCTGTAGTCATGTTGTGAAAAAGATCATGTTTAATTTAAATTTTATTTGTGTTTTTTTTGTTGTTGTTGTTGTTGTTTTGTTTTTTTTTGTTATAGTTGTTATAGCTGCACAGCTATCTATTTGATTTTTGCATTTCCTGAGTAAATGTGGTTCTGATACTCAGTGGAGAGAAGACAAAGGTAAAGATACTGTGTCTATGGTACAGTATCAATCAATAAAGCATACAGATTGTGAGCAGACTAAAGTTACGGGCCGATGTGTGTTTGGTTCGGAGTTCATTGGGATTCTATGTTGTATTTCCCTATGGTGTCATTAAAGACTGCAAGTGTTATTCCTAATTATCTGATAAGTTGTGTTATATGATATATTTCCTCAGTTATAAAAGGAATTGTGAAATATTATTTCTCACATGTTTGGCTACATGAAGTTATAACGACTTTTTTAAAGGGATCTTAAAGGGATCTTATTGTAGAACCACACACAACATGAATCTCATGAATAACACTAGTGCTGTCATCACATCACACACCCAGCATCTCATGATACATACATTGTTTGTTTTTTTGCACAAGCCTATGCAGTTTTATTTAATATGGAAAACATACATATGACAATTTGCTACAAGTGTGCATAACTACATTCTCAATTTGATCTGAAGCAATAAATTGAGTGAATCTGATTTAATTTATTGCACGCTTTATTATTATTATTATTATTATTATTATTATTATTATGAAAGTCCGTTCTTCACTGGCTCTGAATACACATACAGACAAATCATGGGTCACAGAAGGGGATGCTCCAGACCAAATTATTTAAGCTAAGCATCAGCATTCACAAACCACTGTTATTTTTAACAGAAAATAATGCAAGGACCTCTTAATCATGACTTTATACATTGTAAATGGGAAGTTTCCAATAGCACGTGAAGACAGCAGAGAAGCTCTTGCTCAACACAGTGGAGTGAATCATTTTTTTAACTTTGTGGTTTAATATTTTATTTTATTATTTTATATTAGTCATATTGTGCGCGGTAACACACGTCCCTCTCACAATATATTGCTTTAAAGATCTATCGCTTTTGCTGCTCAGAAATATTCACACAATCATGCAGCACATGTCAGAAGATCTGCGTGGTTAGCGCTCACACTCACTGATCTATATATAACTTGCAGTGTTGGGAAGGTTACTTTGGAAATGTAATAGGGTACAGATTACAAGTTACCCTGTTTAAAATGTAATAGTAGTGTAACTTTTTCAATTACTTTATTAAAGTAATGTAACTAATTACTTTTGAGTACTTTTTGACTACTTTTCTAAATATGTGAAAATTAAAGAATAATAAATAAAAGCATATACATCAACTTAAATACAGTTATCTAATAAGCATGTGACGTATTCTGTGTAATAAACTCCTGAAACATTGGTGTTTTTTTGAAACTGCTGTCTCTTTGTATATGGTGATAGTTTTCTCAAAATAAGTAAAATGCACATGAAGTGACACAGAGCAGTTCTAGAAATTATGTTTATGTGCTCGTGTACTCCTATATTGAGATGGCAGAGGTTGAAAACACTGCGAGCTTCAGTAGGCCTATGTGTAGTAAATGAAACCATGTCTTTGCCATTAATTTACAGGAGGGGCGGACTGGGAAAAAAATTCAGACTGGAAAATTCTAACTTATACAAACAAATTCATGGACAAAACTATTTTTTGTATGGACCTGACATAAAAAAGGTTTAAATCTTTAATTTGGGGACATGCAAAATAATTAAAAGTTCTCTCCTGAACTGCACCTTCGCTTCCATTTTTCACTTCAGTCTCTTTATTTTGCCCTGTTATCCATCTCTCTCATGACTTTAATACTCAAGATTGAACAAAACTATACTTTACAATACAATACTCTACAATACTACAATATCTTTATAGAAAAATCCTAATACTGTACACTAGTCATGTTTTTCCCTTACAAAAAATTACCTTGCTTTTATTAGTCTATATAAAAGTAAAATAACCTAGTTTTTTTGCAAATGGATTTGTATTTATTTTTAAATAAATAAATTTGTAAAATAATTTAACATTTTTGGTTATCACAGTTAAACAATAGTAACCATTTTCTCTAGATTTATAGTTAAATATTAAAATGTTAATTTTCGTAAGGGTTGTGTTGTTGTCTGTCGTAGCTCCCCCTAAACCTATAAAAAAATAATCTGAATTTTTTTTTTTCAGCTAAATTCCTACTGTAACATTACAACAGATAATAATGATGTCCTTTATATAGTATTTTGAGTGATGACTGATGAGCAACGTGCTGCTGCTTGATTAAATAAATAAAAAAACAAAGACAAAAAAGCATCTTTACAGATGAAACTGACCTGAAACCCTGAACAGGAGTCCTGCTTCTCTGCTCCAGCTGTCCTCTCTCTCTCTCTCTCTCTCTCTCTCTCTCTCTCTCTCTCTCTCTCTCTCTCTCTCTCTCTCTCTCTCTCTCTCTCTCTCTCTCGCATTGATTACTCTGAGTCTGATCCAAACCGTTTGGCGGAGGCGCGGAGAGCGCGCGAGTCATGACTAACAATTCATGACTTATTAGAGATTTAATTATCAAATGGCGGATTCGCAAATGATCGCTTTAGTACATTCGGCAGGCAATTATACAATAATGATATTAAATAGTGGGGCAAAATCGGCTGCCAGGCCACCGGGAATTGTCCCGGTTCTCCCGGTGTCCAGTCCGCGCCTGATTTCCACACAGACACGCAGAATGTGCAAGTCATATATTGCATTTTTGGGGCTTTATATTCACAGACACTAGTCCATGTCATGTTTTGATTCAAGTGTACTGACCTACTTTTGATTTAGTCATCCAAAATGTGGCATATTCCGTCCTGTTAGGCATTTCGTTTTTATGACTGGATTCTACGAACCAGACTGTATTTCCGCATCCCGGAAATTATTAGGGCGGTATGTCTCAGAATAGTCAGTGCAATTTGGGAAAGAAATCAGTTAAATCTGTATGTGGATGTGTGTAAATATTCAAATGTAATCCCCTTTGTAATCGTCAAAAATTTCATAAGTAACTGTAATTTAATTACTCATTTTTTCTTAGTAACTGTAACTAATTACAGTTACAATAATTTTGTAATTAAATTACGTAACGCCGTTACATGTAACTAGTTACTCCCCAACACTAATAACTTGACTGCGCTCTTACCCACCTCTTCCAACCAAGCCAGGGACTGCTAAACATCTAACATTTAACAAAAACCCACAAATACCCAAAAATCTCAACAAATTAGTATACTTCATAAGACCAATAAAAAAAATTAAAACAAAAACATTTTTAGTGAATTGTTGGCCTTCTGGAAAGTATGATAATTAACTGTACATGTACTCAATATTTGGTAGGGGCTTCTTTTGCTTTAATTACTGCCTCAATTCGGCATGGCATGGAGGTGATCAGGTTTCTTTGACAGTGGCCTTCAGCTCATCTGCATTTGTTTGGTCTCTTGTTTCTTATTTTCCTCTTCCTAATTTTCCTCTTTCAGGTCTGGTGAGTTTGCTGGCCAGTCAAGCACACAAACACCATGGTCATTTAACCAACTTTTGGTGCTTTTGGCAGTGTGGCCAGGTTCCAAAGCCTGCTCGAAAATGAAATCAGAATCTTCAAAAAGCTGGTCAGCAGAAGGAAGCATAAAGTGATCCAAAATTTCTTGGTAAATGGGTGCAGTGACTTTAGTTTTCAAACAACACAATAGTCCTACACCAGCAGATGAAATTGCACCCCAAATCATGACAGACTGTGGGAACTTAACATTAGACTTCAAGCAACTTGGGCTATGAGCTTCTCCACCCTTCCTCTAGACTCTAGGACCTTGGTTTCCAAATGAAATACAAAACTTGCTCTTGTTTAAACTCTTGTATAACAGTCCAGTTCTTCTTCTCCTAGCCCAGGTAAAATGCCTCTGATGTTTTCTGTGGTTCAGGAGGAATACGACAACTGTGGCAAAATTCCTTGACACGTCTGTATGCCTTGACCCCAGCCTCAGTGCATTCCTTGTGAAGTTCACTCAAATTCTTAAATCGATTTTACTTGACAATCCTCATAAGGCTGCGGTTCTCTCGGTTGGTTGTGCATCTTTTTCCTTTTTCCTTTCCCTCAACTCTCTGATAACATGCTTGGATCCAGCACTCTATGATTGTGTAGACTAGAGAAACCTAACTGAGAGACCATATTGAAGGCTCAGGAAACCTTTGTAGGTGTTTTGAGTTGATTAGCTGACTGCCATGTCACCATATTCTAATCTGTTGAGATGATGAATTGGTGGGTTTTTGTTAAATGTGAGCCAAAATCATCACAATTAAAATATCCAAAAACTTAAACTACTTCAGTCTGTGTGCACTGAATTTATTTAAAACACAAGTTTCACAATTTGACTTGAATTACTGAAATAAATTAACTTTTCCACGACATTCTAATTTATTTAGATGCACCTGTATTCTCCTGCATCCCGCCCACACAAGTCTCTACCCGCCCATCAAGTGTTGTCCCGCGCCGCACTCTGCTGCGATGGGTCCCGCGATCGTGCAGGTCTCTAATAGGAAGGTGCCTTTTATAATGTTATGATGGAGGCTCTGGACTCTGAGCATAACTAGTTTTTCTATAATAAACTATAAAATATTTCCTATAAAAACGTTAATGTCTTGGCAGTGACAAATAGCTTGTTCTATATTTAATTTAATTACATTAATGTTATAAGTTGAGATTTAGCCTACAATAAATATTTTAACTGCTACTATGTAAAAGGAACACTGCTGTAAAAGGCACCTTATATGTTTGAAGTGGTTGCAAACCAGATGTTATTAAACTTTTTTCATATAGCAGTAGGCCTACTTTAAAATGAAAAAGGTGCACAATACACTACTTTTGAATGCATTATAATGTTTTTTTTTTTTTGCATAACAGTGTGACTAATTGGGATTAATTGCAGACAATAATGTGATTAACCACAATTAAAATAATTTAATGTTTGCCTAGCTCTTATATATATATACATAGGATGAATAACATCACATGTATGCATGCCCCATCTTCCTCCAGTAATTTACAACAAAATTTGACATTTTAAAATTGGCATTTTACAGTAATATGAGGATGAAGTTAACCAACAACCAAATGTGATTTTCCAGCACACTCACTCATCCTCTGTAATTATGTCTGCTATGACTGATTTTTCATTCGAGGATTGAAAGGTAGGGTAGGTGAAAGGTAGGTCTTTTACACTTACTTAACTGTGGGACATAGTATTTGTTATAACTGTTTAACCCTATGAAGTGTGTAGGGTTTAGGCACCATAAAAGGGATCAGCTAAGTTTAAGATGTTCACCTCAAGTACAATCAAGGAAAATTATTACATAAATAAAAATGTAATTTCAGCGTTAGAACATTATATTTTCCTATGCATAATTCACATACAATTTATATATATAATGCATAATTTAAAATAATTTTAGATTAACCTAGACCTAACCTAGACTGAACACAGTACAAAGATGAGTGCAAAAAGTTCATCTTTCACCCATTCATTCATGTAGGTAGGTTTGTATACATTGATTATGTGTCACTAACAGCACTCATTTTATGTTCATTTTACAAGTGTGTGAAGATCTGTGATTCCATTGTGGCTTCAAGCCACATGGCAAAGCTTGTTTTTCCTCATTCCATCATTCACACTCTGGGAAAGAAATCAGGAATAGAAAAGCAGTTCCTGTTTTGGGGATCTCAATGTTTGTTCTTCAATACAGGTTTGTCAACTTGAATGAAAAAGGCATATGTTTGTTTTCCACAGAAACCTGTTCCAATTGCAATTCATTTTCCACACATGGCTTTTTCCACAACAAAAATGTATTTAATCATATTTGATTCAAAGCAACCATGCTTAGTGTGAGTATACCCTAAAAGTTCTCATAAATAGCAGAAGAAATTATGCTAAGAGTTTCCTCTTAAACCCATTCACAAAGCTGTTCAGGGAACTCAAAGCACTTTACATAGAAGGGGGAATCAGATTGATGAAGCCAATCAGTAGACATTCGGAAGCCATGATGGTCAGAAGTCAATGGCCGAATTTGGCCAGGATGCCAGGGTTACACCCCTACTCTTTTTCGAATGACATTCTGGGATTTTTAATGACCACAGAGAGTCAGGACCTTGGTTTCGTGTCTCATCCAAAAGACAGAATGTACATTATGTGAAAAAAAAATAATAATAATAAAAAAAAAAAAATGTGTATGTGGCAAGGCATACAGACTATCACAGATTACAAACCACCTAACTCTGTGTCCCCCTCCAGCTCTGCTCTGGATCAGTTTTGATCAAAATAATAAGGAGATCTCACTCAAAGCTGAGCATCAACCCAGTGAACTGCCTCTCACACTCTCCACATCAGATGTTTATCGTACTCTGCGTAAGGTGAATGCATGGAAAGCAGCTGTCCCTGATGGAATACCTGGTCGTGTGCTTAAAGCCTGTGTGGAGCAGCTGACTGAGGTCTTCACGGACATTTTCAATCTGTCTCTGGCCAAAACAGCTGTGCCCACTAGATTCAAAACCTCCACCATCATGCCAGTACCGAAGTACTCTACTGCCTCGGTCCCTAATGACTTCCGTCCTGTTGCACTCACCCCCATCATTGCCAAGTGCTTTGAGAAACTGGTTGCATCCCACGTAAAATTCTGTATCCCTACTACATTAGACCCATTCCAATTTGCCTATCGCCGCAATAGGTCAACCGAGGACGCCATCTCAACGGCACTTCACTGTGCCCTCACCCACCTGGACAATCAAAACAGTGTGAGAAGGCTGTTCATTGATTTCAGTTCTGGATTTAATACTGTAATCCCCTCCAAGCTGATCTCCAAGCTCAGCCAGCTTGGAATCAGCCCACCCATCTGCAATTGGTTCTGTACATCTGTACATGGTAAATGTACATCCAAGCTTAGCTGCGAGAATCTGCGAGGGCGATGGACAAGAACATTGGTGTACCCAGGGCAGGCTTAGTAACAATTACCCTTGTGTGGTTGTCTATTTACAATAAACAGTAGTGCTGTCAAAATGAATGATTAATCCAAGTGATTAATCAAAAACTAAAAATGAAAAATAACTCATAATCCTGATACCTTCTTGATTGATAGCTTCCTGTATTCGCTACATACGTCTGCTATGTCCACTGTGTGTGTGTGGGGGGGGGGGGGGGGGGGGGGGGTAACGAGTTACAAAGTTGGTATAGCCTACTTATTACAACATTGTCAATCGCAAATGATAATTTATCAAAACGTCTCGCTACCGAACTACCTACAGTTGTTACGATCCAGATGGGGATCGAACTCGGGTATGTGGTGTGTATAACCTTGGCACTAACCACTGCCCCACTGAAGCAGGTCACACCCAGATGCAGAGGAAATAACCAAGAGGCTCAGAGTCTGACTCCTAAAGTTCTTTACTCAAAACAAAAAAACTCTGTCCTTAAATGTCAGGCAAGAGATAAATCCAAAGCAACACTCAACAGAAGACAGCTAATTTCTCCAACCAAAAATCCTTGGCAGCATCATACTCAAAAAGACTTTAGGACTGAACAAGAACAATAGTCAGTGAGGCATTTAAATAGGGTGGGCAATTAGGAAACATTCAATACAGGTGTGCTACAAGTCTCTAATAAAGAGGTGATCTGGGGTTGAAAGTACGCCATCCAGTGGTGAAACCAGGGAAACTCAGGCAGAACATTACAGAACCCCCTCTTTTAGGAAAGGCTCCTGACGTTCCCAACAGCTGGGGTCGGGTGGAGCCGAATGAAGTCCTTAATAAGACTCTTATCCAGTATGTGGCGAGCAGTGACCCAGGACCGCTCCTCTGGCCCAAATCCCTCCCAGTCCACAGGTATTGACGTCTTCCACGAACCAGCCGAGAGTCCAGTAGCCGCCGGACAGTGTATGCCGGCTGGCCATCGATGATGCGTGGTGCTGGGGGTGGCCTGGTGGCAGGAAACAGAGGGCTGTATTTAACAGGCTTTAAACGTGAAACATGAAAGGTGGGATGAACACGTAAGGACTTGGGTAGCAGAAGACTTTCCTTATAACCTTGAATGGTCCTATGAACCTTGGAGCCAATTTGTATGACTCAACTTTGAGGGGAAGGTCCTTGCTTGAAAGCCAGACTTTCTGCCCTGGACGCAGAGTTGGTGCTGGTCTGTGCCGACGGTTGGCCCGTTGCTGTTGTAGCTGTGAAGTCTTAAGAAGCGCAGCCCTGGCCCTCCTCCATACCCTGCAACACCGTTGAACCAGATGTTGGGCAGCTGGGACTCCCACCTCAGACTCCTGCTCAGAAAACAGAGGAGGTTGAAACCCATATTGACACTCAAAAGGTGACATACCCGTTGAGGAATGGCGAAGAGTATTGTGTGCGAATTCCGCCCAAATTAGGTGTTTACTCCAGGACGTTGGGTTGGATGAGACCAGGCATCTCAAAGTTGTTTCAATCTGTTGATTAGTTCGTTCTGTCTGTCCATTAGACTGGGGATGAAACCCTGATGACAGACTGGCTGTAGCTCCAATCAGCTGGCAGAAGGCTGGGAACTGGGGACCACGGTCTGACACAACATCTTGGGGAAAACCATGCAACCTAAACACATGCTGCAAAACAATCTCAGCAGTTTGTGGAGCTGAAGGAAGTTTTGGGAGTGGTACAAAGTGGCAAGCCTTTGAAAATCTATCCACCACTACCAGGATCACCTTGTTACCTTGTGAAGGAGGTAGGCCCGTTACAAAGTCCATAGAAATATGTGACCATGGCCGAGCAGGAACAGGGAGGGGTAGCAGGAGACCTTGTGGGCGGGATCTGGAATCCTTATGCTGAGCACAAACAGAGCAGGCAGCCACATAGGCTCTGATGTCTTCAGCCATCCTAGGCCACCAGAAACGTCTGCCAATGAATTCTAGGGTCCTACTAGATCCTGGGTGGCATGCAATTGATGAGGAATGTCCCCACTCCAAAACATCAGACCGCACTGCTTTAGGTACAAAGAGACGGCCTGGAAGCCCATTACCTGGGTCAGCCTCCTGCTGCTGTGCCTCTCTGACGATGGACTCTATTCCCCATCTGACTGGTGCAACAATCTCGGTGGGGGGAATGATCCTTACTGGGCTTGAGATCATGTTGGGTGGGTCAAACTGCCTGGAAAGAGCATCAGGCTTCTGATTCTTTGAACCTGGTCGATAGGAGAGAACAAAATCAAAACGTTTAAAGAATAAAGCCCATCGGGCCTGGCGAGAGTTAAGTCTCTTAGCTTCTTGGATATAGGCTAGATTCTTGTGATCTGTCCATACAACAAAGGAGTGTTTAGCTCCCTCCAACCAGTGCCTCCATTCCTCCAATGCTAGTTTGACCGCTAACAACTTCCTGTTACCAATATCATAATTTCTTTCAGCAGATGAGAGCTTGTGTAAAAAGAAAGCACATGGATGTAACCTGTTGTCTCTTATGGCTCGCTGGGAAAGTACAGCTCCTACTCCTACCTCTGAAGCATCCACCTCCACTATGAAGGGTAACTCAGGGTCTGGGATGCTAAGTTTGGGTGCTGAGGTGAATCTGTCTTTCAGTTTGCAGAAAGCCTTTTCGGCCTCATCTGTACACTGGAAACCCTTAACACTCTTCCTAGTAAGAGCCATAAGTGGAGCAGCAAATGCACTGAAATTTCGAATGAACTTTCGATAAAAATTCGAAAAGCCAAGAAAACGTTGTACCTGCTTGGCGGAGGTGGGCTGAGGCCAATCTCTAACTGCTTGGGTCTTTGCAGGGTCCATCTGGATATGACCTTTAGACACAATGAAACCCAAAAAGGAAACCTTTTGAACATGAAACTCACTCTTCTCCAGTTTGACAAAGAGATGGTTTCTCAGGAGTTGCTGGAGGACCAGGCGAACATGCTGCACGTGTTCCTGGGGGTTCTTGGAAAAGATAAGAATGTCATCCAAGTATACAAATACAAATCGGTTTAGCATGTCTCTTAGCACATCATTAATCAAATTCTGAAATACCGCAGGAGCATTTACCAAACCAAAAGGCATAACTTGATACTCATAATGGCCAGTGGGTGTATTAAAAGCAGTCTTCCATTCATCACCAGTACGGATGCGGACCAGATGATATGCGTTGCGAAGGTCCAGTTTAGTAAATATAGTAGCCCCCTGGAGCAACTCAAAGGCAGTAGACATCAATGGAAGAGGATAACGGTTCTTTATGGTAATCTTATTAAGGCCACTGTAATCTATACAAGGTCGGAGCCCACCATCCTTCTTAGAAACAAAAAAGAATCCAGCTCCAGCTGGTGATGTTGAGGAGCGAATAAAGGCAGATGCCAGAGACTCCTGTATGTAATCCTCCATGGCCTTCCTCTCTGGTGCCGAAAGGGAAAACAATCTCCCTGTTGGGGGGCATGTACCAGGCAACAAGTCGATGGAAGAATCATACGGTCTGTGTGGTGGCAAGGACAAAGCCTTCTCTTTACTGAATACCTCTAACAGGTCCGCATAGTCTAGGGGAACACATGAAAAGTCCTGGGTAACTGTAGGGCAGTCATTAACCGGCTGGGGGTAGCCTGAAGTAACTCGGGAGAAACAGAAATTCCAAGAGATGAGGCATAGAGACACTTATCACAGTCAGACCCCCATTTGAGAATGTTACTGGAGGGCCAGTCTATCTGGGGATTATGAAGGACTAGTCAAGGGAACCCCAGGATTAAAGGGAATTCGGGTGACTTGATTACATAAAACTGTATAGTCTCTAGGTGACCCCCAATCCGGAGATATAAAGGAATAGAGCGCAGACTCACCTGTCCAGACCCCAGAGGCCTCCCATCTAGTGCAGTGATAGTCAGGGGGTCATCGAGGTTGGTGAGAGGCATTTTAAGACGTCTGGCGACTTCCAAATCCATAAAGTTACCAGCTGCCCCAGAGTCTATGAAGGCCTTTAGAGGATGTGACTGATCTTTCCATAAAAGATGAGTATTCACGAGAGCTCCAGAAGAAATTGAGTGGGGAGAGGTTGCTTCTCTCGTCACAGTCCTCCCTTCCCTGGACGAGAGTTGGCTTTTCCCGAAAGAATTGGGCAGGAAGCTAGAAAGTGGCCAGACTTACCACAATACAGGCAGCACCTCTCTTTCATCCTGCGGTCCCGCTCGGAACGGGTGAGCCGTGACCGGCCCAGCTGCATGGGTTCCTCAGTGCATGTTACATACGAGGCAGGGAGGTCAGGAGACATGAGGGGTGCCAAGGATTTTTGACTGGTAACATTTCTAGAAGTTTCAGTGCGCTCTCTACGCCTCTCTCTAAGGCGATTGTCAAGTATAATGGCCATATCAATCAGGGATTCTAGGTCTGTCACAGGGTCCCGGGCTGCCAAGTCCTCCTTAATTTCATCAGCCAGTGTCCGAGTGAATGCCACAGTTAGTGCCTCCTGGTTCCAGCCACTCTCCATAGCTAGAGTTCGAAATTCCACAGCTAGTTCAGCAACACTTTGAGAACCCTGGGTCAACTGAAGTAGGCGGCTAGCAGCCTCACGTCCACACACAGGATGATCAAACACTCGCCTCATCTCCTCATTAAAGCGCCTGTAATCTGAACAAACTACTGGTTGTGGAGACTGCTCCCACAAAGCAGTTGCCCAGGCAAGGGCTTTCCCAGATAAAAGAGTAATAATATAAGCCACTTTACTACGTGCTGTTGGGAATCTATTTGACTGCAATTCAAAGTTCAAGGAGCACTGTGTGAGGAAGCCCTTACATCTGCGAGGCCTTCCATCATACCTTTCAGGATGGGGAAGGTGGACATCTGAAACTTGCACTGCAGTGATAGGAGGTGCTGGTGGGACCTGGGGTTGAGACTCAGCCTCCTGCTGTGGGTTTGAAAGAGACTGAAGATGTTGTAGGATTTCTGTGATCGCCTGACCCAGCTTTGAAACCGCCACCTCTTGTTGTGCAAGTACTTGTTCATGTCGTTCCATGGTGGCTGCCTGGCTTGAAACAGCAGCAAGGATGCGCTCTGCATTTGATAAAGGTTGAGCCTCCTCTGCTGGGCTTGTATCCATGGTTCAGTCCTACTGTTACGATCCAGATGGGGATCGAACTCGGGTATGTGGTGTGTATAACCTTGGCACTAACCACTGCTCCACTGAAGCAGGTCAAACCCAGATGCAGAGGAAATAACCAAGAGGCTCAGAGTCTGACTCCTAAAGTTCTTTACTCAAAACAAAAAAACTCTGTCCTTAAATGTCAGGCAAGAGAGAAATCCAAAGCAACACTCAACAGAAGACAGCTAAATTCACTAACCAAAAATCCTTGGCAGCATCATACTCAAAAAGACTTTAGGACTGAACAAGATTATAGTCAGTGAGGCATTTAAATAGGGTGGGCAATTAGGAAACATTCAATACAGGTGTGCTACAAGTCTCTAATAAAGAGGTGATCTGGGGTTGAAAGTACACAATCCAGTGGTGAAACCAGGGAAACTCAGGCAGAACATTACAACAGTAGCTTAATTTGTGGAGGACGAAGAGAAAGCTCCCATTTGGTAAATGAGCCAGTGAGAAATAATAACTTTTAAGTAGATGAGAAACTGACTGCTCCCTTGTGACCTTTTGTAAACTGTATTTATGACAAAGAACTGCATAGATACAGATATTCTAACAATCTATCGCTAAACACACACCTTGTGTCCTCTGTTTGTGTTTAAGTGCGCTTGCGCTGCTCCGCTGTGGTCCGCGAACTGAAGAGCACGCTGAAAGACGGAGAGGAGACCGGTCTGATGCCGGTTTCATATGAAATTTAAGGGGACTGACTCTGAGGTGATCGGATACCGGTTCCATACCCAACCCTACTTTTAAGAAATATATTTTTTGATAAACGAACCCAAAACTGGCTATGTCCTTGCTGGAGTGTGATGTGATTTGTGTCATTTGCAGGTGCGATGGATCACGGTCAAACCAATAGGGGGTCGGAATGGTATATGTTATATGTTCTCATATGTTATGTGTTCTCATCCAACCACAATCAAATTCAGTCCATCCAGATGGCGCGATTGATCTGGATAGGTTTTTTTTTTTTTTGAATGATGACAAGCCAGAATGAAAACAAGCCGAAATGAAATAGCAGTAATGAAGCTATTTTTAAATTTAAGGAGTAGAAAGTACAGATACTTGTGTGACAATGTAAGGAGTAGAAGTAACAAGTCGGATGAATCTGACCAATCACTCCTGCAGTCACTGTGGAGAAACTGCGACAGCTGAGTCAGCCAGCTGTTCTCGAAACGCTCCTGCAGTACTTTAAAGCCACACATGATAGTCATGTGGTGTCAGCTCCATCTCAAGTCGGACAAAATTTCTAACTGGCATGCACTGCTTCAAGTCAGAATGAGATTGGTTTGCGCGGTGCTGCATTAAGTTGAACACACCTAAGAAGTTAGTTGCTAGTCACTGGCAGGTTTAACAATGAACATGGCGAGGAAAAGCAAGGACATCTTTGTGTGGACAGATGATGAGGTGGAATTGTTACTCAAAGTAACTGATGATTACAAGTCGGCCATGGCGACCGGAAATGTTGATTGGGAGTCATGCCAAAACAAATACAGCGACATACTCGATAGAGACATGATACGGTTACACGGTTATAAAGGATACGCAGAGATCCTGTGTGCAGCCACGCCTTTGTTTCCAAAAGTCTCTGTTTTGGACCGTTTAAACAACCCTGGAGTTTCCAAACTAAAACAGGGTCAGCAGCGTTCCCTTTCCATACTACACTTGTACTGTGTCATAAGCCGTTTAGGCTAAGATGCTATGGGGAAAAGTTATAGCTTCTTCTCCCTGCACACCGCTTCAAGCAGCCAGTCGCCCTCTCAGCGCTTCGCTTCAGCTCAATTAACAAGTAACACTCGTTAGTCGGCTGCAGTGTCGATAGTGCTTCAGTGCTTCCACCTGCTTTTGCTGAGGTTTCTAAAAGAGCTAATTTCCTAGAGCAAATTTCCCGGCATTGTTGTAAATGTTGCGCCACAGCTGATGACGGGCACGATGAGTGTGTATGATGCATCGGGAAGTCCCACACTGAAGCCAGACTCATCGACACAACCTATCCACATTGCGTGGATATGAGTCTGGCCTCTCTGCACTCACGGATAACTTTCTTTTCAGGAAATGACTCCTCCCCTCGTGTCCTCTCGTTTCTTTCCTCCCAGGAGCTTGTTAGGAAGAAGCAGCAAGGAAATGGATTCCAGCACTCAGATGAGATTGAGCTCACTTCAGCTCAAGGCGTGCACCGCGTGCATCGGTATCTCCTGAGACAGATGGGAGTCTGCATACCGAATTCCCTCAATGACTGGCTAATTTTGGCCAAGTCAGAGTCGGAGCTGGTGGCTCACAGATCCCTCCTCCTCAACCACATAGAGTGTTTTGGGCTCAGGATCAATTTTTCCAAGAGCTCGTTGTCACCCAGCCTGCGTATCATGTTCCTGGGGACAATTATCGACTTGACCTGTATGAGGGCCATAGTCTTGCCGGAGTACACTCTGGCCATTCAGTAGCTTGCGGAAACCTTTACACCCGGAACGGTTCTGCCACTCAATAGGTTTCAAGAGATGCTAGATCTCATGAGCTCAGCATCGCCACCTCTGCAGCTGGGCCTGCTCTACATGCGGCCACTAGAGTTCTGGCTAAAACCTGGTGGCAAGGACATGATCAAGGTGAGCCAGGCGTGCAGTGCCACCCGGATGAGCCCTGGCTGGTACGAGCAGGGGGCAGCTCTGGGGATAGTTGGCAGGCGGAAAGTCATCTTCAAGATGCTTCCAAGACATCCTGGAGAGCCCTGTGTGAAGGCAATCTGACCTTTTGCATCTGGACGAGTGCAGAAAGCAAGCTCCATATCAAACTCCTGGAAATGCTGGCTGTATGTCAAGCTCTCCACGCTTTCTTACCACTCCTGGCAGGGAACCACATCCTAGTCCAGTCAGACAGCCTAACAGTGGTGTCTTTCATAAATCGCCACGGACGGGCTCTCCTAAAAAAGCCCCTATTCACTTTAGTGAAAAGCGTCTTAGAGTGGGCCCAGCACCACCTGCTCTTGTTGAGGGCAGCGCATTCAAATAAAGGATGATCAGGAGTTGAACTTACTCTGCCCTGTCAGGGCCTTAAGAGCCTACATTAGCCGCATTTCCACTGTGGGGGCCAGTGCGAGCCAGGGCTTAAAGCGGGCCGGGCGGGGCTCACAATCTTAGGCCAGTAGCACCGAGGCCAGAATAGCGCAGGGTTTCCACAGTGGAGCCTGAAGCTCCGCTGCACGTCACTAAAACACGCCCTTTACACACCTCTCAGAACAACGTCATGCAACCTCATCATTTCACCAACAAAGAGAAGTTATCAGAAAACTAAGAAATAAGTCACTGGAACATGCGCGATCACACAGGAACATGATAAAATCGGCCGTTTGTTTGCATGCTTTGTTATATATTCAAATTCAAAAGCATCAATGTTTTAACTATAGAATAAGTGATACATCGATCATATTGATTTAATTTATCAGGACTCAAGATTAATCACACATAAATACACTTATTTCTATTTTATTTATTTATTTTTAACGCTTATGAAAATAGCCTGCTTATTCAGTCGAGTCTGTTTCTGTTTATTGGTAGCCACAGTAGCCATCACATTTAGAAAGAATAATAATGTCTCTATTTTTATAAAAGCTCCCGAACAAAAACATTATTATATTTTTTCATGATAGGCAACGTGGAGCTAAACTCTCGAGACGAGGCCTATGACAGATAATATAAGTTACTAAATAAATTCACGATTGTGATAGAGAATAAGAAGCTGACGTCTGATTTCTTCGAGCGGTCATATTTACCATATTTACTATGGTAATGTTAATGCCCAGCGTGCACAGTCTTTTGCATCGTTTATAAATATTTCTGCCTTGTATGGTGATTATAATCCACATTGGATCAAGTTATTTCAAACACTCGCTGCTGACTGAAAGTGAGTTTTGAGCTTGACTTATTTAAAAAAGTGTTTAATGCTGGGGTTGTAGCTGTTATATTTCTGAAATGATCCGCAGCGCAGACTCTCTATTTTTATAAAAGCTCCCGAACAAAAATCATTATTATATTTTGATGATATGCAACGTGGAGCTAAACTCTTGAAAGGAGACGACAGATAAAATGTTACTTAATAAAAACACAAGTGTGATAGAGAATAAGAAGCTGACGTCTGATTTATCCAAGCGGTCATATTTACCATGTTTACTATGGTAACGTTAATGTTTAGCGTGCATAGTATTTTACATCACTTATAAATATTTCTGCCTTGTTTAGTGATTATATTCCACATCGGATCAAGTTATTTAAAACACTCGCTGCTAACTAAGAGTGAGTTTTGAGCTCAACTTATTTTAAAAAGTCTTTAATACCGGTGTTAAAGCTGTTATCTCTCTGAAATGGTCCACAGCGCTGAGCTCTCTAGACGCGGAGAAACTCCGCCTTTGTTCATAACCCCTCCTCTAGCCCCAGCTGGCCTGCTTTGGCCCAAGGTTTTCGTCGGGCCAAAAAACCCTGGCCGTTGGCCCCGAGGAAGCCCCGGCGAGGCACGATCAAGCCCCGGAAGTGACAGTGGAAAACGCAACTGGCCCTGGCACACACTAGCACGCCCAGTTTAAGCTCGATAGTGGAAACTCGGCTAGTGATCATTCTGCCTCATTTCGACAGTCGTTACAGCTCTTTGTGTGCTTTGGAGGCCGCACCAAAGCTCATTCGGTCTCAAAGCCTAGGCTATCCGAATGGATAGTGGATGCGATAGCTCTCGCCTACTCGTCCTCCAGGCTCCAATGTCTGATAGGGGTTAGAGCACACTCCACAAGGGGCATGGCCTCCTCATGGGCATGGTCTAGTGGCTTGTCTATTGCAGAAATCTGTGCGGCAGCCGGCTGGGCCTCGCTATCCACATTTGTCAGATTCTACAACCTGAATATTCCTGAACTCCAAACGCAGGTCCTGTCAGCATAAGCCCACCGTCATGGTCAGTTTTTGCTTGTCCAGCCTAGGACTCTGACTATGTCCGGGTCCTTGGTGTTTGTTTAAGTCCCCTACACGTTCTCAGGCCCCTTGGCGCCTGAACTGTAGGAGGTCAGCAAGATGACTGATGTAACTACATCCCTGGTTGGTCTGGGATATTTTACGTATTAATTACAAGCCCTTCTCAGTGCTCTGGGCGGATACCCAGTCATCCTTCCTGATAGCACGGCGTGATTGTATTATCCCCATAGCATCTTAACCTAAACGGCTTACGACGCAGTATGAGTGTTGTATCGAAAGGGAACGTACTCGGTTACTAACGTAAATTCGGTTCCCTTAGATAAGGAATGAGGACAGCGTACTTTGTTGTAGTATACGCAAGGACACCTCATGTTGTCACTTCAGTCGAATTTAATCAGTTTGCCTGGGTGAGACAGCCACTTATATAGCCCGATGCCCTGCCCCTTTTGGCATGTATGTTTTCAAAAGTCTCCGTTTTCGAACTTGATAAATGCCGGAGTAGTGTAAACGATAGACATAATTATAGCAAATGTTATGCGTTTTAAATGAAAACGCACTAGTGTAAACGGGGCCATAGGCAACAAAATACAAGAACTATGAACTCAGAAACAATAGAACCAGAACAGAAACCAAACCTGAAACAAGCAGTCAGAATTACGTTGGTGGTACATATCAAAGTAACATTCAAAAGATTGCCATGACACAACAATGCTGCAGCCATCTCTTCTCCAGGTAAATGATGCACCCACCTGCCATTCACAACTTAGAGGCACTGCGTGTTCCGACACTTTTCTATCATGGCAGTAGCTCTTTTTTCTGATGGTACCAGACAGTGGTCTTCACTCCCCACATGCCTCAGTGAGCATGGGACACCCATGACCATAACATTGTTTACATTGTTCTTGCCTGCTGCAGCTCTTTTGATAAGTACTTACCACTGCATACCAGCATGTCCCACAAGACTTGGTGTTTTTGAGATGTTCTGACTCTGTCTAGCCATGAATCATTGACTGCTCATTAATAAGATAATTGTTGGTTTACTCTATTTTCTCTTTATTTTTTTTATTATATGAATGGCTATTTTATGCCTTTATTGGGACAAAAGAGTGGAGAGCTAACAATGAAAGCATTGGGCGGAGAGAGGGGGTGGGAATCAGCAAAGGACCTCAAGACAGTTATTGAACTCAGATTGCTACAAGTGCAGTTGTGCTGTATAAACCCAATGTAAATGTATCATGTTTATTTAGAATCAATTGACTTTTCCTCAGTGCCAACAGGGCTGCTTAATAAGACAGCAATTTTGAAGTAAAAAAAACAATAAAGCATTTTCTATCAGGAGTTAAAACTAATGTATATGATACATTGTTATTTAACAATGATAAACAATTTGTAAACCTAAACCTAGTGTGTAAATAAACTATACTGTATACAGTAATTTTCTAATGCTGCATGAATTGAATGTCTAGAATATTATTCTTTAATTAAATATCTGCTGTCTGAAATCTCTGAAATTTAGCAGAAAAATATTCTGATATTCTGTAAAAAATCTGAAAAATATTATGAAGACAAAGACAACTTTATGTAATAGTATTTATTGATTCTTCATGGTCAAAGAATAATGTCAGTATGAAGAGGTATTCAAATACATGAAACAATCTTTAGTACAACTCATTATAAAGGTCATATTTGCTAATTGCAAACCTATTTATTACAAAGTAACTTACAACCTACAAACTCCAATGACAGCAACCACGATGCACCTCAAAAACTCACTAGGGAACAGAGCAATACAGGGTATTGACCACTCTCTTCAATCCGAAATGTTACTGAACCTGTAACCTTTGCATTAACAGCCCAAATCCTTAATCAGACAATAATAACATACAAAAGCATATGAAGAGATTACAATAGCATAAATATAGTATGCAGTATGTTAATACATACAACAGTATATTTGCATACCAAATTCAATCAAAATGAAACAAAAATACAACTTCATTATTAAATTACAATTCCTCCACAGTTGCAGTGCTTAAAAATGTTTAAAAAACCCAAGCCAATGCCTCTTTTGTCCCCAGCCGTGAAGCAGAGCAGTCTTCTCATACAAAAGAAAATACCAAAAAATACTGTTATTAGCATGCTGTTTTACCTGTACCATGATATTCTTGAAAAACTATCCTAGAAGGAATGATTTTCAGTACCATAGTTTATATCAAAGTACCCTGGTATTACCTTGTGACACCGTTACTGTACTGCAGTATTTTTTCATAAAGGTTTTCTTCTGTACATACCTCTGCTATTGATTATAGCACAAATAAATCTGAGCTTCAAATTATTCTGTTGACAGAAGAAGAATGTGTTTAGACCACAAGGTCCTTTCAGATGAATATCGTCCCCTTGGAATTATAAGGTTCTATCTGCATTCCGAGTAGTTTTGAGATATTGAGCTTCAAAGTTTTTGTGTTCCATTCGACTGTGTAGATAGAACCTTATTGTTTTTTAAATAAAAAGTCCCATAATGTAGACAATATTAAAAAACCTATCACATAATGTAAATACGTTGACACAGAATGAGAATATGTGAATAACACAAAAATGTCAGATAGAACCTTATAATTCCAAGGGGATGATATGATACTTCATTGCAGCCCTTTTGATTTTTATGCAAAGCTATAGAAGAAATGGCCTTTTAAGTGAATACTATATTCACCGTATCCTCATGTGGAAAAATGAGGATATGCCACAAAGGCTGTTTTTTGCGAAATTTGCCCTTTAACATCAATGAGTTTCCGATTGTTGGACCACACCTTGAGTCTGTCCCCAGATTTGAGAGAAAAAATACCCTCAGAGAAAAGAGTTTTCGTCCAGTATTTGAGGTTGACTGTTTCCCAGTGGACGAGCAGTGTCAGGGGTCCATCATATGCCTCAGTACAATGACGAATATCATGTTGCAGAAATATTTCACTTGTGTTTTCGCTGAATTTTTTTTTGTACGTAATCTGAAGAGAAACCTTGTATGTTCCATCGCGAAGGACTTTCAGAGATTCATTATCGTCATCCAGGATGAAGTATCTGCTATTGTTTGGTGTCGGATACTCTGGTGTATCCATCCACGGCACATATCCTTCTTTTTCAGTGAAGTCGACATTGTCTTGAACTACAGAGAAGGGAAATGTGTGAAGACACTTGGCCAAAAAATGTTTTACATTAATAAGTATCTCTGAGAATTAAAATGGCATTGCACTTTTTTTTAAGAGTGTAGACATAAGTTCTCACAACTCATGCTTACAGTTCATCTTACCTTAATGATAATAGTTTTTATTCACTTCTACTTGTGCATTATGTCTTACTGCAATCAGTGTATAGGATATACTTTGTACCTGTCAAACGAGTGAAAGATGTGATTCTTTGTGTCTGGATTGTTTTTTCTCTGCTATGCGATTCAGCACCTTGATACTGCATTCCTATATGGATAAAAAATGCAAGATTTGTATTACTGTGAATTTACTTACCAACATAAAGTAGAATTCAGCTGTATTTGTAAATAATGAACTTACCAAATGTAGGTGTCTCCTTGGTTCCATTTTCCTACAAAAAGAGACCAATTGTTTAATACACACACAATGAATCCTTAACTGATCAAGGTATTGATTTTATAACTGTGCATTTCAGTTGTTTCAGAATTATTAGTAAAATTTTATTTTATTTTATTTTTTATTTTTTTGACAGCACACAAAAACATTACAGCAAAGGAGAGAAAACATATTTAATAAACCACTACCCACCCCATGGCACCCCAGGACCCAGACAAACACAAAAGTAAAACAATATAAAATCAAATAAATATATAAAAATATATAAAAACAGATTAGGTAAAAATATTAACAACAGAATGACAAAATAGATAGAGTAGCAGGTTTTGCGTGATTAGTCCATGCAGATGACCGTTCCAGATATAGTATTTCCAATATGGAATTAATCAATTTAACTTAAATTTTACTTTTAAGTAATCTTCTAGTGAGCAGCATATTTTTCCATTACACTAGTAACTACACTCATAAAAATAAAGGTGCGTAAAAGGTTCTTCACATCGATGCAAATAAAATAAAAGTTTCAATCAAACCATTCAGTCAAAGGTCTTTTATCTGACCTTTGTGTAATCTGAAGAAACTTCTTTCGCCACAAAGAACCTTTTGTGAAACAGACAAAAAGGTTCTTCTACAGTATCGTGAAGCACCTTTATTTTTAAGAGTGTTTGTATTATTACATATCTTAAATGCTAGCACTTATTCCTTTTTTATTAGTGATTATCCAACAAGTCGTTATCATATGCCATTAATACTGGTATAACACTTTAAAAAAATGTGCCATTGGATTCTCTTCATCAGTTCATTCACTTTTGACCAGTGTGCAATTTACTCCTGGCTACTTGTCTTAGTTTTACATGTAACTTATTTATTTCTTCTAGTGACAATGGTTATTAGTATCTATTTCAGGCTCATGAATTATAATTCAATCAACACATTCTCAATAAATAAATCAATCTGTAAAATCAAGTAGTGTCTCATAGGTAAGGTATTGACATCTAATATAAATACTGACTAATGGAAGACAAGAAATAAAAACGTAATGGAAATAAAGACTAGCTCATTTGACACACTTTTTATATTTTACACAATCTGTGTAAAAACGGTTATAACATACTGTACTGTCGTGTTGCCATGTACGAATATTAAATAAAAATAAAGACATTTGCAAAGGTTTCTAAAACACTTTCAAATATTCATTGAGCAGTAACGTGACTATTATGCGTCTTACCTTGCAAGTCGGCGGGAACGCGTGATAAAGGAGCGTGAACACGCAGGAGCTGAAGCAGAAGAGTACACTGATGGACTGGATGAGGCACACCTGTCTCCGCAGAGAGTGGTACTTTGCCCTCAGACGGCTCACGGGCTCGGGCTCCATGAAAACTGCGTGGATCTGACAGGCTGCCTCCTCGCTTGTCATCTCCATAATGGACCGTTTAAAAGCGCCGCTCCATGCCCTCAGACACCTCAATATATATGTATATTTCTCCCACGTGTTTTCTTCAACGCCCAAAATAAACAGCCTACTCGTGGAGTATCGATACTTTGAAAACATTAGGCTCTCAGTCCAGTCGATCCAGTGTCGCTTCCTGCTTTGCTCATGCAAGACCTGCTTGACTCCGAGCCAAAATTCTTCCAGCCTGAGGAAATAAACAATTACATGACGCGTCGTCATAGTACTGTAAGTGTGTTTGAAGCTGTGTAAAACAGTGCTTCTCTGCCCATACAAATCCATCCAGGTCCCTTTTCACCACTCCACCCATTTACATGACTATTCTGAATATTGCTGGTGATGTTTATTCTGGTTTTTTAATAAGAATATAAAATGAATTGCTGCTTTTGATTGCTGAATTTGAGCAAAGTCAGTACAGGTTTTAGTCCAATGCAATAACATTTTTGCAAAACAAAAAAATTGCCTTGAGGTCAAAATGACCAGAACACAAAATGAAACTTAAACCGTGTTTAATGACTCAAATACACATTCAGTTTTTTTGAGATATTAAATCAAAGATTGATTATTAACCTACACATGAGCCCTGTTAATATTATCAATCATTGTGTTTTCTGTGGGGATCCAAGTTCAAAACCTTGCTTAAACTATATGCTTTATACTGATTATAAACACAATTCATGTTTCATAAACAATTTTGCATGGGGTTAATTGTCACAAACTTTACCTATCTGGATAGTTTCTGTATTTGCACATACTATAATCTTGTCCACAGAAAAATAGGGGGCTGTGGACATTTGTACCAGGAGAAAAAAAGTGACCTTTTGACCTTTTGTGACAACATGCGTTAGAATACATCATATATGGGGTAATTTGTCACAGCGGAAATGGAGATGTTAAGAAGAACAAATACAATGTACTGTTGATGTGGACCAACAAATATTATAACAAACAGTATTACTATTTAACTAATATTATTATAACTAATATAAGTTTAAGGTTTTTTCTGAACAGTTTCTAGGAGTACTCTAAGAAATCAAATGAGATTTTTTTTTATCAGTAAGATGCTTTTCCTTGGTTCACTTCATTTTGCCTTGGATTTATTTTTAAACAAGACGCACCTCTTGGCGATGATCCAATACCCTTACTGGATCTGACAGCAATGTCGCAACACACACGTTTGATTAACAGTGTTTTATCATGTGTCACTGTTTTCTCTGTTACAGATCTTTTGATATGTAATGAGTATTCATACGTTTTTAAACCAAAATGACGCATGCTGTCTTTAGAGTACTTCACAACGGTGTCCATCTTCTATTTTAATATGCAGAACTGTCATCCAATCATAGCAATAGGCATTTGCTTCCAAGTATTGAATGCAGCACACCTATAAAAATCAAAAGAAAGCTAAAGAACCAATGATGTAGACGTAGTCATTGATCATTTCCAGAGGTGGTCTTTCCACACACTATGACATCATACTAAGGCGAAATACGAAACAAGGCTGAATTCCAGTTAATTTTTTTATGCCCTTCACTCGCAAAAATTCCCTCCATCTCGTTTACTCGGATGTCCATCATAATTTAACAAAAACAAAAAGTTTTAAGCCCTTGATCACTTAGAATCCACTATGGAGTTGGTTTATTGTTTAAAATTTTCCCCTTACTAATTTGTTTAGTGCAGCATTCTATATTTATTAGAATTATAGGTTATAAATGTAAAAAAATGTCATTGTCGTGTTGCATTGTGGTCTATAGAGCAGCCTGAAATGTGCAAATGAAGTAGACTCGCTCCCTTGGTCAAAATCAAGGGGTTGAGTGTATGTCCACTTCCCTCATCCACTTCATGAAGTGGAACGCACTTCTAAATGGTGGTGAGGATACCCCAGAGGGAAGGCGAGTGGGTGTCCAAAAGTGAACTTGATTCACTTTTGTGTATACCCCAGAGGGAAGGCGAGTGGGTGTCCAAAAGTGAACTTGATTCACTTTTGCCCAAGTCTTGCTTTTTATTAGAAGCTATTTTTATATTAATGAGGAAGTGGTGAGTTCTGAAACTGACAGGATGTTTATACAGTACAGTGACCTCTTACATGTCAAGATTTTACAAGATTTTGATTTCCCAGTTGATGACTTGAAAAGAATACTTTCCATTAAATCACCATGTGAGATGATTCACTTCACAAGCACCACTCAGAATATTAAATAGTTAAAATACTTTCTCAAGACAACATACTTTTAAAAAAACTAGAAAATTTATCGCACAACTTGTAAAACAGTCAAACAACTTCTGCAAAGAGAAAGTTATGTTAAAACGTGTTGATTACATTATCAGAAACTGCTTGTTTGCACGAAGCTCCAAAACTGTTTTGTCAAGTTGTTTATTGTTTGTCAAGGGAAAAAAAGATGTAGAAATGTGAAGAATTTTTGTGAGTAATGGCATTTTCCCCTCCTTTCAGTTGAAGGGTTTAGTGTACTTCAGGAAACCACATTCTCACGTATGTCCAAGTCTACATTAAACATTTCATTTATGAGGCAAGCAAGGCCTGTTATTTTGCTAGATATCTTTTTTATTAAACATTTAAGACCTCATTTGTATTAATTAGGTTGTGGGTCCTCTCATTGGAAGCAAAATATAAAAATGCTTGGTTTTTGCCTAATTTCTTCTTTTTCCGCATTCATTACACATCTCCTGGTTTTCTGTCTTTCACTTTGACTGGGCATGTATCTGTTACAGTGCTTGACACAATCAGCATTTTATCTCGGCCCAGACTTTCCATTTAGGTAATGGGAGCTTAGACCAGCTTGCAAAAAAAATAAGATTGCTGCCTTTCAGCTCTACTTCCATCCTTTTTGTAGTGTTTATTATATTTCTTTATAATTTTTATGATCATTTTTAGACAATAAATATTAAACCGTGAGTGCATGAGATAGGCCATTCATAGCATTCTTTTTGCTATCCGAGTCAGTTCCGAAGGTAATTCATAGTTTCTATGACATACTGATATAACCTGATATAACCTGTCACTTTCAGTCACTTTCAACTTCACCTCATTTGTTACATAATTGTCCAGCTATTCATTGCAGCTCTTATCATGGCAATACATTCAACTCTTAAATTACCCCTTTAATAAATTTAACAGTGTTAGTACAGACAGATACAATAAAAAAGTGTGGCTGTATCACTATTAAGCCTGATTTATTGAAGTGATTCAACACTGTTTATATGTCAAAGATTTCCATAGGATTATAAACCGCAGCCACAACTGACTGCATACTTGGCACATTTTTCTTTCCTTTACTAATCTGCATTTCTGATGCAAATCACTGATTCAGTATGAAACGTATAAGATCACGAATGCAAATGTTGCATTTCTTTTTAGTTTGTGCTAACAATTTTATCAGAAATTTGCTTATTTCATAAACTTGTTAAAAACCTGATGATCACATTGACAGAATGACCATAAAGTATCACAATTTTATTTATTTGGTTAGTGACCTAGAAATAGTGTAGTATGCAGCATTTCTGCATTTACAGGTATAAATTACATTTTGAATCCCAGAGTATGGGTTGGGGCATATAATTTATTGCCACTGGATATATACTGTCAGTTCATAGTATGTTTTTTTTTTAAATAGCCTGTCAAGCTTTGTGCTTTATGCTTTGTGCTTGATATGCCTAAAAAAAAAAAAAAAAACTTTGAATGATTCACATGTACATTTACCCATCAGGAAACAATACACACACAATCAGTCACTATTACTCAGTCATAACAGTATAAAGAGTCCAGACAGATGGCCGTCATCTAACAGCTCTCGCATAAAAGAAAGGTGGGTTCAGAATTACTCTTGGCTGAGCTAGATGGAGCTTACACCCTTGAGGATCAAAAACTTCCAATTGGCTAATTTTATTTAGTTCACTGTAAATTCAGATGCCTTCTGATTAGCAGTTCTACAGTAATTGTTTGTGTACTACTGGGAAAGTACGGTGAAACTGAAACACACAGCTGCAGGTTGATTGGGGTTGCAACATGTTGCAAGTTATTCTGCTAATTTGTTTTAAGAATTATGCAATTAAAAATCAAGTTACTAAAAGGGCTTTTTTTCTCTCTTCCAAATGACAAAATCTTAGATTAAAGGCACGTTCACACAAAGGACAAAGGACTATAATGATAATAATAAAGAGATAGTTTTAACTAGATAGTAAAGACACATTTTAAATTGGCTTGATAAAGCCTAGCCAGAAAGTTTGTAAAAGTTTTAAAAGCTTGAAGATTTTCAGTTTGTAGGAGTTTGAAATACTTAAAATAGTTTTAAAGATTTTTAATGTTTTGAAGGCAATACAATCTATCAGAAGAACCGACATTGAAAAACAGATCGCCAGGGTACCTGGACAGGATTCTAGGGTGGTTTCTAGAGTACATGGAGTAGTTGCTAAAGGGTGTGGGTTCTACACTGTTGCTCTGCAGTTGTTTAGATGCCCGGCTGGTTGCTAGGGTGCTGCTATGTGGTTGCTAAGGTGTTCAGTGTGGTTGTTAGGTTGTTTCATTTAGGGTGGTTCCTAAGAGGTTGCTATGCAGTTGCTAAGTGGTTACTATGTGGTTACTAGGATAAATATCGTTTTAAATATTTTTTTTTAGAATATACAAACACAAAATGATGGTGGAAATTATACTTTTAAACTAAATTAAAAAGCCAGTAGGTGCCAGTAGTGAGTGTTTAATGACTGAGTCGTTCATTCAAATGATTCGATCAAATGGCAGATTCATCAGATGTTTATGCATGGGCTAATGATATTTTTTGTCATATCAATTAGTCCAGAACACGGAATCATTCAGCAATGAATCAGCTGGTTGCTGTGAGATGCGCTCTGGTTCCACCTAAAGTGTAATTGACCTAGTATTATTAGGTCACTTATTGAACCTTGCTTATTGAACTGTTTATTATGCTGATGATACACAGTTGTACCTCCCGCTAAAGCTGGTGATTCCATTAAACCATTGCTGGAATGTATCTCTGATATAAAAAATTGGTTATCTAATAACTTTCTCCAACTCAATGAGAACAAAACAGAAATTATTGTTTTTCGTCCCCCAAAAATAAGAAAGGATATTATTAAGGAGCTGGACAATCACTTCCCCTCCATTTCGTCACAGGTTAGAAACCTGGGGATTATCATAGACTCAGAATTATGTGTGTCCAAACAAATTAATTCTGTCATGAGGAACAGCTTTTCCCTTTCAGTCGGTCACGTTCGACATTACGAATGGGATCTCGCCCGAGAGCCCAATCACCTTTGAGTGGTACAAAACGAGCCAATGGTACACAAAGTACCTTGGTCTGCGGAATTTGCATCACGAGCTCCGCCCCGCAGAGCGGGTATATGAGCAGCATGAGCAACTCGCATTCAAGCTTTCGCTTCAGAGCCGAACACACCGCTTGCTTCTTTCACCGGAGTGCTACAAGCAAGAGTCACTGGTGTTGGTGTGAGAGCGCGATTCAGCGGTTCGTCTGGGTTTCCTGCGACAGCTCCCTCATTCCCCTGAGCACTTCAACACCTCTGAAAGAGCGTATTTCCTTTCACAAAAGAATACGGGCCGATTTGCGTCTTTTTAAAGATGTCATTTCACCCGTGTGTTTCTGGGTGCGGTCGATACATCGCTCCTCGTGACGGGCACTATCGTTGTGTCACGTATCTGGGCTTCCAGCACGCTCTGTCACACCCCATTCTAGCTCCTATTCTCGTAAGGTGGGTGATCCGAGGGTTACGCGGTGGGCTTCCTCGACGAGCCAACCTCCTCGGGCCACACCCCTCTTACATATGCCGCAGCAGGTTGAGTTTCTGGATGAGTTAGCTGGACCCTCTCAGGCTCTTGACATCTTATTCGGGGCTGGCGAAGAGGACCGTATGTTGATCGCCGCATCGCAAGACAGGCTTGAGTCCCAGGGAGATGAGAATTCGGCTGCATTGCCTCCCTCGGAAGTGCCAGCGTTGTCCGAGTCCAAGTCCGATCCCAAGCTGACTGCCGTGCTTTCCCCGGGCAGCGGAGAGCAGCGGGCTTGAGTAGAAATCCTCCGCCCTGTCCCGAGCGCTCGAGGCTGGATGATTGGTTCCTGGGGGCTGCTCATGCAGATAGCCAGCCCCCCCCTCTGGTTCCTTTCTTTCCGGAAGTGCACCAGGAAGTAACCAGTTCATGGAAGGCACCTTTAACTGCCTGAAACCGTTCTGGTACTTCCTCTGCCTTCACTGCCCTCGATGGCGGGGCGGCCAAGGGGTATGCTGGGATTCCCCTGGTGGAGCGTTCTGTTGCGATGCAACTTTGTCCGCAGAGTGCCTCCGCTTGGCGTGGTGGTCTCCAAGGCCTGTAAGTTGTCATCCATGCTTGTGGCCAAGGCTTACAGACCTGCGGGTCAGGCCCTGCATGCCATGGCCTCACTTCAGGTCTATCAGGCCAAGCTGCTCCGGCAGCTGCATAAGGGCAGTGCTGACCCAGGGGTTTTGCAGGAGGCATGCACTGCTGCCGACCTCGCTCTACGGGCGACTAAGGTCACTGCGCGCTCCTTGGGTCAGGTGATGTCCACTTTGGTGGTCCAGGAGTGCCACCTATGGCTGAATCTGGCAGATATGAGGGAGTCTGATCGGGCTCAGCTCCTCAACTCCCCGTTCTCCCAGGATGGCCTCTTCAGCGAAGCGGTAGAGAGCTTTGCCCAGCAGTTCTCTGCTGCCCAGAAGCAGTCTGAGGCCATCAGACACATCTTGCCCCAGCGGCCCACTGCTGCCTCCACCCTTCCGCTGGTGCTACCGCCTCAGCCTGCTCGTCGCCGAGGGCGCCCCCCTGCAGCCTCCTCCACTCCCGCTCGGCCACAGCAGCAGCCTTCAACGCTTTGCCTTCTCATGCCTTCTTTGCTACTTGGAGTCATATGAGTGCCCGCACTCCGCCCCGCTAAGGGACACTATGCATCCCGTGCCAGGGCTGTCTGCTCCACCGCGCTGCCCCACGGTGGGTACGCCTGTAGGCCCCTTGACCCCGCTGGTTCAGTTTCTGGGTGCCTGGCTAGAGCTCCCCAGGCCTTCCCGCTGGCTCATCCAGACACTCAGGCTCGGTTATGCGATTCAGTTCGCCCGGTGTCCCCCCAGGTTTCGGGGTGTCCGCGCGATGATGGTGGGCAAAGATGCCCCTGTCATGCGTGCGGAAGGTCGCAGCCCTATTGGCAAAGGGTGCGATAGAGTCGGTCCCTCCAGCCGACATGAATACTTACTTCATAGTACCCAAGAAGACAGATGGGTTATGGCCAATCCTGGTCTTGCGTGCCCTGAACCGAGCTCTGTACAATCTCCCGTTTAAGATGCTAATGCCCAAGCGCATTTTCGAATGCATTCGTCCGATGGATTGGTTTGCAGCTATCAACCTGAAGGACGCATACTTTCATGTCTCCATTCTTCCTCGACACAGACCGTTTCTTCGGTTTGCTTTTGACGGGCAGGCATTTCAGTACAAGGTTCTCCCATTCGGGTTGGCCCTGTCTCCCCGCATGTTTATGAAGGTCGCGGAGGGAGCCCTGGCTCCTCTCAGGGAACAAGGTGTCCGTATCCTCAACTACCTCGATGACTGGCTGATCCTAGCTCACTCTCGAGAGGGATCTGGTGCTCAGACACCTCAGGTCAACTGGGAAAAGAGTAACCTCTCCCCTGTGCAGAGGATCTCTTTTCTCAGTATGGAAATAGACTCGGTCGCCATGTCCGCGCGGCTTTCGAACGAGCGCGTGCAGTCACTGCTGAATTGCCTGAGACAATTCGAGGGCATGAGAGCGGTTCCACTGAAACTGTTTCAGAGGCTCCTGGGGCATATGGCATGCACGGCGGCGGTCATACCTCTTGAGTTACTCCATATGAGACCGCTTCAGCACTGGCTTCATGACCGAGTCCCGAGATGGGCATGGCAACAGGGCACACTCCGAGTGACCATCACTCCAGCCTGCTGCCGAAACTTCACCCCGTGGTTGGACCCCACGTTTCTACAGGCTGGCATGCCCCTAGAACCGGTGTCCAGACATGTTGTTGTGTCAACAGATGCCTCTGGCATGCTGCATCAGGCTCCTGGACGGGACCCCGACTTCAGTGGCATGTCAATTGCCTCGAGTTGCTAGCAGTTGGGATTGCTCTGCACCACTTCAGGGCCCTGCTGAAGGATAAGCACGTTCTGGTCGGTACGGACAACACTGCGACCATAGCGTACATCAACCGTCAGGGTGGTCTACGCTCCCGCCGCATGTCGCAACTTGCTTGCCATCTCCTCTTGTGGAGTCAGAAGCATCTGAGGTCGCTTCGTGCCATTTACATCCTGGGCAGGATCAATCGTACAGCCGACGAGCTCTATGGCAGCAGTCTCGCCCCGGGTAATGGAGACTCCACCACCAGTCGGTTCAGCTGATTTGGGAACGCTTGTATCCCGTGGTGTATGTGTGTTATCCTGTGGAATTGGAACCATTCCTCCATTTGTTTTGTTTTTGCCCTGTTGGCATTTTTGTTCCAGTTAATTAAAAGATTATTTCTTCCCTGCATTTGGACCCAGACCCTGTTCTTTCCACGGTGCCATCTCTACCGCGCCGTGACACTGACGTCACTGCAACCACAAATTTGTTTCCTCACTGCGAAGAGAAGACTAATGCATGCTGCTCACTAAGGTAGGGATATAATTATGTAAGAATATTAATATCAGTAGTAGAGATATTTAAATTTTGGTGTTGTTTAAAGTTCTTTCCCCACTCTCTGTTACAGATCATTTGACTGTTTTGACTGGGGTGGACAATTCTTACAATTTTAAATTGCTAAAAAAATCAATTCTTTTCATATCGAACCATCATTGTTTTTGTTTCATTATTCTTATTTCTAAAAGCTTTATATTAACCTACTTGTTATTACTCTAAAAATAACTGCACTTTTCATGTTAACATAAATAAGGATTAAAGTGAGTTAACTGTCTGATATTGTTCTGTGTTTATCTTTGTGTGTGTGTGTGTGTGTTGGGGGGGGGGGGGGGTGTCAAAAGGAACGCCCACTGTCTTAGACTTTCAAAACCCCTGGTTTAGATCTTCCGAGTCCGATCGATTGTTTATTTAAATGGAGAGTCATTTCAATTGTCACCAGTAAAATATGGAGTGCCACAAGAATCTGTCCTTAGTCCTCTGCTATTTTCAATTTTCATGTTGCCCTTTGTTTATATTATTAAAAAATACAGGATTAGTTTATATTGTTATGCTGATGATATTCAACTATATATCTCAACAAGACCAGATAAAACTTCTAAATTATCTAAGCTAACAGAGTATGTTAAAAATGTAAAAGATTGGATGACCAGTGATTTTCTAAGATTAAATTAAAAAAAGACAGATATATTACATATTGGAGCAAAAAACAGTACACAGAATATTTTGGATTACAATTGCAACTAGATGGATGTACTGTTACTTCCTCTACATAAATCTAGGTGTTATATTAGACACCAACTTGTCTTTTTAAAATCATATTTCCCATGCTACAAAAACAACATTCTTCCATCTCAGAAACATTGCCAAGCTACAAAGTATGTTACTTGTTTCTGATGCAGAAAAGCTAGTTTATGCATTCATAGCCTCTAGACCTCTATTTTAATGCACTGCTAGGTGGTTGTCACGCATCTTCAATAAACAAGCTACAGGTAGTCAAAAATGCAGTGGCTAGAGTCCTTGCCAGGTCAAGAAAATATGATCATATTACCCCAATTTTACAGTCTCTGCACTGGCTACCTGTTAAGTTCCATATCAGTTACAAAAGATTATTACTTACCTAAAAGGCCCTAAATGGATTAGCAACCTTTTACCTAACTAGTCTTCTACCTCACTACATCACATTTCCTAAGGTCACAAAATTCTGGACTTTTGTTAGTACCTAGGATAGGAAAGTCCACTAAAGGAAGTAGAGCTTTTTCTCATTTGACTCCCAAACTCTGGAATAGCATTCCTGATAATGTTCGGGGGTTCAGACACACTCTCTCTGTTTAAATCTAGATTAAAGACACCTCACCTCTCATCTGTTTGATTATGTATTTTATCGATTTTTCCATACATTTCTGCCATATGTACATTAACTGACAGTCACCACTGATAAGCTACTACTAAATATTGTAGAACATTTTCTGTAAAGTTGCTTTGCAACAATTTGTATCATGAAAAGCGATATACAAAAAAACTTGAATTTAATAGCTAGGGTGTTGCTAGGCTACCTGGGGTGGTTGCTAAAGTATTGCTAGGTGGTTGCTAGGGTGTTACTGCGCGGTTGCTATCTTACATGGGGTGGTTGCTAAGGTGTTGCTATGCGGTTGCTAGGGTACCTGGGTTGGTTGCTTAGGTGTTGCTATCAGTTCCTAGAGTACCCAGAGTGGTTACTAGGGTGTTTATATGTGGTTGCTAGGGTACTCAGGGTGGTTGCCTCTCAGACCAGCATTGACAATTACACCAACTCCTGGAGATGTCCTGGAGCACATCATGAGGTGTGTGGGCAGAGTGACCAAAAAAATATAAAAAATAAAAAATAATTATTTCCCCAATCAGAAGCCCTGGATGAACAGAGAGGTTCGCCTTCAGGTCTCTCAAAGCAAGAGATGCTGCCTTCATGTCTGAGGAAGGGTATCTGCCAGGCCAATCTTACACACAAAAATAGGATTGAAGAACACTTCAATTCTTCAGACCCCCGGCGTATGTGGCAAGGCATACAAACTATCTCAATTGCTCCACATCTGACTGCAAAGAACTCCAGCGGGTAGTGAAAACTGCTCAATGGATCACTGGCACTCAGTTAACAACCATTGAGAACATTTATCATAAGCACTGGCTGACACCAATCTAACCTGCACCTGCTTTTTTAATGCACTGATCACATTACTTTACATACAGGTATTTGCACTACTCATATTTTGCATAGACTACACATTGTTCAAGCTATCACACTGTAAGCTATCTAAGATTGTTGCTGTACATAGCACAATTAACTATTTCTATAAAAATATTATTGTACTACTGATTACTTTGCATAGAATACAACCCGAATTCCGGAAAAGTTGGGACGTTTTTTAAATTTTAATAAAATGAAAACTAAAGGAATTTCAAATCACATGAGCCAATATTTTATTCACAATAGAACATAGATAACGTAGCAAATGTTTAAACTGAGGAATTTTACACTTTTATCCACTTAATTAGCTCATTTAAAATTTAATGCCTGCTACAGGTCTCAAAAAAGTTGGCACAGGGGCAACAAATGGCTAAAAAAGCAAGCAGTTTTGAAAAGATTCAGCTGGGAGAACATCTATTGATTAATTAAGTTAATTGATATCAGGTCTGTAACATGATTAGCTATAAAAGCTTTGTCTTAGAGAAGCAGAGTCTCTCAGAAGTAAAGATGGGCAGAGGCTCTCCAATCTGTGAAAGACTGCGTAAAAAGATTGTGGAAAACTTTAAAAACAATGTTCCTCAACGTCAAATTGCAAAGGCTTTGCAAATCTCATCATCTACAGTGCATAACATCATCAAAAGATTCAGAGAAACTGGAGAAATCTCTGTGCGTAAGGGACAAGGCCGGAGAACTTTATTGGATGCCCGTGGTCTTCGGGCTCTCAGACGACACTGCATCACTCATCGGCATGATTGTGTCAATGACATTACTAAATGGGCCCAGGAATACTTTCAGAAACCACTGTCGGTAAACACAATCCGCCGTGCCATCAGCAGATGCCAACTAAAGCTCTATCATGCAAAAAGGAAGCCATATGTGAACATGGTCCAGAAGCGCCGTCGTGTCCTGTGGGCCAAGGTTCATTTAAAATGGACTATTTCAAAGTGGAATAGTGTTTTATGGTCAGACGAGTCCAAATTTGACATTCTTGTTGGAAATCACGGACGCCGTGTCCTCCGGGCTAAAGAGGAGGGAGACCTTCCAGCATGTTATCAGCGTTCAGTTCAAAAGCCAGCATCTCTGATGGTATGGGGGTGCATAAGTGCATACGGTATGGGCAGCTTGCATGTTTTGGAAGGCTCTGTGAATGCTGAAAGGTATATAAAGGTTTTAGAGCAACATATGCTTCCCTCCAAACAACGTCTATTTCAGGGAAGGCCTTGTTTATTTCAGCAGGACAATGGAAAACCACATACTGCAGCTATAACAACAGCATGGCTTCGTCGTAGAAGAGTCCGGGTGCTTACCTGGCCTGCCTGCAGTCCAGATCTTTCACCTATAGAGAACATTTGGCGCATCATTAAACGAAAAATACGTCAAAGACGACCACGAACTCTTCAGCAGCTGGAGATCTATATAAGGCAAGAATGGGACCAAATTCCAACAGCAAAACTCCAGCAACTCATAGCCTCAATGCCCAGACGTCTTCAAACTGTTTTGAAAAGAAAAGGAGATGCTATACCATGGTAAACATGCCCCGTCCCAACTATTTTGAGACCTGTAGCAGAAATAAAAATTGAAATGAGCTCATTTTGTGCATAAAATTGTAAACTTTCTCAGTTTAAACATTTGCTATGTTATCTATGTTCTATTGTGAATAAAATATTGGCTCATGTGATTTGAAAGTCTTTTAGTTTTCATTTTATTAAAATTTAAAAAACGTCCCAACTTTTCCGGAATTCGGGTTGTACATTGATTAACAATACTATTGCAAACTCATCCAACTGTATTTATTACCATTGTACGTTGCTGCTGTTCATAATGACAATACAGTTGAATCTAATAACAAGTTACTAGCATGTTGTTAGCAAGTTTCTAGCATGTTGTTAGCATAAATAGCAAGTTACAAGCATGATGTTAACATGATTAGCATGTTTCTCACCTTATCTAACATGATTAGCATGTTACTAGCATGATTCTAAAAAGTGCCCAAAACCACTTTAAAACCATCTTGGGAGACCAGCTAATAAATTTAGGTTGGTTTTAGTGGGTTTTTAGTTTTTCAGCAGGGAGTTGTTAAGCTTTGCTATGGAAGTAGATAGCTTAAATACATCATATGTCTTATTGTATAAAAGTTTTCACCCCTCAATGAAAGTTCGTGATTTTAGGTGGTTTATGAAAACCTTAAGCAGGATTAGTTAGAAACCTGAGTCAGAACTATCTGAAGGTCTGACCCGAGTTTGGTGGTCATAGCTTTAAAAGTTTCGTAGGAGATACACTATGAAATTTGGTCTCAGAGGATAACGATAATGCCACTGAATGGCATAGTTGGAATTTCTTTCACAGCGATTTTTTTTTCATCTACTGAATGGGAAAAACACTGACAGCCAATCATAATCCATCCTGCTTTAAAGAGCTGAAGCATTTAAAGCAGTAGATGAAAAAACTGTAGCATGTTACAATAAACAAAACTTTATCATGCATTGTTATGGATGCCAACATAGTTATCATTCTTGCAGTGAAAAGAACTTTAAACGTAAAATGTTAAATGATTTATACACATGGCCTCCACAGTCACCGGACCAGAACCCAATCGAGATGGTTTAGGGGTGAGCTGGACAGCAGACTGAAGGCAAAAGGGCCAACAAGTGCTAAGCATCTCTCGGGGAACTCCTTCAAGACTGTTGGAAGACCATTTCAGGTGACTACCTCTTGAAGCTCATCAAGAGAATGCCAAGAGTGTGCAAAGCAGTAATCAAAGCAAAAGGTGGCTACTTTGAAGAACCTAGAATATGACATATTTTCAGTTGTTTCAAACTTTTTTGTTATGTATATAATTCCATAGATAATTCCACATCTGTTCATTCATAGTTTTGATGCCTTCAGTGTGAATCTACAATTTTCATATTCATATATATATATATATATATATATATATATATATATATAGGAATGAGAAAATACAGTATTTTCCACCAACATCCCGTTGTATACTGTGTTATTGATGCGTAACTTGACTAAATAAATTAGAAAGAAAATAAGAAGAGAAAATAAGACTTCCGAAACATCTTTTGAGGTTGTGCTCACAACTTGGTCTACAAAGTTTGCATTCGGTATGGTACACTGTACAATGCAGCATGAAGATGGAAAGACATCAATAAAATAAGACCACAAAGACAAATAAAAATTATAAATAGGAATTAACAAGACAAATTTGAATAAAAAACAAACAAACAACACACAATAGTTCAAACTGTTTGTTTGTCCAAATCATCAAAATGATCCTGACTCACATTTAAAAGGGTCCTTGCAGATAAATGGAGGACAAAAACACACCGTGTCCACCGTCGTACATTTTAGGTTCCCAAAAACAGCCTTTCCACTTCACAAAGTCCTCTGAACATGCTCCTCTTGGGTCATATTATGCTTACATGGCTTTCATATCTACAATATTGTGTCAAACGTTTTATCAGTTTTTGTGAAACTTTGCAGAAGAATCAGTCTTTTTGTACATTCCTGTGTAGAATCCAGCTCTACACAGTTAGATCTGAAACTGTTCCCACACACAACACCGGCTCTCTCTCTCTCGCTCTCCCATGCATGCAAATACACATCCACCCACTCACACATAAATACAATAAGGCTGAAACAGGTGCTAGTGGTACAGGTATGACTGTTATGTTGCACGTTCAGTTTGATACCAATCTGTGACAGGAATCATGTAAAGAGGAAATCGAAGTGAGACTGCATTCCAAAGAAATCCAAAGTGCCGCCATTGTATGAAATAGTATCTGTCAAAGACACACGCACACACGTGGGACTTGAAACTAGCAGTCTTTGTTTCCTTTACAAAAGCCGATTGAATGAACTTCTGATTTCCATTGAAATGTTCAAAGCAAAAGTGAATTTCTCAGGTGGTGCAATAGGGACAGACTGAAACCTTGGAGGTTTTCTATATTAAAAGCAGTTTTAGGTAAAATTATCTTGGCATGTAGGTCCAAAGATCTTTCAGTTGCATCTGAAATAGGGAAATCCCCTTTCATGTAGCTATTAACTGAAGTTAAGCATCCTTGAACTTAGTTGCACACAGTTCAGAAGCTCATTTAAGAGGCAATCCATTCGCATTTTATCATTTTTGTGTCTAACGAGTAACATGTTAATGGCTTGTCTTGTATTTCCATGAGTCCTCTCTGAATTGTTACAGGAAATATTGTATGTGAAAACACTTTGCATTAGGACATCACATGAGAAGCAATTGGGAGCTAAATACTGTGTAGAATCAAATAAAGTTTTGGCTCCCAGGCTACCTTCTTTTAATACTCATCAAACTTAACAGGATTGTTCACATGAAAATTCAAATTTAGTTCTTTACTCACCCTTACAGGGTTAGCTCACACTAAAATTTAAATTCTGTCATCAATTACTCACCCTCGTGTCATTCCAAACCCATAAGACTTTTGTTCATCTTCAGAACACAAATTAAGATAATTTTGTTGAAATCCGAGAGTTTCTGACAGCAACACAACTACCACGTTCAGTGCCCAGAAAGATAGTAAGGGCATCTTTAAAACAGTCCATATGACATCAGTGATTCAAAATTTATTTTATTAAGCTAAAAGAATATTTTGGTGCGCAAAGAAAACCAAAATACAGACTTTTTTCAACAGTCTCTTCTCGATGCACATTCACAAGAGCCACTGTGCCTCGTTTACAAGCAGAGGAAGATGCATGCTGTACATAAAACAGTCTTCGTAAACATGTCTGAATATTTCATCAGCAGATGACTTGCATTTTTTTGCCCAGCCTCACTTATTCGACCCAGAATACACAGGCTTGATGGCTATGAGAGATGATCAGAATGCTGTGAACGCGCCTCAAAGACTGACACGAAAGAGAAGAAATTGATGAAGAAAGTAATTATTTTTGTTTCTTTCTGCACAAAAATTACTCTCTTAGCTTTATAAAATTACGGTTGAACCACTGATGTCACATGGACTATTTTAACAATGTCCTTCCTACCTTTCTAGGCCTTGAACGTGGTAGTTACATTGCTGTCTATACAGGGTCAGAAAACTCTTGAATTTCACCATGAATAACTTAATTTGTATTCCAAAGATAAACAAAGGTCTTATATGTTTGGAACGACATGAGGGTGAGAAGTTAATATAAGAATTTAAATTTTTGGGTAAACTATCCCTTTAATATCTCCCCAAACGTGTATGACTTTGTTTCTTCAGTGGAATGCTAAAAAGGTAATTGGAATTGGTCAAATTTAGTCTCGGACTCTCAAAATATTTTCTTTTACATTCCAATTAAAAAAAAAGTCAGGTTTGGAACTACATGAGAATGAGAAAATGATAACAGAATGTCCATTTTTGGCTGGACTATCCCTTTAAGAAAAGATACAATCATAATGACGACTTCACGCTTTGTACATGTTGGCGGCAGTGGCGAGTGCTAACTGCCCATTGGCCGCGACCACACAAGGCTCCTCCTCCAATAGTCCGTTGGGGTCAGCGTGCGGGATGCTGTCGTGGTAGCTGCTGAAGCTGATGTTGTCTTCCTTCAGCTCAATGGTCCAAAACGGGGCATTCAGTTTCCGATTGCGGTACTCACGATACGTAAACACACCTCCCACGAAGCCCATGAGAAGAACGACAACCACGATGATGACGGCCAGGATGATGATGTTAAACTGCGTCCAGGACACTACTGTCAGGGCAGAGGCCGTGCTGTTGTGTCCTGAGGAGTCTCCCATGCCGGACTGAAGGGTCGGTAGGCTTGGGTGGGTGATAGGGGAAGAGGAGGAAGTGAGGAGGCGGGAAGCAGGTGTAGAAGCAATAGAACTTGTGGATTTGGGGATTTCCGCAGTGGAGGTCTTGATGTCTTGAGTCGGGAGGATTCTCACAGCTGAGGGAGAAAGACTGAATTGGTTACTGTGTCTAAACAGATGATAAAGGTATCTGTAAAGGTAATATGTATTCAAGATGAATCGCAAATCAGCCAAATAAACCAAACAAATCAGGATTAGGACTTCAACAATAAATTCCTTAATTATGAAACAAGCAGCTTTACAGAATAGAATAATAGTGCTGGTATTGTTGAATGCTCCCATTAAAATCAACGTAAATGGGAAATGTATTCTCCAGAACACTGTCATGGCAGCTTGCTATAGTTTGCACAGATGTCACAATTTTATGGCATATATAATTAATTAAAAATGTTAATAATTGTGTATATACAGTATATATACTGTAAATTGGCCAAATTAATTAGAACACTAGTATTTTCACCAGCTTGACAATGTTTGTAAGTAAGCTGTTTCTATATTTTGCTGTAGTGTCAGTAGGAAATATCAGTTAACATTTTCAAACATTCATTTTGCCATTAATTGTAATAATCCAGTGAGATGTATTTTTTCCACAACAGACAGTGATCCACATAGAGATCTGATCTCATCATCATCCCGTCTGTATATGGATGTGTGATGAAGTTATGTGAATAAAACAATGTTGACACGACATTATTTAATATGTAGATACATTTTTTTCTTGTACATTTTCATCCTTTATACAGTAAAGAATGCAGGTGTTGACCATAAACAAAAAAATTCAGTAAACTTAAAAACACAAAGCAAAGAAAAAAAAAAAGGAAACTGCTCTGTGGTGTGTTTGTATGATGAAAATCTGAAAAAAGTGAAAATAGGATCTATTTCAAGAGAGTTCTTTAGATTCTTCTAAAAGTGGATTTCCTATTCTGTAATCAATTATTGCATCGTGTGACTCACAAAATCCATTTCAAAATAAGCTAAATTTTTCTTTTAATAAGCACCCCAAACGCAGATAAGACACACCAAGCTTGTCAAGTTTATTAATCACATTTGTAAAATTTTATGTGGAGCTACTTTGAACGTGACCTTTATTCATATTTTCTGTACTGTGGTCTGATGCCTCCATCTGACGGAAAACATGAATGCATTAACAAACATTAAAGATGTTAAAACTTAACTGATTTGTGTGGATTCAGCATATGGGTGTCTAACTGTTAAAATCTGTAGTAGAAAAGTGCAAATATGTATTTATCTTCTAACCTTGTCATCTGTATGTCCATCTCCATGTGTCATCTACCCTAAAGTTAATCTAATATAATCTAACTAGTGTTATAATACTTTAAATAAGGCATTGTCAAAAGCATAGAGTGCCCAGGAAGTCTACACTGAACATAAACAACCGCCTCAACCAGGATCCTTGTTAAGTTAAGGTAAAAGTGGGATAGGTATAATAAAATCATAAAAAATTATCTCGACTACATCAACGCTTGCATTCTTTATTCATGAATCATAACTCATTTGATGGTATCCCAGCAACCATAAAGCTCATTCTGATTTCATATACAAATGCACCTGTATATATCTGACGTGATAACATTATGAGTTACTGTTCAAAAATGCAGTGACACATGCCTTTTCATCAGTGGGATGACACAATTCCATTATTAGTCATTATCAGTATCCAATGACCATCTGAGAAATATTGCACACAAAACAGCGAGCACTTGCTACAATCATCCATTCGGACGAATCAGCATATTAGAATGATTTCAAAGGATCATGCAGTGTATGTTTCCACAGTACCTCTCAGGGTGCAGTTGTGGTAGCGGGCGTCCCCCGTGTATCCACGAGTGCAGATCTCACAGTGTGCTCCCGCTGTGTGGTTGATGCAGCGGTGGCAGTGGCCAGTCTCAGGGTGGCAGATTTGTGGCATGGAGCGAGGGTCGGCGTTCCCATTACAGTCGCAGGGCACACACACGCCTGCGGATTTAAATAAACCGTCCGTGCACATGCTGCATGTCGGGCCGGAGAAGCGAGGCTTACATTGGTCACATACAGGTCGTCCACTGGAATCTGTAAATGCAGTTGAACAGATCTGATCAAAAACTAGAGTTACATTATGACACAAATGTGCAGACAAGGGATTTGTAGTTTATTTATGAATCATTATACCGTAATATTTTCGTCTCCTCATGCACCATCTTCAGAGCCCTTTCTAATCCTGGATTCATGTTTATGTACAGTGAGCCAAAAAGTATTTGAATAGTTGTGCCATACTTGAAAATGTATGAATGCCATTACATAATGCATCAAAACATATTTTGTAAGACACCTGTGTGAAGTTGAAGGGAATTTACTTTATCCAATCTATACATAGGGTCTTATTTGTCATGTCATATTCATTAATGTATTCCATGAAAACAACATTCTAATTGACAACTTTAGTTGTAGAAGAACATGTTGAACTATAACCACATTTAAGTAAACATGAACATAGCAAGTATTAGATAACAACCATATTTTTTCTAGATTTTTTTTCTAAATACACTAGTGTATTACTAATATATTGTTTTTCCTTTGCCTTTATTTAACCAGGAGAGAACCTCACTGAGAATAACAATCTCTTTTACAGGAGTGTCCTGGACAAGATAGGCGGCCCAGTTATATAAAAACACATATGACAAACAACAATACAACACAACAGTAAGATATCAATAAAATATAGTATATATATATATATATATAAAAAGTGAAGATAAGTGCTCTTACAAGTGTTTTTATATATATATATATATATATAAATATATATATAGTCCCGGAAAATAATAATAATAATAATAATAATTCATTACATTTATATAGCGCTTTTCTAGGCACTCAAAGCGCTTTACATAGACAGGGGGTATCTCCTCATCCACCACTAGTGTGCAGCATCCACCTGGATGATGCGACGACAGCCATAGTGCGCCAGAACGCCCACCACACACCAGCTTACTACTGGTGGAGAGGAGACATAGTGATGAAGCCGATCAGTAGACATGGGGATTGTTAGGAGGCCATGATGGTCAGAGGGCAATAGGCGAATTTAGCCAAGATGCCGAGGTCACACCTCTACTCTTTTCAAAAGACATCCTGGGATTTTTAATGACCACAGAGAGTCAGGTCCTCGGTTTAACGTCTCATCCGAAGGACGGTGAAGATAAGTGCTCTTACAAGTGTTTTTTAGGTAGCCAGTTAGGGACAACTTGTAGTTTCAATTCCAACAACTAGGTGGCGCCACAGCACCAAAGTTCAAGCCTGACAGCATTTTCTACAGAAGTGCAGAATAAAATGACATGAAGTGGTATATATATATATATATATATATATATATATATATATATATATATATATATATATATATATATATATACATATATATATATACATATATATATACATATATATATATATATATATATATATATATATATATATATATATATATTCAAAGCCAAAATGGCACAGTGATGGTATTTGATGGAAATAGATGGAAACACTATGGTACCTCAATGTTTTTATGGTATTTAATAATTGCAATACTCATGGTATTTACATGGTACTTAAAGATACTTAAAAATGCCAAGGTATTATCATGGTGCCAATCCCAGAAACCATAGCATTGGCATGATGTGTGAAATAAGGAGTAAGTGTGTTCAACAGCCCCACTATACATCCAATACATCAATGAAATATTCATGATTGGAAAGCTAGTGTTAGTTAGCAGGATGTGTGAATGACTGTGCTGGATTAACATCTTGACCTGCCTGACTGCTGCAGCACACACTGACTGAGCTACAACCGCCTGTTAGCAGAAACATCATGCAGGAATGCAAACTGCTGCAGTTTCAGATATTACTGACACCGCTGATCCATTTTCTCAATGGCCGCTGTTGCCAGGGCAACCCCTCCCTGAAGCAGACTGACCCCCTCGCTGCCACGGCCTGTGACACGAGATGGAGACACACAGCCGGCCAGTGACAGAAGAAAGCAACCAGAAGGCAGAGGAATTTCTTTTCAGCACTCCTCCCGTTCCTGCCATGAGATCTCGTGGACCGTGCTTCTGCCAGACTCATGCTCCAGCTAAAGACAGTGTGATGCCAACAGACGAGGCTTCTCCACCTCCAGAGTTCTATCTATCTATCTATCTATCTATCTATCTATCTATCTATCTATCTATCTATCTATCTATCTATCTATCTATCATTTTTCAAAGTGTTCATATCTTACTACATCAGATTTTCTAATCAGTAAAAATTACTGTTAAATGTATAAACCTGAAGAGATACATGAAACAGTTTATTATTATTATTATTATTATCATGATTTTCAACCTCTTTAAAAAGGCAATTTAAACAGTACTGATGTCAAATTCTATATTTTAGCTCATTTTATTATTTTGTATTATTTTATTTTTTGTTTTTATTTTATCACTTTTATTTATTTGTCAGTATTATGTTAATCAATTATTTTATTTATAAATATTATAATAAATTATGTTCAAATTATTAAATTATTTATTAGTATTTTATCTGGTTATTTATTTATTATAAATATTCTATTAATTATTGATTTTTTTTTAAATTAGTTATAAACATGTATTGTTTAATAATTGTATTTACATTGTATTTATTATTTATTTATTTAAATGTAAATATTTATTAAATTGTTTAATAAAAAACATTTTGCACAATTTTTCTCTGAACTCTTTGGTAGATACTCAGCCTAATAGGTAGTTACTTAGCAGGTCGATGGAAATTTACATAAGTACACTTAAAAGAGTAGCCTGGGTTCAGTCATCTAGCTCAAGAGCACAATGGTTGATCGGTGAATCTCGCAGGATTTAAATCTACAGCCTCTCAGTCATTAGCCCAAATCTTTAACTATTGCACAACATGAAAACATAAAATTAACCATCTTTTGTGGACAGTGAAAGACAGCAGTTGATATACTGATGACTTCTGTACTGCTTCAGCTACCTCATCTTCCATTGTCTAGCCTTTTCCATCTCTCTCATTTCTAAGACAATAAAATAATTTAAACTCAAATAAGCAACATTTCATGTCCACATACATATTTATTTGTTGGTTTGTTATGTAGTAATATCAATCATGATGTACAATCTGACGATCGTTATCAGTACAAATATAATTATCAGTTGACTCTACATTATGCATCACATATTTGGCCTATAAATATATAAATATTACTGAGTACACTTATATAAGAGTTCTGAACTTTCAGTGCCCTTTCTCTCTCTCTTCCTCATGCTGGCTCATTGACTTTCCTCCTCAGGCTCCAGTGACCGTAAATGTAAAGTGACAACCCAAAGCCACATCACCATAGCTGTTGCTGTGCAACTGCATCCAATGGAAAGGCAGCTGAGATGGAAACAAAGCCTCTGATTGGATCTTTAGTACCATACAAAATGTTAGCTGTGACAAAGATTCAATACCAGGATTTGTATAAATGACAAAAACATCAAAAGATCATAATTATTCCAGACTTTTGTCCGGAAACGTAAATGTCCTGGTCCTCTTGTACATGCTCCATCAGTGCATGTTATACAGAAAGGAAAAGTGTTTATGACATCTCACATCAAACTTCCTGTGCCTACTATTGTTCTGCCCTGCTGAATAATTCCCAGTCCCTTTCAGGACATCGTGTGCCGAGCACAGAAGCTGCCCTGACCCCTGTCAGCATGTCACAGAGACACAGACTCACCGAGATGGCAGCTGCCGCTGGAGCTCTCCGAGGAGCAGGGACAAGGCAGACAGGTGTCCGAGGACCCCTCACCATGATGCCGGTAGAAGTTGGGCAGACACTCCTCACAGTTGTGGCCCTGAGTGTTATCCTGACAGTCCAAACAAATACCTGACCAAGAGAAAGAGAATATTAGCAATAGTACAGACTGAACACCAGACTTCCTGAGAATCTTCGGGCTAGTTTAGCACAGTGAGCCTTGAAAAGCTCTTTCTAAAACAAAGAAATCTGCTTTTTCAGAGAAGAACCAGATTAAAACTTATGTTTAAAGTGCTCTCGGTCTTAAATGGCACTAGGACATTTCTTGATGATTTAGGCCTTAAACTATGAAATGCTGTGCTTGAGATCTAGTTAACGTTCAAGATCAGGGTTTTCAAGTGGAGAGACATAAAACAAAGGTCTCTCTGTCAGTGCTGATAATGTCAACAAAAACTATTCATTTTATTTTTGTAAAAACTGAAATTAAGATGAACTAAAATAAAATATAAATATGCATTTATATTCAGTCGAAGTACTAAAATGTAAAGTAAAATAATACATCTTAATAGCAATATTTAAAAAAATTATAAAACAAAGAATTAACTAAAATTAAAATAAAAACTTAAAATCTAAAAATAAATGCTAATTTAAAGTACCAATAAATATAGTGATAGTGGTATTTAACACATAAATTTAGATAAATCAGTTGCAACTAGTTAATTAGTCATAATTGTTTAAAACTATGTTAAATATTCCACTATTTCATTAGAATCTCTCTATACACACACACACACACACACACACACACACACACTCACTCACACACACACACAAAAATGTAGCTAATCTGTTAACAGGTAAGCAGTTTATTTTTTAGATTAAAAAATAAATTAAAAATTATATTATATTATAGTATCATGTAATTTCAAGTATATTCATTGAAATTAACAGAAAATTAAAATTAAGTATTATGGACTTAATATTATAATAATGTTTATTCATGTTAATGAAAGCCTAAAATTATTACAGAAAAGTGTTCATATTAGTACCTTAATGGTACTGTATATATTTGTACGTGTTTTTGTACGTGTATGATACCTATTGTGGTTAATGAAAATATGCAATCTTCGTGTTGGTATAGGGCTGCACGATGTGTCGTTTAAGCATCGATATCACGATGTACGAATCCACGATAGTCACATCGCAGGATGTGCGATGTAGGCTGTCGTAGTTGATCTGTTATTCATTAACTGTACGGGCCAGCTGCTCCCCGAGCCGTCTTCAAACAACAGGAGCGCTGTCTTGCTCTCTCTCCCTCCCGCATATTAATCAATTGACGCGATGGTGTCGATGTTTAAATCATTTAAAATGAGAATGTAAGTGTGCTCACCCCATTTTTGTTTGTAAGAAAAAATATCGCAATATATATCGCAGAAAAATAAAATATCGCAATGTCATTTTTTCCCAATATCGTGCAGCCCTATGTTGGTATATCTTTGTTATGTTGGAGAGATTTTGCCAATGGTTTAATTATGTTCATTCTTAATTTCAGAGTTTATATTTTTCTTCGTTGTTCTTTGTTACAGTTACATGAAAGCACTATATTTGGTTTGTGTTTTATCAAATTCCAAGCAGCACGTTGCAGTTTTCCAGTGGGAGTTTTGTGTGGACACTGACAACACAATCTATCTGGCCAAAGACCAAAAGCCTTTGTGTACTTTGCACACTATTGTTTTGGCTCTGTGAGTTACTGCGTGTCTCTCTCGCATGTGTGTGTGTGTGTGTGTGTGTGTGTGGTATTATGCTACAGGGCAGCTGTGAGTCTATGAACTGTAAGCAGTCTCTGGAGATGCTGATTGGGTTTTATGACTGAGGAGGGCTGTAAATCTGACTGTGGTTCTCTGCATTGAGGAAAGGTTACCAGCTACCATCTGCACACACACATCGCAGAAAGAGAAAGACAGAGACAGATGGGTTCCTAGAAACACACACGCACACATGCACTTGAACAAGCAGTTGACAAACACGTCTGTGACTTTAGTAGACTGAGGCCCGGGTGAAATGATTTAAGACAAACACGCCTACACTTCTCAGATGTCAGCAGGTTTGCTTAACAAATTAACACACACACACACACACACAGACCAGCATGAGCATTCTGTTGATAGGGTTTTTTGGTCCTGATTCAAATTGAGGTTAATTAAGTCCAGGTTGCCTAGGATACAGGGAAGAAGAGAGAAAAGGAGAGGGAAGTATGGAGGATGTTGTGTTGAATCGCTCTAGGTGAGTCAATCTCAGATCTGCTATCGTTTTAAAGGAACAGTTCACCCAAAAACATACATTTTGCATTTATTCATGTCATTCCAAGACAAAAGTATCATAATATTCTTGTATGAATTCTATATGAATTTGTAAAAATATATTCAAATAAATAAATAAAATACAAATAAACATTTTAAATTAAAAATATATTTCTAAGATACTAATATTTTAATATTTCTATTCTATTCTATTCTATTATATTATATTATATTATATTATATTATATTATATTATATTATATTATTAAGTCACATGCAATTTTACAAGTAAATGTAAATACATGTAAATGAACAGCATTAAATATGATTTAATGTGTTTTTATTTTTAAAATTGTAATGATACCTTCAAATTGAGAATATCCAGGAGATTGTTATGTTTTGGGAGTAGGCCTTTCTTTCCTTTTCTTTTTTTCTTTCTTTCTTGTTTGTTCATATTATGCTTTATGGTGAGTCTGCTTGTATCTTTGTTATTCCCAGTCTTTTAAAGAGAAAGTATAATCTAGACCATCTTCACCTGCAGAGAATTGAACACAAGATCCAGATCAGTTCAATTCTTTGTCAAGGTGGATGATCTTATGGAAATAATTCATGCTTTTGAAGTTGTAGTTGAGACATTAAACTACATTTTCCAAGATATTAACAGAGATTTTTTATTTATCTATTTTTATTTTTGCACAGTGTTAGCAGACAATGTTAGATTCACTTTAATTGTAGGAGAAACTAGTTAATATGGAGTGTCACTGTGACAGATGCCTCAAACTGAGATCATGAACGATGTGTGAGAAATACATGGATCATCAGTGATAGTTTGTTTTCACTTTATAAGAGTACTGAGTGTAAATTCATCATATATACCATGATCCATCCAAACCACAAGTGTCTTTAAAACTTCTTGAGTGTTTTTCTTTGGAATGACATAAGGGGTTAGTAATTCATGAATTTTTTTTTCACTTTTTTAAGTTATGAAACTTTCAGGATTTATTAAGCATACAAATTTCTCAGGTCATGACCCTTTAAATGATGCTGAACGTGTGCGGGACTGACCTGACTGAGGGTGGCAGTAGGTAGAGTGGTTGTTGCATTGGCACGGTTGGCATCCTGTGCTGCTGAAGTGAAAGAATCCAGGGTGGCAGTCGTCACACTTGGGCCCGTATACACCCGTCTTACACTTACACAGCCCTGAGCTGCAAGAGAGAAACATGCATGAAAAACACTACATCACTGCTTGACAACATTTATGACACTGGCAGCCTGGACATTTTGTGTCCTCTTTGTGCATCCAGTTCCTGTGGTATCTGATTACACACACATGGCTTTGCCCTAGATAGCTAACAATCCTGGTTTAAAATGCAGTAATGCACATTTAAAGCAGTCTAGACCTTTCATTTTTAATTCCACCATCTCTACATGTGGGTACACATGAGGGACCTGTGGCCTGGACCACATTTGAAAACCATCTGCTGCTTCAGACCGGATTCCAGGAACCCCTCTGCATCTCTCTCTCTCTCTCTCTCTCACACACACACACACACACTGTTTAATCTCAATGTGCCTGTGTTGTCAACCCATAATAACAGCAGTTTGACTACTGAAACTACAGAAGCTGTTGGAAGTGTTACATATGAAGGACATCACAGAGCCAACCAACAGCAGAAACCCACAGAGGATGATGGCTAGGTACCAGCCTAAACCAGCTGCCATGCTTCAAAACATACCTAACCAGCATGCTGGTTTTGTCAACAGGGATCAGAAACCCATGATAAAAAAAGACTGACAGAGAATGATCCACTTACAGTTCATCTATTTATGTAGAATCAAAATCACACAACCACTAATTATACAGTGTTTTTACATTTTCTTAAGTGTCACGTGGTAATTGCGGCTCAAGTTATTGGCCAGAACTAAGCATCCATTAGCAAAAGATGGCAGATTTTAAACTGTTTTTCCAGCAGCTCCTGTGACCACAGAGAAACTACCATTGAGATAAAATCAAAAACACTATGTTTAAGCAATAGCAATAGTTACAGTATGCTTGCCTACGCAGGTCCACTAATGACCCCTTATGCTTATCACTCTTGATTTAGTGATTTTGCTGATTATGATGTCATTTAATGGATGCTTTAGTCCTCACTCTCGTAAAACAATCATTAGTCTATTCCCCAAACACATAGACACGCCTCCATATCCCCCAATCACACACACACTCTCACACCCCAGGGCTGTTGCGTCAGGTCTGGGGTGAAGGTTAAGGTGAGGTGGGGTTTCCAGGGGTTGTGTGATTGGTTCTTGTGTGTGTGTAGAGCGAGTGATAGATGAGAGAGGGGCGTATGATGACACCCGTGGGACTAGTTTAAGGTGCTCAGCCATGCTGACAGGAGCTCAATGCTGGGGACCCCAGAAAAACAATAACAGCAGTGATAAAAGAGCCCACGGATGGAGCACAAAAGAAAGAGGAGATCTGAAAGGAAGTAAGAAGATTTCGAAAGGGGGAGAAAGAAACAAAGCATCATGGGGGTTTGTTTTTTTTTCAATGGGAAGTTAGTTTGATGCCTCAAGAAATATAAAGAAAATACAAACAGACATTAATAATTCATTTATTAAAGTTTTTTTATAATATTGTAATGAGCTTTAAAGGGAAGATTGTCAAAATGATGGCAATGAATGGCCCTTAAAATAGGGACATCAATGTTATCGTCATCATCATCCAACCACATGTAAAGCCGAGTTGTCAATATAACATATGGAAATTGTGACACTTAAGTTTCGCACAGATGCTTCCTGTAATGCACTGAAGAATCCCACCTGCTCTGCACCCTCATAGACTCACACAGTCCGTAATCTGAATGAGTAAATACAGACACACATCTTAAATTATACATTACTAGCCTAGAGGAAGCAGGGGAGTGAAAGAGAGACAGAGAAAAAAAGACAAAGAGTGCTACACCCTATTTTGACTAGATCTTAGTCAGAGAAGATACATGTTTAATATGATGCAAGTGAAAATGAGCTATAAACAGATGTACAGTGTGTGCAATATGTTGTAATGCATTTTTCAATGTGTAAAAAATAGTCACAATGTAAAAAAAATGTTTCAAATAATTGTACTCTTTATATACACACTATATAAATGATACAATAAAATAAATAAATATAAGGCATATACATATACTTTTACAACACAGGTATATTCACATGTATATATATATTTTTTTAATCGACATTGTAATCTAACACACATCCTTTTAACATTAGTGGGGTGTTAGTAGATATATTTGCACTTGCTGTGGCAGAGCGTGTGTGTGGGAGCATGTATACTGTATGTGGATGTGCACGGGCCAATAGACAGGTTGCCATGGCGACGTTTCGGTTCCCAGAGCATTCTGAGGAATGAGAATGAGGCGTGACATATAAGACCTATCAATCACAATCTCCAGAGAAAGAGAAAAAGAGATCCAGAAACAGAGAAAAAGGCAGCCTGTTATCACTTTAATGCAACCAGAAAAAAAATGTTTCTTGTGGCAGATGCAACCATCTGCCCTTCCTAAAAACACCATGGACTCAATAGATGAGTCAGTGAGAGCATATAAAGATGCCTGTTTCCCAAACACACCCACACACAATCAGAGTGATTATCAAGGTCAGATAATTATCAATCACACCCTGTCTGATGGCCTTCCCTTGCATTGACATTCATTAGCAGACAGAGCCGTCATCTGTGTGTCTCTAAAGCCAGCTGTTGAGCAGAACCGTTCATTAGGGCGGCACATTTAGAATTTGTGTTAACACCAAACAGGGCGCCGTTTTGTAGCTTTTAGCTTGAAGATGCTTATCTAAATGCATCCACCCCCATTTCAGAGCAGTAAATGTAGGCTTACTAAAAAAGCCAAGCGTATGGATAGAAACACAGCACTCTGTATTAGGAAAAGCTGGTAAATGCGGCTTAAAACACATTTTTATATGATTCTTTTAAAGCATGCTTTAAATCCAGGCTGGCAAAAGATATAGGTTATTTGTTGTCATAATATATGTGAAAATACCTGTAATACCAGAAATAAACCTGTCTAGTAATAAGCACCTTCTCAGCATGGTATGATGGTATCGACTGGTTTATGCATTTGGCAGACGCTTTTATCCAAAGCAACTTACATTGCATTCAGGCTAACAATTTTCTCCTAACATGTGTTCCCTGGGATTTGAACCCCAACCTTGCGCTTGCTAAAGCAACGCTCTACCACTTGAGCTACAGGAACACTGATCATTTGTGAAATGATACTCTGTCACTTAAGACTCATGGCACATTTCACAATAAACATTTCCAAGCATTGAAATTAAATTAAATTAAATTATAAATATTAACATATTAAAATATCAGCTATAATAATAATAAAAATAAAAATAAAATACTACTGCATGTGAAATAAACTAAGGTCCATGGTAAAATTATTCAAGCGCTATGAATTATGCGTATTCCCACAGCCTCAATCTTTCTATTCATTAAACAATGCTGAGGAAGAGAAAAGTAGCAGATCTGTTTTCAACACTGATAACAGTAATAAATATTTATTGAGCAGCATATTAGAATCATTTCTGAAAGATCATGTGACACTGAAGACTGGAACAATGATTCTGAAAATTCAGCTTTGCATCACAGAAATAAATTAAATTATACAATATATTAATATAGAAAAGAGTCATTTTAAATTGTAATAATAATTCACAATATTACATTCATTTCTGTATTTTTGATTAAATAAATGAACATTGGTAAGCATATTTTAAAGTTACTTCTTCCAAAAAACATTAAAAAAAAATTTACTGACCCCAAAAGCTTATTTAAGTTAAAACACTCATTTAATACTTATTTCATTATAATATACATGGAATTTAAAGTAATGTTTAATTACAATCGCATTGTGAATTAATGAAAAATTGGAGATTGAGGAATTAATATAAAACTGAATTAATTAAACGTATTTAATTACTCATGAGTGACTGTGCTTGTTTCATGTGTAACCCCTATGATCCACACACTAAAATGTCGTTTGATCAAATAAAAGCAAAAATGGACCAGCATCAGGCAGCACAGCCAGTTTTTAGCACTCCAACACTGCCAGCTTGACACTTAATATATCCTAATACCATCACCAGGGGCTTCCTTAATCATTTGGATTGGTTGTGTATGTGTGTGTACGAGAGACGAACTGTATTGAGCAGGCAGCAGTAGCAGAAAGCTCATTAATGTTTCAGAGACCCTGGGGCAGATCAGCTGCATATTAACTAGGTCAGTGTTACACAACGACTGGAGCCCCTTCCCTCGCTCTCTCTCTGCTGCCCTGGAGATGCCAGCATCATTCTCCTGCCTGCATCCTTCACATCCATGACAACCGTGGAACTGGGCAGCTCTAAACCTCGCCTGGTGCTTTCAAAGTGAAATACTTAGATGTTTTCCTAAAGGGTGAAGAATGCATGAAAGATCCAGTTTCTTAGCAACTGATACTGTGCAGATACTAAAACCTTCACTTGCATCACACTTTACTGACTTAAATCACAACTTAAACAACACTCTATATTTTTGGTATGCAATGAATGCTAATAGATGACTGATTTTGAGTTTTTATAGAACAGTATATTCCAGTCCTTTAATCTGATTGGCTGAGCAGCGCTACTGGAGTGAGACTTTGTACTGTTTGTGTAATTGTCCATTCCAGATTTAAGTTTGCTTTTTGAAAGAATGTCAAATTAAAAGTTTTACTTAAAGAACATATGAAATCATAATGTTTAACAGTCTTTTGTTTTGTTTTGTTTTGTTACTTAAACACGTAAACTTATGTTGACTAATATACTAAAGCACATGTGAAGTACTTGATTATAATATTATAACCGTAACGTGTTATTCAGTATTAAATTTAAAGTGAATATTTTAAATGTAGAAAATTGCAAAATTCATCATTACAAAAGTGTAATTACATTTGAATAAATTAGATTTTAATACATGACACAAGTTTCAATAGTACTGACATTAATGTATATTTTAGTTTACCATAAAAGTTTGTCAGTATATTCAACAATACACTTTAACCATACTTCAACAGAAGTAATTATGCAATTATATATTCAGTCGTACTTGGTTTAGAAAAATATTATTATTAAGGGTTTATTTTTATTTTACAAAGAACACTGAATAACATATGATTTTTTTTAAGTAGAATGACTGAAATAATCTTTGTTCAATTTATAACTTCAAAAAATATGACTGTGTACTTAATTGTGTCAAAAAACACTGAAGTACAGCTAACTGCATTTAATATAAGCTACATTTGAAAATAAATAACTAATAAATGTTATAGCTACATGAAGCATATAATACATGTAGTTAGTTTATATAATATTTTTTTATAATAATATTATTATAATATGATTTAGTTCACTCTAAAATATATTATTTCCATAATAACTTTTATGTTATAATTTTTTTTAAGTATGTAATAGTAAGCTAATCTCTACTGAAGAACAAAAAAGCATTGTGTGTTCAGTTTTGATACGGCCATTAGGATATGCTAATATAAGAATTCATAATACGCACTGGATTCATATTGGCTGTTATAAGTTCCCTGAGGAGCTCTAAGATACCAGCCTTCTCAGACCAGTGATTCCACACACAAAACTCAAACCAAGGACAGTAAAATGGAAATTATTATTAAGAAGCTTCATTTCAAAGATCACACAACATCAAAGCTGTATTACTATTTAAAATATGGTGGTTCACTGAATAGCTAGACATCAACTATTTCTCCAGGTTGAAAATATATGAGAGCGAATGCTTGGGTGCTTTTTGAGAAGGTTTAACACAGATCATAAAATATGACCTTCATACTGTGAGGCTGAAGTCTCTGATATGCTGCAGTTCACATTTTGCTTCATTTTCTCAGCTGTAGCGAATAAAACTGTACATTCATCCTAAAAGAGATGTTAAAATTCAGGCTTAATCCTGATTTTGTTTATGGTTCTGCACTCTTAAAACAAAGCAAGGATAACAACAGTCTGCTCCCTGCAGGGAATGCAATTTAATTAGGCTCAAACTGGCAATCCTCAGCATGCCTTACTGTAAACCTACTAAACAATTAAAGCACAGGAGAAATATGCCAACAGGAAACTGATACGTCCTCAAGGTTTTGAGTGAGAGAAACAATACAGGGTTGAGCTATAATCTGCCTGATTATTATATACATCAGGGATAAAATTAGTTAAAGTGACTAAAATCTTCCTCTGGGGAGAACATTCTCAAAGCTAAAAATGATTGATAAATAAAGCAAATGTTATGTTGAATCTAAATTTTTTTTGAAAGATTGAGATACAGTTAGTGTGCAATAATTTGATTTATTATGTTAAAGGTTTTTTGTCCATGTTTCTGTTTTAAAAAGGCATAAATGAGAAATTGTTAAAGAAATCTGTTATAGTAAAAACTGATTCAGAATTTAAGGCTTAAAAAGTATTATTTCAGAGCTGCTGGAAGAAATGAAAGTTGGATGAAATTTTTTTAAGAAAATACCAGCCCAAAACTGTAATTTCATACATATTTGTAAATGGCTGAGCAGATACCCAAGTACCTTTTTTGTAAAATATAAATTATACACAAGAAAGAAGTACATCCATTAAACAAGGATGCATTAAATTGATCAAAAGGGACAGTAGATACATTTAAAATATTACAGAAGATTTCTAATTCTGTACTTTCGATGTTTCAATTTATGAAAAAAAATATATATATATCCTAAAAATAACAATAAGACATGTTTCTGTAGTTTTTGTCTACTTTTGTAAATCTGCAAACTATCCAAACAACTCCTACAGCAAGACACATAAGAATGCCTTTTTCCCGCAGTGCCTCTCACCTGTCACAGCTGGAGCCGTCGGCACCGAAGGAGTCACATGCGCAGGGCAGGCAGCCGATGGAGCCGTTGGTGAAGTGATCTTCCTCACACTCTTCACACTGCAGCCCGGTGTAACCCGGCATACAGTCACAGTGACCCGTGTCACGGTCACACTCGTCAGGGTCCGACACTCCTTCACCACTGCAGTTACACACCGGCTCTTCAGAGGAAACACACACAAAGGATTTCAAAAGAATGTTTGACAAGTAAAGAGAGCCAATAAGATCATCAAATATTGATATAAAGCACCAACAAAGTCTTCCTGTAGGCATCTGCTCTCCAAAATATCTTAATGTTTAAGACAGTGTTTCCTAGCCATTATTGTTGGTATATTTATTTGTCTTACAAAACCCCACAGGCTATTTACGGTAGTATGACAAAATACAATAGAACCAATTATGCTGTCTACAGTGTATGCGGAGCGCACGGCTGACAAATTTTTTTTCATTTTTGTCTTCTCTTCCAGATGAACTGAATCATGACGTTCACTCATAGGTGATTCCTATTCAAGGGCGAATGAGAACCGTTTTGTGACGAATGTCAGGTGTTCAAAAAAAAAAAAAAACGAAATAAAAAAATAGGGATATTTGAATCTCAAAATTGAAAATCGAATGCCAACCCACCGAAAGAATATTCGAATATTCTGGTTCAGCCCTACTAAGAATAAGAGAATAAGAATAAACATCAAATGCAGAGTGTCCACAAGGAATTCTGGGAATGTAAATTAACTTTTTTTACAGTATTATTGATAAACTGACTTAATACTGTCATTTTTACTGTAAATATGAAGTGAACTTATCATTAAACAATTAATGTTTTTTTTTCATAGTGTTTTACAGTCTTTACAGTTTTTTTACAGTTGCTGATAATTTCTACAGTTTCTCATTGGGTCAGATTGGTTTTATACAGTGGAAGAAAAAATGAACTTAATTTAAACCTAAAATTTAATGTCAAAAATAGTTTTAATTATCTGTGAACCAACCTAATTATATTACGTTACAACAACAAAACTAAATTTAAGAGTTGAAATAGCTCTGTATGGCAACAACTGCTACTGCTATTTTTTTAATGTGAGTTTAACAAAACAAAAACTTTCCAAGTGGCCCTTTGGCCGCATACCGCATACTAATGGAGAAATCCCTGAGAAACTGTCACCCGTGCAGCGTTCAAACATAAAGTCTTGTTAATGCAGCACTGCTGCTCTGTAGTAAATTTCTTCCTCAAGTTCAAGTCCGCTACACATCACACTACTCCATCTTGCTGATCTCTGCCGGCGGTAATAAATGACTCCCTTCAGTCTGATTCTGATAGTTCATTAAGCTGATATTAGACTGCAGATCTTTAGTATGCAGGAGAGGATGTAGGTCCATGGAGAAAAAACACAAACTCTGAAGGCAAATCAGGCAAATTCCTGCTGAAGCTTGTTTAATTCCAAATCTATATCAACTGATGTTAAATCAAAGACAATTTTCCAGTTGTTGCATTTTTAAAAAATCGATCTGAATTATTTGACCAGCAACATCTGGATATGGACACTAGCTGCAATTAGATCTAGAATGGAATATAGTTGGTTGTATGTTCTTTTCTTTTATCTATTTACATAAAACTGATAGAGACAGTAGAAAGAGCCAGATTTGAATCTGCCTTTTCCACGTGAACACCACAACATGTGTTAACTGCTAGGCCACAGCTCCTCTATGTTTGCTCATGATCAAATGCGTTTCATCTCAAAAAGCAAAGTGGGCTATATTTATAAAAATGTAAATCTGAAAGAGTGCATTTGAATCCATCTTTAATGTAATACATGATTTTATTCACCAGCCTTTGTTCATGCACATGTCCCAGAAGCAACCTCTTATCCCTAAGAGAGGACAGCTTTTTCCCTTTGGTGGGTCATTTAGTTCAAGGGAGATAAATCAAAGTCATGCAAAGTGTTGAAGGAACAGTTAATCCAAAAATGTAAATTCAGTCATCATTTATTCACCGTCGTGTTGTTCCAAAGCCTGACTTCATTCAAAGCCTGAATTTTAGTCAATCTTTTATATACAATTAGTTCCCATGGATACAAAAGCTTCAAAAATGAAGAAAAGACAGCATAAAAAGGTATTCATACAACTCGTATTCATACAACTCGTATAATATTTTAAGTCTTCTGAAGATATCTGACAGGCTTTTTGTGAGGAACAGACTGAAATTAAAGATGTTTAGTTGTTTGATGATAATCCAGTGAGCTATAACCGGATCACTGAACGAACCCAAGTGAACCTGAAAATCAGATCAGACTGATGAGCAAATCATTCAGACTGATTCTGTGAAATGGATCCAGTGATTCACTGAAACGATCCAAATCAAAAAGAGCCATCTGTTCTTTAAAAAACACATACTGATTCTCATATACATGATCCCAAGAAGAAAGAAATGGGTCTGGAATGAGATGAGGGTGAGTAAATGTTGACAGAATTTTCTTTTATTTTGGATCATTAAATGTTCGAATCATTATGCAATTCACTTACATTGTCCTCCCTGCAATATATTTACCTAACGCTTTTATCCAAAGCGTCTTACAATTGCTATATATGTCAGAGGTCACACACCTCTGGAGCAACTAGGGGTTAAGTGTCTTGCTCAGGGACACATTGGTGTCTCACAGTGGATTTGAACCTGGGTCTCTCACACCAAAGGCATGTGTTTTATCCACTGCGCCAACACCACCCCATATATACAACTGTTCAGAGGTTTGGCGTCAGTATGTTTTTTAGGAAATTAATTATTCTGTCCTTTTCAATGTTCTATTCATCAAAGAATCCTAAAACCAAAAATGTAGCATGTTTTTTTATTTTCTTTTTTTACAAAAATATTAAACAGCACAACTGTTCTGGGTCTTTTTTTGAAAAGAAATGAATGCTTACATTAATGCAAGAATGTATTGAAATGTTCAAAATAATAATAAAAACACAATTTTACAAAATATGTCTATTGCGTTGAGTGAGAACGAGATAACACTGATAGTGTTAGTGCATATATAACAACTGAAAAATCAGTGCACTCAATCACCTCTATTAACAAACACAGCCAATCTAATGTTACCAAGAACATTAACAATGGCATGTTCAACGTGCAGTTTAATGCATATGACTGAAGATTCAGATCAATAAACTCCATCATGAGCGTCAGACGTCTAACGTGTGAATCTCTAATGCCTTCATCCCCAAGAACCCATTTCATCAGATTTACTGCACTAGGTCACCAGAGGGGTACCTGCCGAAAGGGAAAAACATAATCTGTATGCCGGGACAGAAACACCCTCCACCACACGGAGCTGTGGAGTGTGTTCGTAAACCCCTTCTGCTCCTGAGGGGGGCTGTGGGGGGGCGCAGATAAGAAGCTTACACATCCCAGTCTGACAGATTATACATACATCCATGTAAATGAGGCTGCCGACCAGACTCATCGCTATAGGACAATATTATGAAAATATCAAGTATGACAGAGTGATTACAACTGAACCAGATGAGAGGATGAACCTTTGATTTGATGTGGCTTCATTGACCTCAGGCTTGATGTGGTAATGAACTGTCAGAAAATAAACAGGAACTAAATGATTTGTTTATTTTGAAGTAGGGTGCCACTGTATATTTAGGGGTTGTTCAGTGTTGGATGTGAAGCTAAAAGACAAGGCGATAAAGGTGTCTCGTGTGAAAGAGTGAGAGACATTTTTCAGGCAAAAATATTCTTCTTTCCATTAGCTCCAGTGGAAACGGCACTCATCCCACTCCAACATACAGACTTGAGGTCAGGGGGGTAAAGAGAGTTCACTGGGACATCTAATGCACAGCTGTTATGATCTAGGTCAAAGTCGCTCACCTTTAAAATCATACAGGATTTATCTTTTTCCATTACAATATTTGAGACGTGCACTGAGATGCCCTTCTAGATAAAGTGTTATTCATAAGAGGAAAGCTCTGACTACTGGAAATGCATCTGAATTAGTAAAAAAAAAAAAAACATGTAAACAGATGTCGTCTCTAGAGTTGTGCAACATTCATAATTGAATTGCCTTTTTAGGAATGCCTTTTAAAATTCCACATTAATTCTTGAATTTGAATATGTATCAAACTGAATTGTAATTTTAAGAAAGTCAAATTCATATGGAATAAAATAAAATGTATAATTAAACAAAAAAACTGAAAAGTAAATAAAATAAATAATTAATAATTATTTCATTTTTTCTGCAAGAACTACCCATGTTATCATACACAAAACATATATATTCTGACATTCAAAATTGCACAATACTAACACCAACAAAATGTTATCTAATTCAAATTCCAGTGCAACATTCAGTTTGCAAATGGATGTGGCCAATTCTTTTTAAAACTCTTTAAAAAACACTTTAAAATGAATGTAAAGAGAGGCAATTCTTAAATTCTGAATTTTCCCAACCCTGGTCTCTTCATAATAAAAAATGCCTTCTGGATATAACAGACACTTTTTATAACAAGGTACCTGTATTATACTGAACAATATCAATCTAAATGGAAGCGTATTTCCATATAGTTGATATTCTTGATTTCTAGCCCACTTTCTCTGGCCCCTAGGCTGTCATCTAAAGGGCCCCCTAACACTTCCTGTGTCCTAATAAGGCAAGCTTAGACATAGTCCATGCTTTTCTGAACATTGTCACCCGATTATAACCTCAGCATCAGGAACAATGGCTGTGGAATGTCCAATCACAGTGGCAGGGCAAAGAAAGGCAAAGAAGGGCTAAACATCTGTACAATGCTGTTTCTTTTTTACAAATATGTTTGGTGTTATATATATATATATATATATATATATATATATTTTTTTTTTTTTTTTTTTTTTTAAAGATAAACAAGTGCAAACATCTAAACCTATTAATGCAGAATCACTGGGGTCAGTGACCCATATGTCAGTGCACTGGTGATAACTGTTTTGTTATCTTGGGGATTTAGCCTTATTATAGAAAAGTAGGCCAAGTCTATAGATACTTCCATATGAACAATTGGTGCACCCAAACAACCATTTCATGTAAATGCAAGATTTATGTCGACCTCACTCTCATTAACAGTGTGACCTGGTTCTTTGACTCATACACACAAAGGATAATCTCTGGACTTTATTTCCTACCAGCAACACACTAAAGAAACCATTCTAACAGAAATGCAAAAAAATATCAGCTGGATATATCAGGAAAAAATACTGGCTGATGATGTCCTTTAACTGACACAGCCTACATGTCGTGAATCTTTTTGTAGTGATCGGGTAATGTTAGGAGTCAGGACAGACAGACAACTAGGACAAATACCCTGCAGCTCAATCAATGAAGGACCTGTATGGGCACATTAAAATACTTACCATATTATATCAATGAATAGGCACTTACTCAGCATTAGACATCAGCTTGTTGTATAATAGTTTTATGTAAATAAAATAAAGGTCAAGCTGTTTTAAATCAATGCGTGGGTGGATGGATGAAAGGATATATTTGATAAGATTTAAGGCCTGTTCAGACAGACAGACAGACAGACAGACAGAGAGAGAGACAGACAGAGAGACAGACAGACAGATAGATAGATAGATAGATAGATAGATAGATAGATAGATAGATAGATAGATAGATAGATAGATAGAGGGTATATGTGGTATTGATCATACCTCATCAATATATCATGTTGATGACTATGACTGATAATGAAGTGATTGCTGAGAGTCAAACGGTGGACTGCAGGAATGATGTTTTTGGTACAATACGAGATTAAAATGACAAGATCATGAAGCACAAAGCAGCAAAGGCCTGATAATCATACATAAGGCTAATTGATTCGATATTCTCAACAGCAACAGCATTCAGATTTAAAATGGCATGTCTGTTGCCAGAAATGTGATTTCTGAATTTCAGTATTCCGCTATTTCCCATTTAACTCACCTTGAGAACTGTCAGAGGTTGTGCTTAATTTGGGCACGACGCCCGATCTGTCCGCTTCATTATCAGACATCTGCGCTTCTTTCATCTGGGTTTCAACAGAGCTGAGCTTCCTCCGAGCAGATGCGGCCATGTAGCTGGGATTAGATAGAGATGGGGTGGTGGGCTCCGTTGTTGGTGGTTTAATGGTGGCTGCTGGTGCGGCGACATTTATCGGTTTTCTAGCGGACGCGATCGAGGGCGCTGGTGTTAATGCGACAATACCGAGCCGGTCCCCTGGAAACCCGCTCGCGCTCGTGTTTGGATGATCTTCAGCGATTGAACGAGATTTCCTTATTACTAAAGGCAGCGCATCGTAGGAATGAGCCGCCTCGGATAACCCCATGCACACAAAAAAGATGAATGGGAAAGCCGGAGATGTAAACATCATTAAGGCAAGCCACTCCATAATAATAATCTCAACGCTCCATGAAAACCTCCTCGAGGCGTACTTCACAAGGCCCCCGTCCTCCAATTTCCATCGGGTTATTCCAAACCAGGTGGTTTCCAATGCGCCCCGATGTAGCCTACTCCACCATATCCGACAGAGATCCCCTTTTTCTCAATGGCTTTGAACCGACTGCAAGGTGTTTGATCCGCACCGACCTGTAGTAGTAGCGAAGCGCAATGGAGTGGCACACTCACTGGCCAATCAGAATGCAGGACGAGACAACCGCTGTGGTTGGATGTGTGTTTTTTCTCAACGCTTGACAGACAGTGAAGCGTCTGATTGGTTAAAATCAGGTGCAGCGAAACCTCGCTGGCTGGTTCATGCAGTCAGGCGATCATTACACTATTTTCATTTTGTAGCCTATTGTTGAATCAACAGTGTATAAAAAAAATAAGAGAACACGTCATACAAAGCTACTTCATTCTGCTTCTTCGTGAGCAATTATTCATGTATTATTCCCATAAACGACGATTAGTTTAATTATTTTATTGTATTGTTATTTTTATATAAATAATTTGAATCCATATTTTGGTGTTCATCATATATATATGTGTGTGTGTGTGTGTGTGTGTGTGTGTGTGTTTATTTATTTGTTTGTTTATTTATTTATTGTTGTTTGTGGTGGTATTTGGAGCACTGGGTTGATTTTCTGCGGCATAAATTGCTGAGCACTGTCAGTATAGGTTATTATCAGCAGCAGCACCATCTTCTGGTGTAGCAACAAAAAATGTGAAAAAATGAGTAACAACTTTGCAGATTTCCTGTGGTGGGATTGTGATGCTATCCTGAGCCATCAATGTTAGCAAGACTGTAAAAATTGCTTTCATTAACAGAAACCAATTAAATTACAGTAATAATTGCAATTTAATTGTTTTTTTTTTCTTTTGCATATCTCAATTTAGCATTTGTGTATAAATCATGAAAATGTTTTGCGCATATTTCTAAATAATAAATAATACTTTCTTTTAAATGTTGTAACAAAGAGAAAAACAATGACCAAACAAAGGAGGCAGGTGGATACAGTACAGACAATGTAAATATTTATAAAAAAAATTGTTTTTGTAGGCTCATCTATTTACATTGATGCTTTTCTCCTTTTAAATTGTAGAACAGTGCATGTATGAATGTTTAGCACTGACTATAAGGTAGCCATTTTAATATGTCTTTGAAATGATTCTCCAAACTAGTTATGATTGTGATTGTACTTTTGTCCTTTATCAAAATTATTTGAAATTGTTTTTAAATTATTTAGAGCTAAAAGATGCATTCAGGTTGTGGTTATTATAATAAACCAATTAAAAGAGTCCCAAATGGCATTGTAAATTATGCACAATGTTAACAGAAACTGCAGAAGGACAGTGCTGTTTCTCAGAATACTGATGTTTAACATGCAGGACTTGCCAACAAATGAAAATCTAAAGGTGAACTATCACTTAAACTGTCCAAAAAATAATAATAATTCAGCCTGCTTTTATAGAAGAAGAGACATTTCAACCTGTAAATTCATATAGGCCTAGGTGCGTTAACTGGTTAACTTTTCTATATTAAAGGTGAGATTGCATTAATTATTTTACATACAAATAGTAGGCTAGCCTATCTAGGTATGTAATTACATAGAGTAATTTTTGAGGGGGGAAAATCCTTCCAACATTAGAATACCTGTGAAAGTAATATCCAATCAATAATTATTATTTTAATACCATTATTAAAACCATTGATATGTCAACATACGTTTTGGATTTATTATGCGTCTAATTTACAGTGTTGGGAAGGTTACTTTGGAAATGTAATAGGTTACAGATTACAAGTTACCCTGTTTAAAATGTAATAGTAGTGTAACTTTTTCAATTACTTTATTAAAGTAATGTAACTAATTACTTTTGAGTACTTTTTGATTACTTTTCTAAATTTGAAAATTAAAGAATAATAAATAAAAGCATATACATCAACTGAAATACAGTTATCTAATAAGCATGTGTCGTATTCTGTGTACTAAACTCCTGAAACATTGGTGTTTTTTAAACTGCTGTGTCTTTGTATATGATATGATGATAGTTTTCTCAAAATAAGTAAAATGCACATGAAGTGACACAGAGCAGTTCTAGAAATTATGTTTATGTGCTCGTGTACTCCTATATTGAGATGGCAGAGGTTGAAAACACTGCGAGCTTCAGTAGGCCTATGTGTAGTAAATGAAACCATGTCTTTGCCATTAATTTACAGGAGGGGCGGACTGGGAAAAAAAATCAGACTGGAAATTCAAACTCATACAAACAAATTCATGGACAAAGCTATTTTTGGTATGGACCTGACATAAAAAAAGGTTTAAATCTTTAATTTGGGGACATGCAAAATAATTTAAAGTTCTCTCCTGAACTGCATCTTCACTTCCATTTTTCTCTTCAGTCTCTTTATTTTGCCCTGTTATCCATCTCTCTCATGACTTTAATACTCAAGATTGAACAAAACTATACTTTACAATACAACAATATCTTTATAGAAAAATCCTAATACTGTACACGAGTCATGTTTTCCTTACAAAAATTGACCGTGCTTTTTTTTTAGCCTATATACAATAACCTTGTTTTGTTTTGTTTTTTGCAAATGGATTTGTATTTATTTTTAAATAACTCAATTTGTAAAATCATTTTAAATTTTTGGTTACCACAGTTAAACAATAGTAACTATTTTCTCTGGATTTATAGAAATATATTAAAACATTAATTTTCGTAAGGGTTGTGTTGTTGTCTGTCCGTAGCTCCCCCTAAACCTATAAAAAAAAAATCTGATCTGTTTTTCAGCTAAATTACTACTGTAACATTACAACAGATAATAATGATGTCCTTTATATAGTAGCCTATTTTGAGTGATGACTGATGAGCAACGTGCTGCTGCTTGATTAAAAAAATAAAAAAACAAAGACAAAAAAGCATCTTTACAGATGAAACTGACCTGAAACCCTGAACACTAGTTCTGCTTCTCTGCTCCAGCTGTGCGCTTCCACACTCCACTCTATTCTCGCTCTCTCTCTCTATTCTCTCTCTCACTCTCTCACTCTCTCACTCTCTCTCTCTCTCTCTCTCTCTCGCATTGATTACTCGGAGTCTGATCCGAACCGTTTGGCGGAGGCGCGGAGAGCGCGCGAGTCATGACTAACAATTCATGATTTATTAGAGATTTAATTATCAAATGGTGGATTCGCAAATGATCGCTTTAGTACATTCGGCAGGCAATTATACAATAATGATATTAAATAGTGGGGCAAAATCGGCTGCCAGGCCACCAGGAATTGTCCCGTTTCTCCCGGTGTCCACAGACACGCAGAATGTGCAAGTCATATATTGCATTTTTGGGGCTTAATATTCACAGACACTAGTCCAAGTCATGTTTTGATTCAAGTGTACTGACCTACTTTTGATTTAGTCATCCAAAATGTGGCATATTCCGTCCGCGTTAGGCATTTCGTTTTTATGACTGGATTCTACGAACCAGACTGTATTTCCGCGTCCCGGAAATTATTAGGGGGGTATGTCTCAGAATAGTCAGTGCAATTTGGGAAAGAAATACGTTAAATCTGTATGTGGATGTGTGTAAATATTCAAATGTAATCCCCTTTGTAATCGTTAAAAATTTCATAAGTAACTGTAATTTAATTACTCATTTTTTCTTAGTAACTGTAACTAATTACAGTTACATTAATTTTGTAATTAAATTCCGTAACGCCGTTACATGTAACTAGTTACTCCCCAACACTGCTAATTTATCAATGCGGTACAGGACTAAATACTGCGACCCTTTGTTAGTATGACAGCTTTCAAGATTGACATGAAATCACGCGAACCTGTAGCCACGCCTCCCTCTTGTTGTCGCCCAATCAGCGACGAGTACAATCGCCAAACTGTTCCTGGAACGTCATCAGGAATCTGGTGACTGGAGATTACGTGTGAAGTTACATAGCCAGCTGCTTATGGGCTGCTAGCCGCGACAAAAAACAACACACACAGATGTAACGCCTGGAGAAATATTAGCGTTAAACGTGATTTCCATTACAATGAACCTCAGCTCTGTCAGAGTCTATGGAGTTTTTTTTTACGGTAGGTTTATTTAGTTGGTTTCGTAAAGGAGGTGGACGAGAGCTAACATTAGCTAGATGTGTTTACAGTTTTTCTGTTATTGCTCGGCTCTGGGCTTTCTATCGAGAGATTTTAGTGGATGTTGTCATACACTGTTAGCATGCGATGGATGAATGGTTCTGCCATCAAACTTACGTGTAATAATCAAATCGGACACTTGTTAGCTTACTACAATGTCGCATATCAAGACATGTAAGCATTCATGACAAACAATCATGTAAACAACATGAGTCTCTTGGCACATTCAGTCTATTCTAAAACCTAAAATTTTACTGTATTGTCAATGTCTTGCTTAAAAACAAATCCCCTGCTTTAAATTATCCTGAACTTGAGTATCAATAATGTAAGTGTAGTACTATTATTTACGTCACCTCCACTAACTAACGTTATATAAACGGGTGCAGATGCAGGCTGTCAGCACAGCAAACTCATTTCATTCAGAAAAGTATCTGATGGTTAAAAGCCTTGTTTGATTGGATTAGTTTGACCACTAGATGTTAATGTAGTCCTAATGTTGTGATTTTCTCCACAGAGTCATGGCAGCAGAGAGTAACACCAGAATGAGATCTGCTTACGCTGTGAATATAAGACATTCTGCTTTCCGAGGACCCTAAGGTGTCTTGTTGACAGTTGAGGAGACGTTCAAATCATTGCTTAACACACACATATATACGCTACATCTACACTACAGAGATGTTCGCGAAGCTGAAGAAGAAGCTGGCGGAGGAGGCCGGCACCGGCCCTCGATCAGGCCGAATCCCTCGCTCCATGAGCAAAGAGTCCATCACTTCTGTGGGCGCAGATTCTGGTGATGACTTTGTGAGTAGATCTCTCTCTGCTTTTGTGCAATTCTCAGTCTCCAGCTTCTTGCGATATCATATCTCCATGCAATTTTGAGACTTATACAGTTGTTGGGTCTGTTTTAACATTTCTAGCTGGTGATATTACCAGGAAATCTCGATCGTAGCACGATGTTACTGCTTTCTTCATATTAATGTATAGTCTTCTTTTTCAAACGTTAATGTATTGAGTGCTTTTATTTGCTACACCATTATTAGTGCATTTCACTATCATTCAAAAGTTTGAGGTTCGTAAGGTTTTTGGTAAGATCGATGCATTCATTTGTTTAAAATACATTTAATTGAAATAAATGTTTTCTATTTTAATTTGTGATGGCAAATCTAAATATTCAGCATCTTCTGTACTGTTTATTCTTGGCTTATTTAGAGTTTGGATAATGGTCAAAAAGTAATAATTTTGTGTTATATTTTACTCTCAGGCATGCAATGAATGGTGGTTAATCTTTATATATATATATATATATATATATATATATATATATATATATATATATATATATATTATAATGAAAAATGTTACTAAAATGTTATGGGAATATTAACAGAATATTGTAATCATTCAAATTATCCTTTTATAACAAAATAATTTACACCTTCCAAGTGTACTTTAACATCTAGGTATCAGTGAAGTGCCAGCTAGGGCTGCAACTAACAATTATTTTGATAATCGATTAATCTGTCGATTATTTTTACGATTAATCGGTTTATGTACTTATATTTTAGTTTTTTCCATTTTTTCCCCAAGTAAATTATTAATAAATGGTCTTTATCCTTCAGCATAGATTTTTAAGAGATTTTAACCATTTTGCACTGTCATATCCTAATCAAAAATATACCTGGAGTTGTTTTATTGTGTTAGTAATCCTTTGTGGAACTCTTCTGCAATCAGAACACTGACCCATACTCTAGCAAATTTCACAAGGAGATTTCAAATAATGTTTTCACCATGGCAGTCCTTAGAGCTCCTAAAGTAGTTTAACATCCCGAACGAAGCTTATTAAGGAATCTTTCAGAACATATTTTCACGAAGAATAAGGATAAAACAGAATAAAATTGCAGTGCATTGTATTTTATTATTTACTGGGAAACAGCTTTATAGCTTTTGCTGTGAAATTGTAAACAATCCTTCGAATAAAGTGCCAGTGGCATGAAACCTGAATGGAACTCACAATTTAAAGTAAAATCCATCAGAAGGTTGTCCAGAAAAAAAAATTGGACAGTCACACACAAAAAACCTGCTGTGTGAAAAAGAGCAGTGAATACTTAGAAAAAAAGTGCATTTCAAATATCTTTAAACATTTACCTCTCTCATTCAGTCATAATTAGGCTGCACGACTGAATTTTGAACTGTTAAACGACAAACTGATCACAGAACATGTTTGTAAAGCTTTAAATGTTAACTGTTAAAAAGCAATGTTATCAGCTTTTACGACTAAACATTTGCAAACAACATTGTACTGGAGAATCTGCACAAATAAAAGTCTTAGGGGCCGTTCACATATCGTGCCTAAAAACGCGTGGACAACGCTAGGCGCGCCGCTTTCTCCTCCTTTCCAAAGCGCTCGTGCAGTATGGCGCTCGCTTTGTGTCATTCGGCGACGAGACTGACAAGCACGACAGATAACACACGTGTATACATGCATGTACGTCTCCATTTGTTTTATATGGAGACGTACACGCAAATATCACGTCACGTAGACACGTCAATAACGTGTAGCTGTTGATTTTTACAGACGTGACGGCGGCGTCACGTTAGAAGTTAACGTGTGGATTACGTCTGTACGTCTTAACGTCTGTACGTCTGCCCGTCTTAACGTCTGCCCGTCTGCACGTCTGTACGTCTGCCCGTCTGTACGTCTGCACGTCTTAACGTCTGCCCGCCTAATTTTCCTTATTTTCCTCATACTTTTACTGTTATAGACATTCTAGATAATCTTATTTTGGCAGTTTACTTAGAACTACATTGGATTTATTTATTTTTATAATGCTGAATGTTAAGTAGGCTACATACATTTGGTATCCCAATGATATACAAGTCTATTGTCATGTATATACGATCTTATGAGAGACAAATAAAATGGGCTAGTAAAATTCAGAAAAAGTGTGTCATATTATTATTTGTTTGTTTAAGATTTGTTAAAGCCCTGCAGCAGCCGGTCTGCATGCCTCAAGTGTGTGTGTGTGTGTGTGTGTGTGTGTAGTTCAGATACAAAAGCCATCTGAAATGTTCTTCTAGAATGATAATTTTTATCAAGCTCGTATGTTTAAGTTCAGGAAATTCACTTAAATGGCAATGAAAATTACCTATTAATTATCATTTAAGTGAAATCACTGAACTTAAACATATGAGCTTGATAAAAATGATCGTTCTAGAAAATAAATTCAGATGGCTTTTGTATCTGAACTCTTCATTCATATATTATATATATATATACACATATATATATACACATACATACACACACACTCTGTATATGTGTGTGTGTGTTTGTGTGTGTGTGTTACATTGTCTCTATAAAGTATATTTGCTGTATTATGTAATGCAAGTGGAGTACGTATACAGTATTACAGTACAGAAAACAATGTCTGATTACACACCTGTTCTGTCTACAAACTTTTGAATGATTGAAGACACTGTTGTTCTCCTAACATTCGCCTTTACCTTTTGACACCCCGTCATTGTAAGGTCATGACTGATAACATTGTCTGCAATAGTGTCCTTATTTCATTAGAAACATGTCCACAATCTTGACCTCTTCCACTGTTTTGCCTCCGTACCCTTCTTCCACCACACATCATTACTCCTCTTCTTCGACTGTTGACCCTGTTTGTTTCTGTGTTGTTCTTCCATTATCTAAATGTGTGACATTGAGTTGTGCTCTGTCAATATGCTTGTCAAATGAAGCTTCATGAGCTATTTCAGAGACCTAGTTGATTTAATGCTTTACATTCCCCTTAATTAGTGAAATGTAAAATTTATAGCCAAGACACTGTCATTAAAACGTTAAAATGTAGCATGTCATGGGACAACCAACAACAGCACATACATTTAGACTATACCCATATTTCTATTTATAACGCAGCCACTTTAAATTCACATAATGTTTCACTTCTGAGTAACAGAAATATATATATATATATATAATGAAAATGAATTGCCAACATACCAAGGATATAAAAAAATACCAAGTAAAACACAAATTTGTAAATATTTGTTTGAATGTTTCTGTTATGAGCAGTTTTTAGAAAACCAGAAAGCCTGTAAATAAACAATATATTAATGACTGGCATTTCACACAATAGGCTAGTCAATGAAAATACAGTTCCAAACAGCACCACAGCAGAACAACTGCAATTGTCTAAACAGAGTAGGCTAGTTGTGTGGATGTTAAAATATATTTGTGTTTTTGAAAGAATAGGTTGAACATCAACCAGTAATCTCAATAGAAGAGGGCCTTGGCGCCATCTACTGGCAATTATATTGATATTTAGTAGTTTAATATTTATTTAGCCTCCGTTCATTTCGGCATTTACAACTCGGTTTAAATGAGCTTGCTAGAAGTTCATAGTACGATTTTTTTATAACATCGAATTTAAGAATATAATTAAGTAATGCATCCACTCTACTATGGAGCTTTTTTATTATTATTATTGTAGCCTATAGCCTATTTCATATTCCCATGCATGATCGTGCATAATATATTCCAAAATACATTCAAAGACTTTTTCTGTTGAGATTAGATTTTTCTTTTTTTATGTATTCAAACCTAAATAGTATTTTCTTAATATTCTTCGAGGATGTTAAAAGCTAGGTCTATGTTAAATAGCTATTAATGTGATTTTCTCTGCTGGAAATTACTTCATCTAATTTAATAATAGCTTAAATGATCAAATCTTCTAGCCCACACTGTTCGAACAGTGTCTCAAATAAGACAAGTCCATTCAATTCAATTCAATTCAATTCAAATTTAGTTGTTGGCTACAGCGCTTTTCACAAAACATATAGTTTCAAAACAGCTTTACAGAAAATGCATTTCAGAAATGTACATATAAAAATACAGTTAGTTAGTCAGTCATTTATTAATCCAACAAGTAGCTGCATAAAAGTACGTGCGCTATTTTTAAATTAGCCAAGGCACGTTTTGCGTTCAAACGGGCAGACGTGCAGACGTTCAGACGGGCAGACGTACAGACGCGCAGACGGGCAGACGTTCTCCACACGCACGTTATCACGTCTTTAAGCTTGGTTAGGAAAGAAATGACACAAAGCGAGCGCCATAGTGCAGAAGCGCCCCTGAGGCGTCTGCCTTTGCTAAGCAACCATGACGTGCTCTCTCCTTGAAGACGCGGAAATTTCAGCAAAGGATAAATGGATTTGCAGCTCAAAAAATCGCTTGCAGTAGCTCTGCTACTAAATTTATTTCAAAATGGAAATCCATATACAACTATGATCAGCTGTTCCTTTCATCTTGACTGAGCTTTTAACGTTGTTACGGGAAAGGATGAAGCTGATTGGTTAGTTCTTGTCACATGACCTGCGGTGCGGTTGCTGCATTCTGAAAAGTTGAGATGTTTTTAACTCGATGCGGTGCGGTGTTGGAAATAACGAACTTGAGCGCGCAAAAGACGCGATATGTGAACGTCCCCTTAAACAGTTCAGTAGTGCAGAGTTTACAGGTTACTCTTCTTTTTTGAAGGCTCAAAGTAAAGTACTCCCAGTCTCCCACATCCCGCTAAATGCTGCAGAGACGCTGTTCGGGAAGCACGTGACATAAAACGAGGCCAGCTATTGGCTATTCGCTACTTCTCCTGCTGTACTGGCTGAGTAAAACCTCCGGTGGCTCATTACTGCCACACTTTGGTCACCGCAGATTTGAAATATGCACGAAATGAGCCGCTTACGGCAAATAAAAGTTATTTAGCAACGAATCGATGACTAAATTAGTTGACAACTATTTTAATAATCGATTTTTATCGATTAAATCGATTCGTTGTTTCAGCTCTAGTGCCAGCTGACACATTTTGATAAGATGACTTTATTTCCTGTTCCAAAAGCAGATTGGCGCTAATAAATCAGCATAGTAATTATTCCTGTTTCATATGACTGGCATATTTACAGTATCCATTCTAGAGAAAGTTATATGACTGTGTACTGACTGTGTTTGCACAGTGCTGCACCTGAACAAACTGGTAGTATGATGAGGTTTATTACTAGAGTGTTGTGCTATGCTTCTTTGGTAAACCAGTGAGTGTCAAATAATGTCACATGCTTCAACAAACCAGTGTAACCTGACACTCTTGTCCTATAGCAATTAATGGCAAACATTCTCAGGGTTAGGTTCAGGTTGGTTCAGGTCTTTTGCCCTAAATAATTAATGCTGTAGGCTTGTTAGAGGATGAGAGCAGTATCAGTAACAGGTCTAAATCAAAGCCAGCCTTATATAGTAGATGTTTTGCTGAGAGAAACCAGTGGGTTTGGACCCCAACAACAACAATGTAAATTAATGTTAATAAATACGTACAATTCAGCATTTGTGGTATTCCTTTGTTTTTGTTTTTACCCCATACATAAACATCACCCTTTTGCATTCTGTAGTTCTTATAAAGGATGTGCAATTATATTTCTCTGATATTAGTGTTTTGTGTTCTTCTAATTTATTGCCATTGGTCAGTATTGTATATTTAATTTTTTCCACAGTTTTTTTTTTTTTATTTAGAGTGTATTTGCTGTCATTTAATGCTCATTAACTCATTGTACAATAAAATCTTTAGACATTTTTCAAATTAATATTTTTTTTACTGTACTTAGAACTGATTTTTTTATTTTGAAACTCTTAATTAGTTTTATTTATATTTTACTTGTTAATACTTATTTTAATTTTAATTTTCTAATAAATCTTGTTAGTGATTGGCTATAACACTGGAATAACTAATACTAAAAAATACTATAAATAATATGTAATCAGTATTAAATGCTAAATAATACGAATCAATATATTAGCCAGATTCTTTCCCATGGTATATTTTAAATTAAATGTCTCCGTTTCTGTCATTCACTCTTAGGCTTCTGATGGCAGCAGCTCCAGAGATGATGTTTCTTCTCAGATTCAGCGCAGAAACGACCAGATACGAAAGCTGGAGGCCAAACTCTCAGGTATCACCGAAACAATACAGTGAAGCTCATGTAAACACAACAAGAGAAAAAGACTGAAAGGAGGAAAAAGATACTAAAGGCCAGTGTGAAGGCTTTACAGAACGTCAGTGGAAATCAATGAGAAAAGCAAAAACTAGAGACAGGCTGTTAAGTGTACATCCTTCTCACCTGCCACTTTTACATGCCGAGTCTATTTCAGTGTGTAATTGGACACCTCTAAACCCTTTATACCTTTTGCCACAGTGGATATGTACAGTATAAAGCACATGACATTTGATAGATTTGACACAAAACAAGCCAGGAATGAATGCAAATGTCTCCACTGTAACGGCCTGGACAAATCTGCATAAATAATAGATTCCTGGCTCTCACTATCAGCCTGCCGTGGTATGTGATTACATTAAAGTCCTTTAGCCCTAAATGAGCAGTACTAGATAAGATGATTGCATAATTGACCTGATCTATTAGTGTAGAGCTCAAAGGTCAGTCATTGTTCAGCCTCACAATCAGTCTGGTTTTCTCATCTCAGAAAATCATTCTGTTTTTCCCTCCATTTGTTTATCTTCTCAATCATATTTATCCCTTTGTTTTGTCCCTCCTCCCACCCTCCCGTGCTCTGCCTCCCTCCGGGGTGTTTTTGTGTGTGTCGGTATCCCATTGCCCAACCCTAGACTACGCTGAGCAGCTTCGGCTAATGCAGAAGACCAAGGAGAAGCTTGAGATTGCATTAGAGAAGTATCAGGATTGTACGTACCGTTCTTTTCCTCCCGTTTTCGCCTCTTCCTTCTTTTGGCTTTCTCTCCTCTGCTCTGTTTTCCATTCGTTTATCCAGTGCTTCTACACAAACCTCACACAATTCAAGCATACATTTTTATAGACAAATAAGGTTGGTTCTTGATCAGAAAGCAAAAAATGTATATAGTTAATTCGCTTTTTGGGAGTTTTCCAAACCTGGGAAATATGTGTCTGAGGCCATGGCTTCTGAGTTTTAGAGGTGAAGTCTGTAGAGCAAACACGCTGCTTTAAACTATTTTTGCGAGGGTGACATTGTTTTTTGTGCCTGTAGCAACCTAATCACATTTCTAGACATACCCAAAGTAAAAGGAAAAATACACTGATTAGAATCAACTAAAAATACTTGTATATACTAACAGTCTGTTTTACAGCTCTACTAACAAGGACTCTTGGATATAACTGCTTTTTCCAATAAAGTTAGATAAATGAAACTAACAAAGGTAACAAAATGAATATTTTATGTGTTGTTGTGTAAGGTACTTTACATACTGTATGTTGGGTCTAACATTACCATCTGTGGTAACGCCTAACCAGTCATTTCATGTTACATTTATCTGTTCTAAAGGAATAGTTCACCCAAAAATGACAATCTGCTGAAAATTTACTTGGGCCATCCTAGATGTAGAAAAGGTAGTTTCTTCTTTGGAACAGATTTGGCAAAATTTAGCATTCCATCACTTGCTCATCAATCCTCTTCAGTGAATGGGGGCCATTAGAATGAGAATCCAAACAGCTGGTAAAAACATCACAATGATCAACAAGTAATCCACAGAAGAAAATGTTTTTATGGACTGGTGTTTTAGTCTGAAGCAATGGTTTAAAGTTAAAATGTCTTAAGGATGGATTTGTTTCTTACAAGCTTGCAGTTTTTTGCTTCACAGATTATTGTGATGTTTTTATAAGCTGTTTGGACTCTCATTCTGACGGCACCCATTCACACTGCAAGTGATGTAATGCTCTCCAAATCTATTCTGATGAACTCATTTACATCTTGCACGGCCTAAAGGTGAGTACATTTTCAGTACGTTTTCATTTTTGGGTGAACTATTCCTTTAAGGGTTATAGAAATAAACATATGTTTACTGAATTAATATTTAATGTACTTTAATAAAAATATAAGCTCCACATTTCTGCTTTTAAACCCTTCAGATCTCTTTCCTATTAAACCACCAATACAAGTATATTTAATGTAAACATGTTTGCTGCTAGTTTGCAAACGTGTTTCACACGTTTGCAAAGAAGTTTCTTCTGTTCATCAAGCCTGCATTTATTTGATCAAAAATACAGAAAAAAAGCAGTAATATTGTGAAATATTATTAACATAAAATAATAGTTTTCTATTTGAATATACTTTTAAAAAATAATTTATTCCTGTGATGCAAAGCTGAATTTTCAGCATCATTACTCCAGCCTTCAGTGTCACATGTAACATCCAGTCTATCACATGATCATTTAGAAATCATTCTAATATTCTGATTTATTATGAGTGTTGGAAACAGTTCTGCTGTCTAATATATTTGATGAATAAAAGGTTAAAAAGAACTGCATTTATTCAAAATAAAAAAAAAATTCTAATAATATATATTGTAATAATATATTTTCTTTACTATCACTTTTTATCAATTTAACACATCCTTGCTGAATAAAAGTATTGATTTTATTTAAAAAAAGAAATAAAAAAAATTACTGACCCCAAATTACTGACCTGTAGTGTATATTGTTTTTACAAAATATTTATATTTTAAAAACATAGCTTCTTTTTATTTTTTACTTTTTATTCATCAAAGTATCCTAAAAAAGTATCACATGTTCTGAAAAAATATTAAGCAGCAGAACTGTTTCCAACTTTGATAATGAATCATCATATTAGAATGATTTCTAAAGGATCATGTGATAATGATCCTAAAAATTCAGCTTTGCATCACAGAAATAAATGATCATTTAAAGTATAATAAATTTAAAAACAATTATTTTAAATTTTAATAATATATCACAATATTAATTTTTTTCTGTATTTTTGATCAAATAAATGCAGGCTTGATGAGCAGAAGAAACTTCTTTCAAAAACATGAAAAATAGTAATGTTTCCAAACTTTTGGTCTGTACTGTGTATATATATATATATATATATATATATATATATATATATATATATATATACTTATTCTGAAAATATTTAAATGATCATCCGTGAAAACTAAGCCTGCAGCATAGATGCAGCCTATAGATATTATGCTGAAAATGATCTGGAATATGTATTTAATAAAGATTAAAGCAGAAGTCTTATTTCTGTGTTCAATCAGCATCCATGCGCAAACTTCAGGACCAGAACGAAGCTTTCCAGGCCAACAGAGCCAAGATGGCAGAAGGCATGGCCTTAGCATTAGAGAAGAAGGACCAGGAGTGGATGGAAAAGCTAACTACTCTGGAGCAGGTAAAGATCATTTGCAACATATCGGATAAAGGTTTTAGGAAGGACTGTCGAGCCTGACTTGTCACTCTCAGTTTAAAAGCATCCCATAAATTATTATTTCAAACATCAGTGTTTTATAGCCTATATTATAAATGTTTTGTCTTCTTTCTCTCGATCAGGAGAAGTTGTCACTGGCAGCTCGGCTAGATGAGATGACGGAGCAGAGTTTAAGTCTGTTCCAGAAGAGAGATGACCTGGATGAGCTGGAGGGCTTTCAGCAGCAGGAACTGGCCAAAGTCAAACACATGGTCGGCACAGTGTACTCTTTTATTAGTTCTTTATAGCAAGAGTAGCGTTAATACAGACTTGCACACATCACCTTCCTTCACATTCCTGCACTCAACACTATTTTTTACATTGATGCATATCTAAATTAAAGGGATATCAAATCTAACACCCAGAAAACACAGATTCATATACACTGCAGAATAGACAAGAAGTTCCATCTTATTCCCAAACTGTTTAAGAGGCCTGATCATAAATTTGTCCTGCAGCTGCTGAGGCGAGAGGAACAGCTAAGTCAGCGGGAGAAAGAGCTCAAACTGAGAGGAGAAGAGCTGAACACAGCGAGACTGACACTGAGCCAAACCCAAGACAAGCTGTATGAGCTGGGAGAGGAACACGAGGAGATGTGCAGGGTCAACTCGCAGCTACAGGCCCAGAGGTGTGTGAAGAAATACAGAAGAACCTGACTTCCATAAAGGAGTAGTTCACAGCCTGATCCACTCCTACTGCAAAATATATGGAATGGGATGGAAATGTTTCAAATACTGTCGAGACATCCATTAAACATTTAAACACACAGGCTTTGAAGGAATTGTTATTTCTGAAGAAGATTCTTTCAGAAAACATGATGATATCTAAAGGATGAGAATCAAATCTCCAGTTTGTCCACCTGTCTTTCTTAGGGATGAGTTGTTGAGTGAGAGAACGGAGGCTGAGAGGAGGGTTGTGGCTCTGGAGAGGAGAGAGCAGGAGTTACAGCAGCTGATCCAGCAGGTGTCAGAGGACTTCCAGAAGGTGAGCACTTGGCAACCTTCAGCTCAGAAGAACAGAGCCACACCTCCCTTCAAAGTGTTTTCAGCCCACCTTGCACTTTATCAATTCCTTTCACTTTTTATATATATATATATATATATATATATATATATATATATATATATATATATATATATATATATATATATATATATATATATATATATATATATATATATATACAGTATATATGACCCTGGACCACAAAGCCAGCCACAAGTGTCAATTTTTCAAAAATAAATAGAATAAATAAGCTTTCCATTGATGTACTGTATGGTTTGTCAGGATCAGACAATATCTGGCCGAGATACTACTATCAGAAAATCTGGAATCTGATAATCTAAAAATACTGATTATAACTTTAAATCGCCTTTAAAGTTATCCAACTGAAGTTCTTAGCAATGCATATTACTAATCAAAAGTTAAGTTTTGATATATTTATGGCAGGAAATTTACAAAATATCTTCATGGAACATAATCTTTACTTAATATCCAAATGATTTTTGGCATAAAAGAAAAATCAATAATTTTGACCCATACAATGTTTTTTTTTTTTTTTTGCCTATTGCTATATATATATATATATATATATATATATATATATATATATATATATATATTATGGGTGGCACGGTTCGCTGAAAAAAAGCCGTACCGTTCGGTTCACCACACACGGTTCGGTACGCGCTGGGACCGCGGTTCAACTTAAATCCAAAGCATCTGTAATATGGTTTGCTATAAATAGCAGTTAATATGTTTCTGTTGATGGATGCACATTACAACAATAGCGTTGAGAAGAAAAAAAACCTGGAAAAACCATTCATGTATTTAAACTAAACTCAGTTTAAACATTTAAGAGGCAGAGGACACGAGCTCGCGCTCACAGTGAGAAGATTTGTGCATGCGCTCATCAGAAGTGCGCAAACCCATGCCAAAGAATGCATGCAAATATAATATCTCTCTGAAGTATTGTTTAAATGGACAAATTCAGACAAAGATTATGTCAAAATGCCCGTCTTGGTAAGTATCCTACAGCAGACATAGACGGCTGAACGCAGGCCACTGTATCAGTGCATTCTCTTAAAGTGACAGTCTTTATATTAATCGAACAGCAACAACAAAGAACACTCACTGCTCTTGATTAAAAAGCTTTTATAACTTTAATAAAGAATTATCTTTTATATAGTTTGTATATTAGTAATATGCAATGCTGTTTTACATTTGATTACTTTATTCAATTTCTGTACCTAAAAACTTATGCTAGACCTGCCAAAAAAAAAAAAAAAGAAATTACTGTTTATTGTTTGTATCTTTACTCTATTGTATTTATGTGTACTTCTGCTTGTAGTTGGATACAAATATTCTTCTTTGTTTTTATTAGAAAGTATAGTTTTTCCATAAACATAGCACATACCGAACTGTACCGAAAACCGTGACTCTAAAACCGTGAAACAAACCGAACCGTGAAAAAGTTGAACCGTGCCATCCCTAATATATATATATATATATATATATATATATATTAGGGATGGCACGGTTCAACTTTTTCACGGTTCGGTTTGTTTCACGGTTTTAGAGTCACGGAGAGTTCTTGGCTTGTTTTATTACACCCAAGTAATATACTATTTATAATATTTCCATGTTATTATTTTTCATTGTTTTGTCGCAATATGTGTGCAATTACATGTTAGGTCTGTTGTGGATTGCAATTGCAGTTGACTATGGAAAAATTTGCTATTGTTAAATTCTTGACTCATTTCTAAGAAAAAAAAAAGCTTAAATTCATAAAACCTTAGCATAATCTGTTATATTTAAACATTTAAACCCTTCCTTTCATAAATTGCCCCTGAAGCAACCATACGATCCTGAGGAAAAGAGTCAAGATCTGTTTGAACAATATGGAATATGTTTTCTGTTTTGGTTGAACGGTATGATAAAAATAATTTCCACATTGTTCTGTATTGTTTCTTCTTTGTTTTCCAGGCACAAGACAATGCACAGGCACTAGAGAAATCAATGGAGCAGCTCCAGTCTGAACACAATAAGCTGAAGCTAGAGCACGAGCAGCACAAGAACAAGGTCTGATTGACTCAACAAAGAATCCATTGATATGAAAGCCTTCTCTCATTTGCAAGTGAAAATTACTGTCTGCCAATGTGCTAAATTATGCAGGCACACACGTGAGTGGCATCTAATCGAAACCTGTAGGCTATATGATTACATCAAAATAAACGCTTCCTAATTATTAGGACTGACAAAATCGAACTATATATACAAATGACATTTGTTTTAAATTTTATATTCAAGTGATTTTTAAGACGGCATATAAAGATAAAATAAATTTGACAATGCATTTTGAGATACTGTCACTGCACTGCATCTAGCTGTTCTTATTAATGAATTTTAAATCGTAAGATTATTTTAATCTTTACTTATGGTAGTTATTGGTAAATATTGCATACTAGGGATTTTCAGATGTTCATGAAGTGATTAGTCAGGGCAGCTGTTGATTCGATGTGATGTGTATATGAGAAATATATATATCTTATTGTGCCCGAACACTCTAAATGCAACAACATTTCAATATTACATTGTTATAACTCTTCATACTGGACTGTGATTGGTCAGGTTGCAGTGACAGAGGAGGAGAGAGAGCGTCTATTGGCTGATCTGCAGGAGAAGGCTGCTTCCTTAGAGAGGAGACTAGACGCAAACCTCTCTCAGGATGAGCACCTACAGGAACTGTTCAAGGAGGTCAGAGGACACTATATACAGTACACACTTATCATCTTACTGCAGTTTCAGTCATCTAATATCTGAATGCTGTGTGTGTGTGTAGAAGTCTTCATTAAAGCAGAGGTTAGAGGAGGCCAGAGGAGAGTTACTGGAGGAGAGAACAAATCACTCCACTCCAGTCAGTTCACTGGAGGCCCAGGTAAACCCCAGCATCTAAACTCATGATGCTCTACTTAATGTTTTTAATATTGTGATTTCCAGGAAAAGTCATGAAAATAAATGAAATGTTAAAAAATGTATATATTTTTATAGGAAAATAAGAGAGTATTCACATCTTGTTCTTTACACCTTTTGTACTGTAATAACTTTAATTCAGTGACAACATTTCAGTTTCTTTTTTGTTTCCAGATCTCTCGGCAGAACGCCAGCATCACAGATCTGCAGACTCTGGTCAAGCACAAAGACGATTCATCCAAAGCTTACAGAGAGAGGACAGACGTACAGGTGAGTTAAGCCACAGCTAACCCACAGGTCACGTGACTGTGGCTGAAGGATCTCAATGATGTGTGTGTTGTGTCAGATATCAGATCTGGAGCAGAGGCTGGCTGACTGCACTGAGACGATGAAGAGTCTGCAACAGCAACTTGAAGACAGTGAAACGCATGCAGAAAAGCTGGTGCGTGATGTTGGTCAATGGACAAAGTCTCACCAAACGTCCCAATATTTGGCTCAGTTTGGGTCTCAGTTTGTCACAGACAGTTTCTGCTGAAATGTCGCCCCCTTCTGTCAAATATCAGGCATACCTACTGGGAAGCTAGTATTAGACTTTGAACTTAAGGGGTTTAGAGTTATTAAACAGTTGGTTTTTTAGGAAACTCAGCACCTGGTTAAATCCTTTTAGAGTGTTGACCTCTAACCTTTGTTCCCACAGCAAGCAGAGTGGGCCGAGGAGAGAGAGAGACTACAGCAGCAGGTCTCGACACAGAGACAGAGAGGCTTGGAGAAAACAGCCAGGCTGGAGAAGGAACTTGTTGCACTACAGAGAGAGAGAGAAACAGAGGCGAGCAAGCATCAGGACAACCTGGTGTGTGAAAAAATCACTTTTTCATTTTTATTCAGTTAACATAGGAACGTTATCTGATGCTTGTCTCTTTTTCTCCAGAAGTTACTGGAGGTGGAAAAAGCCTCACTGTTGAAGAGCAAAGCTGAGGTTGACGGCACTGTTGAGAGACTGACAGCAGAACTAGAGCAGTCCAGAGTGAGAATCATCTGCCGCTACAGATTCACTGTGACATTCAAAAGATTGGATAAGATCGATAAGATTTATGCACACCAATGCAGCATTTATTTAATAAAAAACACTGTATTATGAAATATTATTACAGTTTAAAATAAGTGTTTTCTATTTTTATAAATTTAATTTAATTTAAAGTAGAATCTTTCAAAAAATGTATAGTTACATGATCCTTCAGAAATCATTTTAATATGCTGAGTTGTGCTGCTTAATACAGCATTTATTTGAAATCTTTTAAAATAAGTTTTTACTCTCACTTTTGATCAATTTCTATGTCCTTGCTAAATAATTATATAATATAAAATATTCATAAAAGTGTTCATTTCTTTAAAACAAATTCTAACTGACCCCGAACATATGAAAGCTGTAGAGTAAATTAAAATCAAGAGAAAGTAAAAGTAATATTATAAAACAGTCACACAATATCCGAGCTTGAGTTATGTCTCGACCATTATGGCATTTATGTGACACGTGTCGATGTTACAGGCGGAGCTGATCAGCAGACAGATGGTAAGCGTGGAAATTGCCAAAGCTCTGGAGGAAACCAGAAAACAGAGAGAAGAACTCCAACAACAGGTTCATTCACTGGTTTATTGGCTTATCAAACATGCATCCATTTTTCACATGCACTTTTCACTCATAAAGCCATTTACCTGTGTTAGGAAATTGATGTTTTGCTTGACTTTGATAGGTCAGCAAAATGACAGAGTCTCTTGAAAAGGTGGAAAATGAAGTAAGTCGTCTTTCTCAGAATTTAGGAGCAAAGGAGGAGGAACTAAACATGCTGAAGGAAGGTGAGGGACCAGTTGTGTTTTGATAGCCTCTGTCCACCCCTTAAGAACTGCTTCAAACCAGGGCTGTTATAGTTAAAGTTTACAGGGTTAAGCCCCGTTCACACCAAGAATGATAACTATAAAGATAATGATATTAGCATCCACACCAGCGGACATTATACTTAGCACAAGCTTGCCTGTCGCTTTAAATTCACAAACATGTTATAGCATGATGGATTCTGATTGGGTGTCCATGTTTTTATCATTCAGCAACTGGAAAAATCGTTCTGAAAGTTATTCCAAAGATGTTGTTTCTCTGTGCTTTTATTGTTGTAGTTGTGGTGTGGACTCTCTGCTATTCTTTAATATTCAGAACGGTTTTTAGAACTATATCTTTATTGTTATATTTCTAGTTATCGGCCTTGGTGTGAACAGGCCTTTATACTATTTCATCTATGTTGCTAAGGCATCATGACTTATTTTTTATTCAATTTAACTCGATGTACTACAATAACTAAAACTATAAAACTGAATTTATAAAAATAAAAACCATTTAAAATGACAAAAACATGTAACACAATTGCTAAAACTTTTAAATTATAATGAAAATTGAAAATATAAAATTAAAAACTGATTCAATATGTAAAAAAAATTATAATAATACATAATTGTATCTCCATATCAAACCCCTAGTAACCTTTATTTAAAAAATAAATAAAAATATTGTTTTGGTTATACGTTTATTTTGTTTTATTTTTTTCATACTTTTCTTTTTTTATATATATATATATATATACTTTAATGGGCTTTTTTATCATTGAATAATTGTCTTTCATTGTGAAAAATTGTTTTAAATTACCAGCCAAATCATATTTTTTTTAAATAATATTTCTGATAATGATACAAAGATCGTGAAACGATTCATTTCATTTTTATTTGGACACGTCCAAAAGTAATGTTTTTCAGTGAGCAGGATTCGATTTCGTAACTGTTTTGACTCATTGACTCATTCATTTGATTCAGTGAAAGATTTGTTCAAATGATTTAATTTTATGAGCTGTGAGTCTTGAGCAATGTATTTAAAATGAACTTAGGAACTTCACTTCTTGATAAATGGACTACAGTCGTGATTTTTTTGACTGAAGACAACACAACAGACAGATGTGTTAGTCACTGTAGATTAAATCCACTTACGCTAAAAACCTTTCTATGTTTCATAATGGTCGCATTAAAAAGCTTCTGTTTCTTGTTGTGTGTCAGAGCTGCAGGCGGCCCGTAGCAGTCTGTCTTCTCTGCAGGCTGAGTGCGAGTCTCGTCGTTTGGAGGCTGAGGAGCGAGAGCGAGAACACAACTCTCAGCTGACGTCACTTCAGCAGGAAATCCACACAAAAACACAACAACTCTCTACTTACCAGTCACGGGTCAGTGTGCGCTTCATCTCAGCAGCCTGTTGCTGTCAGATACACTGTCTTACCTATTTGATGTTTTTGTATTTCTATATTTTATTGTGATAAAGGTGTCTGATCTCGAGGGAGAGGTGTTGAGTTTAACAGCACAGTCACATGATGAGTGCGATGGTGAGCAGAACGGGACGGTTACTGTAAGTGATCTTGACCAGTTACAAAAGGTCAATAAAGACCTGGAGCAACAGCTGGCCGAAAAGAACAAGGTGAGAGCAAAGAAACCACTGAAATGAAAGAACATAAGCTGAACTCTTTCCCAGCCAAACATGAAATTTTCTGTTATTCATGTGACAGTGCTTCCCTGCCAAACACAAAATGTTCTGGGTTTCTGTGTTTTCACTGTTATACACTCGGGGGCGCTATTATGCATCTCCTGAATGAGTCTAGAATGTGCCGATCAAAAACACAGGCAAGGAAGACGCAGAAACTAGCATATGAAAAATAATGTGATCATCAACAGTAATTGCATATAAATGAAAACTGCCTAATGTTACAGAGTGAAATGTCAATCCAGATAGTGGTAAAGGCTTGTGCAAGATTTGGGAATACTGATGCAACTTTGCTTTGATAATATTACTGAATATGATCCAGATCAGAGGTGGAAAGTAACGAATTACATTTACTCGCGTTACTGTAATTGAGTAGCTTTTTTGTGTACTAATACTTTTTAAAGTAATTTTTTAAATTTGTAATTTTACTTTTACTTAAGTATATTTTGATTGAAGTATTGTACTTCGCTACATTTTAAAACACATTAATTACTGAGTAAAAAAAATAAAAATAAAAAAAATAAATCGCTCCCTGGAAACTACGGCAGTAAATAATGGGGAGGAGGGCAAACTGGCGCTAAAATCACAAGAAAGATGCAGACGGACAAAACAGGCGTTAGTGGTGCAGACACCGCTGAAAACGAAACCCCGTCATATTTTCTGAAGTTGAACCCGAAGGAAATGAAGTGAACCCCTGGTCATATGTATGCTCTATTATGCAGTGTAAGCTGTACTTGCCAAGGAAGACCAAACTAGCAGCTTATAAAATCTCAACAAGACATCAACCCTTCGCAAGAATGTAGAGGTAAGCTAAATAATTGCATCGTTGCATTGGTGGTTAAAATGAAGCTTTGACATTTTAGCAAGAGGTTTTGCACAAATTAGCCAAAAAGACCGTGGTGAGGAGTGTGCTATTTTTGTTTTAATGATGTGCGCGCGCATTTATAGTGCGTTCTTTCACTGTGTGATTCAGTCTCCTAAAATGCATTTAGAATGATCACAAAATTGAAGATATAGGGGCAGAAAATTCACATATTTATATAATTTCATATTAAATCAAAATCACACAAAGAATGCCATCTTTTCCTCCAAAAATCATCATGAATATATACATTCATATATATAACAGTTCAGTAAACAAGTTAATTAAGAGACTTGCGTTTTAGACACCATATTGCCTTTTTTAGCTCTATTTCTACAACAGAAAATAATTCCAAACACAGCCACCAAAGCACAGTTTTGCGTCTCTGAGCAACGTGACAGTGTTTCGTTTCTGGATGAATCAAACGTTTAAATGATTCGGTTCAATCGCAATGACTCACTTATTAACAGTGACTTGCTGACACATACTGGCCATTTTAATTTCACATTTAAAGTAGGCTATCTTTTGATTTTTTTAAATAATTAATTTCTTATCATTTCAAATGAGTATTCAACATTTTATGTCTTGTATATCAAAACATTATTCATGCATTTGTAACTGCAGGTTAAATGCATTCTTGTCCAGCACTACACAGTGTGATACATCTAAATGCCACTTCCAATGAATCTTCTGCATTTCCTCTGCATTAAAAGATGAGTTTGTTGATACTGATTTCCCTGGCAACAGCCCAAATGTATTATTATTCTAAATAACTGATTCCTTTAATTAAAAACAACTACAACCCGAATTCCGGAAAAGTTGGGACGTTTTTTAAATTTTAATAAAATGAAAACTAAAAGACTTTCACATCACATGAGCCAATATTTTATTCACAATAGAACATAGATAACATAGCAAATGTTTAAACGGAGAAAGTTTACAATTTTATGCATAAAATGAGCTCATTTCAATTTTGATTTCTGCTACAGGTCTCAAAATAGTTGGGACGGGGCATGTTTACCATGGTATAGCATCTCCTTTTCTTTTCAAAACAGTTTGAAGACGTCTGGGCATTGAGGCTATGAGTTGCTGGAGTTTTGCTGTTGGAATTTGGTCCCATTCTTGCCTTATATAGATTTCCAGCTGCTGAAGAGTTCGTGGTCGTCTTTGACGTATTTTTCGTTTAATGATGCGCCAAACGTTCTCTATAGGTGAAAGATCTGGACTGCAGGCAGGCCAGGTAAGCACCCGGACTCTTCTACGACGAAGCCATGCTGTTGTTATAGCTGCAGTATGTGGTTTTGCATTGTCCTGCTGAAATAAACAAGGCCTTCCCTGAAATAGACGTTGTTTGGAGGGAAGCATATGTTGCTCTAAAACCTTTATATACCTTTCAGCATTCACAGAGCCTTCCAAAACATGCAAGCTGCCCATACCGTATGCACTTATGCACCCCCATACCATCAGAGATGCTGGCTTTTGAACTGAACGCTGATAACATGCTGGAAGGTCTCCCTCCTCTTTGGCCCGGAGGACACGGCGTCCGTGATTTCCAACAAGAATGTCAAATTTGGACTCGTCTGACCATAAAACACTATTCCACTTTGAAATAGTCCATTTTAAATGAGCCTTGGCCCACAGGACACGACGGCGCTTCTGGACCATGTTCACATATGGCTTCCTTTTTGCATGATAGAGCTTTAGTTGGCATCTGCTGATGGCACGGCGGATTGTGTTTACCGACAGTGGTTTCTGAAAGTATTCCTGGGCCCATTTAGTAATGTCATTGACACAATCATGCCGATGAGTGATGCAGTGTCGTCTGAGAGCCCGAAGACCACGGGCATCCAATAAAGGTCTCCGGCCTTGTCCCTTACGCACAGAGATTTCTCCAGTTTCTCTGAATCTTTTGATGATGTTATGCACTGTAGATGATGAGATTTGCAAAGCCTTTGCAATTTGATGTTGAGGAACATTGTTTTTAAAGTTTTCCACAATTTTTTTACGCAGTCTTTCACAGATTGGAGAGCCTCTGCCCATCTTTACTTCTGAGAGACTCTGCTTCTCTAAGACAAAGCTTTTATAGCTAATCATGTTACAGACCTGATATCAATTAACTTAATTAATCACTAGATGTTCTCCCAGCTGAATCTTTTCAAAACTGCTTGCTTTTTTAGCCATTTGTTGCCCCCGTGCCAACTTTTTTGAGACCTGTAGCAGGCATTAAATTTTAAATGAGCGGATAAGTGGATAAAAGTGTAAAATTTCTCAGTTTAAACATTTGCTACGTTATCTATGTTCTATTGTGAATAAAATATTGGCTCATGTGATTTGAAATTCCTTTAGTTTTCATTTTATTAAAATTTAAAGAATTCGGGTTGTAGTTTGAGATTAATAGACCTATCCCAGGGGTGTCAAACTCAGTTCCTGGAGGGCGGTAGCCCTGCAGAGTTTAGTTCTAACCCTGCACCAGCACACATATCATGTAGTTTTCAAATAAACCTAAATGATTAGATTAGCTGGATCAGGTGTGTTTAATTAGGGTTATATCTAAACTGTGCAGGACTGTGGCCCTCCAGGAACTGAGTTTGACACCCTTGGCCTGTCCCATTTTTGACTCCCTCCCACTGTTAAAATGTAACTAAGTAATTTTTACTCTGGGTAAATTTTAAATGAGCTACTTTTTACTTTTACTTGAGTAGATTTTTAGACTGGTACTTTTACTTGTACTTAAGTAAAATTTCATTAATGTAATGGTACTTTTACTTGAGTAGAATATTTTTGTACTCTTTCCACCTCTGATCCAGATGTAGTATTCAATAAAAATTCAATTTTTCTCAGCATTTTGCTCAAATGATTTTTTTAGGAAACCTACCTACGTTCAAGTGTTGATTAAAAAACAAACAAAAAAAAAACACAATGCTTGAAGCTAGAATAAAACAGATTTTTTTTTTTTTAAGTAGAGGGTCTGATCTTTATTTTGATGTGTTGCATGTTCAGATATTCATACAACAAAATATTCTGGGGGCCATGAAATTGTAGTAAAAATCAACTTTTTACAAAAACGCTGGCGGGGAAAGAGTTAAAAATGTAAATTATGAGCTATAAACTTGAAATTAAATGTAAGAACATAATTAAATGAAGAACATACTTTTATATATAATCTTATAACTCCAGTTTTTGCTTATTTTACTCGTATAATTATATCCAAGTTCTAGAACAACATATGCTCCCATCCAGATGTCGTCTCTTTCAGGGAAGATCTTGCATTTTCCAACATGACAATGCCAGATCACATACTGCATCAATTACAACATCATGGCTGCGTAGAAGGATCCGGGTACTGAACCTTGGCCCAGAGAAAACGCCTGAGCTTCTGGATCATGTTTAGATATGGCTTCTTTTTGACCTATAGAGTTTTAGCCGGCAACAGCGAATGGCACGGTGGATTGTGTTCACCGACAATGTTTTCTGGAAGTTTTCCTGAGCCCATGTTGTGATTTCCATTACAGTAGTATTCCAGTATGTGATGCAGTGCCGTCTAAGGGCCCGAAGATCACGGGCATCCAGTATGGTTTTCCAGCCTTGACCCTTACACACAGAGATTGTTCCAGATTCTTTGAATCTTTGGATGATATTATGCACTGTAGATGATGATAACTTCAAACTCTTTGCAATTTTTCTCTGAGAAACTCCTTTCAGATATTGCTCCACTATTTTTCGCTGCAGCATTGGGGGAATTGGTGATCCTCTTCCCATCTTGACTTCTGAGAGACACTGCCACTCTGAGAGGCTCTTTTTATACTCAATCATGCTACCAATTGACCTAATAAGTTGTAAATTGGTCCTCCAGCTGTTCCTTATATGTACATTTAACTTTTCTGGCCTATTATTGCTACCTTTTTTTGGAATGTGTAGCTCTCGTGAAATCCAAAATGAGCCAATATTTGGCATGACATTTTTAAAATGTCTCACTTTCAACATTTGATATGTTATCTATATTCTATTGTGTATAAAATACAAGTTTATGAGATCTGTAAATTATTCCATTCCTTTTTAACTCACAATTTGTACATTGTCCCAACTTTTTTGGAATCGGGTTTGTAAATGTGTCTAGTTTCATCTTGCACTATTCATTTGTACATATTAATGTACATTTCAAATACATTTTACAAATAAAATTATACAAAACTTTTAACAAAAACTTTCATTACAAATGTAACCGTATTTTCTGCAAAAAAATGAAAATAGCTAACATAAGCAATCCTGCACTGGATGCAAAAATTAAAATAAATAAATCATAATAATAATATTTACAAAATAATTTCAAGTCACCCAACATTATTTGCACCTGACATTTTGGAAGTGAATGTTTATGAAGTAGAACATTTAGTATCAGAATAGATTGCTTTGAATATTAAAATGTGGAATTTTTATATTATATTATATTTATTAGTATTATTATTTATATAATTTTTGTCAGACAATAAAGCAGCTACAGCAGAGACTAACAGAACTGAAGAGGACATTACAGAAAGAGCTGGTGAGTGTGTTTATGTCAGAGAATTATGTCAGTGTATGCAACACAGTCCACGTCAGCTGTCAGTAATAATTTCCTTCCAATGTGCTTATGTAACAGAAACTGAAGCCAGATCCTGACTCTGAGACGAAGGAGAGACTCCAGGAAAGCCGGCAGGAAAAATCAAACGATAAGACGATCTCAGAGACACCAATGCCCGCCACAGCTCCAGCCCCAGCCCCAGGACTCCCTCAAACTCCAGGCCTGCCTCCCATCACCTCCAACACCACAGTCACCAACAGTTCAGACCTCACCGACACAAGAGAGATCAACTTTGAGTACCTCAAACACGTGGTGCTGAAGTTCATGTCATCCAGAGAGGCAGAGGTGAGGGCTCGATCGCTATCTAAAATGTTTGCTACAGCGGACTGATGTGATGTAGTGTTTCTTGTGACACTTTTACTGTTTTTTACGTTTCTTTTTTTCTTTTTCCTTTCCTTCTCAAAGAAATAAAAAAATTGTTCACCCAGAAATTATAATTGACTCATTATTGGGCTATCCAAGATATAGATTTTTTTTTTTAGCTGCAGTGAATGGGTGACGTCAGAATGAGAGTCCAAACAGCTGATAAATCATCATAATCCTTAAGTAATTATGATATATCGACTGATATTTTGCTGATTTAGGCGATGGTTTAAAGTTAAAAGGCCTTGATGATGGATCCTTTTCTTACAAACCAGCAGTTATTTCCCAGGGCTCTATATATATATATATATATATATATAAATTAGGAGCAGAGGAATTTTGTTTTTACCTTGTAATGGCATTTTTCTAACTTTATTATGAATATATATTTTACGTCAAATTAAAAAATATATATATTTATAAGCTTTTTTTACATTTCTAATTAGAACAATAGAATAAGAACATGCAGAATAAGAAGAATAAGTTACCAATGGTGGCACAGAAGAACATAGAAGTGGCTTGTAGGTGTATTTTCAGACGTTTAAAGAGGCTCAGAGGTGGCACGAGTGCAGTTAAATACATGTTGAGATTAATGTTTTAAATATCCAATTTTGAATATAAAAACATTAATTTAAATAACTGAGAAGATACTTTAAAAATGAAACTAAAACTGGCAGTAGGTGGCAGCATGTCACTGATTTTATCACTGAATCATTGACACACTGGATTTGTTTAAAACGCATGATCGTTCATAAATAAAACACCGCTGTGTTTGAATGGAGAGGCACATCGGCTTAGCTGTGACTTTGTTTGAAACTATTTTAATTGACGAAATACACTTTTCTACATTCAATATAAACATTGTTGCTTTGAACTTCTGTTGATTGAAGAATACATTTGCAAAAAAATATTATTACATCAGTCATCTTTTGTTGCAGTTGCATTTGGTATATAATGCAGATTATTGAAGCAACGGTGTCCTATAAAAGATTTTCTGGTACATCATTGACCCTAATTCTCCTTTCAGCACAATCCAATTGGTGTGTGCATCTCTGATTTTCAAGCACTAGAGAGTCCTCTGCTAACTCTTCACTATAGCAGCATAAGTGAGGCTGGTATGAATTCTCTCTCTCTCTCTCTCTCTCTCTCTCTCTCTCCAGGCTTTCCAGCTCATCAGAGCCATTTCAGTACTTCTGCATTTCACAAAAGAAGAGGAGGACATGCTCAAGCAGACACTGGAGTACAAGGTGTGTGAGAAAAACAAACCTATATGTATAAATCTGGAGGACGACATGTGGAAAGGTCAGCGTGTGTTCCTCTCAAGCGTCATCAAACCCAGCAGCGCTCTCCTCCGCACCCGGGAGCTTGCTGACCTCTCTGCTAAGGCAGCTAACAATGTGGGACAGGATATCTGGCTCACCGCTCTGAATCAAACCATTAGCACTCAGTAAAATGGTCAGGAATAGCAGCTGCCAGGTATTTATAGCTCACCCAAGCAACTGCGCTGGAAATCACTGCACATCACTGTGCTACATTACGCTCACTGATTCACTCCCTGCCGCCCCATTTCAGAGGGGCCCTGGGGTCTATGTGGGGCTTTTGTAGAAAAAAGTTGATGGGTTTTGTTACAGAAGTTTAACCTTATTTGAAATGGGGTTGAATGTCACTAGGGATATACATATTGTTCGTATTTTGAAAGGTCATTATTATTTTTCACTTCTGTGTCTTTCTGTGTGACATCCCGAAAGAGAAATTGCTATTCATCTGTTCTACTGTAGACTTATGATTTGACATTTCAATTAATTTCAAGTGTCTAAAATTGTAGATTGCTGTTGTGTTGGTACTGAGCATCATATTATATAAAAAAAATAAGTTTGTCATATTAGTTGCAGGCCAAAACATGAAAATAATCAACTAAATAATCTGCTATTGGCATAAAAAAGGGGATAATTAATGGCAAACATGTTAATAATTGTAAATAAACATGAATAAAGTCATAATAAAGTGTAATCTTAATTATCATAATAAACATTTATAATAATAATTAGTTAATTGTAATAAAAAAAATAGTTATTTTGTTTGTTAATAACAGCAAAAAATACATTTATTATTAATAATGTAATTTTTTTGAGCATATTGATATTTAATTACTCAGAAGAATGTTTTCCGTAATTACATACCTTTACATAGAAAAGTCTCATTAAGAATTTAAATATTGTGAAATACATTTGTGCAAGATACCTGCATATATGGTACTATAAATAAAAAATGTTTTTTGTTTTTTTATATATATATCAAATAAAGAGTTTCATTTTATGATATATTTTAATGTTTATTATAAATTATATTTTGTTAACAACTGTTTTATCATATAAAAAAGAATCAAATACAATTTAGAAAAAAGTATGAACCATTTATGAAGTTCCTGAACATGTCTATAGTAGTGCATTCACATCATGTGCAATGACAGAATGATGTTTGAATGATGGAAGCACTGTTTGAGTCTCATTTGTTGTGTGTGTTTCAGATGTCGTGGTTCGGTTCCAAGCCCACACCCAAAGGTATCATACGTCCTTCCATCTCAGGAACCTCAAGTTGGAGCTGAAAGACAAAGTGAAAGAGGGAACAGTGAATAATCTCAGTAGAAAACTACTGGCGTCTGAAGGGAGCAATGGTCGACTCCGCAGTTTCAATCTCTGCCTCAACAGTTCCTATGTAGCTCGTGCCCTTTAAACAACAGGACACAAACAACTGTTTTTCCACTAATATATCGCAGGGACTGGACACAAATGCTTTATGAACATCATCTTCTTGTGATCTTTTAATTAATGGTCATCTATCTCACTCATGTACTCTGTAGTCTGCTGACTGGAACAGGATGGAAAACGCTTCTTACTTTCATTTTACCCTTTTCTTTTTTAACTCCAATCTGAGCTCTTTGAAATCAAGGTTGGGCAAATCATATCCATCAGTCCATTTCACTGGTACTTAATAAAGACCACAAACAACTCTCCTTTTCCTCCAGGACTGGACTTCTGTGAAAATCAGGAAAGGGACGTCACGTTATACTGTCGTGATTTTGAATATGTGAAAGCATCTTACTTTAATCTGCCTTGTTTGTGTGTAAAGTACAGTTACCTACAAGTATTTATATATGAATACCTGTATATAAGTGATAAGAGGATTTATAAATCAGTGGATACATAACTTCTGTTGCTTTTTTGTCATCATACAGATGCATTAGTCTCAAATCTGTGTTCATATGAGTGTGTATGTATATGTGTGTGAGATTCTTCACTGTGGGCTTGAAACTGTAATACCAGGCATATATGGACAGACTGAGAAAACGAGCATGCATGTCTTATACCGAATGCTTTGATTGTACATTGGTTTTGAGTGTATACTGAAGCATTTGAGGACGCTTGAAGCCTTAACATTCAAGGCTAACTGCATTTGTATTTCTCTGAGAACGTCAATAGAAGCATCTTTCCTTTGTACATGTGAAAACAAAGTGGTTTTCGATCAAAGCCAGTGTTTTGCTGTCAGAACGATGTAATTTTGTGTGTTTTAACACTAAGGCCACATCAGCAGCACTAAGGTTAACACTGAATGACAGACTTTTCTGGTAGAAACCGCTGACTAGAGACTTGAACATCTTTGCAGGATGCTTAACATGTTTCCTGTTTTTAGAAAAAGAAACCCAAAGATTTCTGTTTTATGTTTAAAGACAGATTGAATTTCATTTCTGAAGCTTGAATCAGTGGATTCAGAGAATTTGCTGTGCTGTAAATGAAGGTTAATGCCCTGTGTATGAACCGCTTGGGAAGGAGATTTCTATTGAAAGATCCAAAATGCACTTTTCTACAACCGTATTCATGTTTTGTTTGATGTTATGATGATACTGTAGCCGTCACAGTAGCCATTGCCTCTGCTTTCAGCAAAATACCATTTCATCCTTACTTTGATTTCTCTTCATGGTATGTAAGGGATATCAAAACTTAATCAAAACTCAAATTTTCTTCAGAATCTTTGTCTGAAGAAGCGTTTGTAATTCTGTGTTGTTTTCAGCGCTGACTTCAGTGCTTCTAACAGTGCGCATCTGAAAGTGAGGAGATAAAAGAATTTCTGACCTTTGTAAGATCAAGGAAAGAAACCATTAAAATATGTCAATGGCATTTTCTAAACTTAAATGTCTTGGGAGCGCTTAATGAATTGTATTAACAAATCTGCAAACTTTGAAAATACAGCTTCCAACAAAACCACACTGCTTTTTAATTTATTTTCCCATAAAAAAAAAAATAATGCTTGAATAGCTCTGATCCCAAACACTAGAATATGGAAATAACTTTTTATCAAATTAAGTGAGTTATGATTTTAACAAGAACAAATACCTGCCAATGAGCTCAGAAAAATAGTTTGTACACCCATTGACAGATATTGTTCTTGTTTCAAGCATATACTCAATTAATTAAGGCCTTCATTTGTGAAAGGTTGAATTAAGACATTTCAAGACCCGGAGAAACACTTAATGTGGTGGTAATTAGTGAGTTTTAACTTTGATATAACTCAATCCACACCATATATAGGCTACCTGAATGATTCCTCAAACCATGCTTTCTGAGGAATGTATAATATTACTGTTCAAGATAACTGGACACCGCAAAATAGGTTAAAATGATCCCATTGATGTTTGACTTGAGCCCAGGGACCACATTTCAAAGAGACTTTATCAGGTAAACCAGGAAGACTATAAATAATAATTAAATATTAATAATTAAATTTTAGGAGTCCCCCAACAACAGTTTGCCATGCAGGCAAGCTCAAAAAACACTTTCAGATTTTATTTTAATTTTAATAAAGCCTAGTGTCTAAAGATTTACATATAAAGTCACTGATATTACTAGTTTTTATTTTTAGATTTTCTGTTTTCATTTCAAGTTGTAGTTATGTTGTTTTTGTCTTTTTAATTTGTTTTATTTTTTGTTGTTTTAGTACATTGAGTTAGAGGAAATTAAAATGAGAAATGATAATCAATTAGCTGAAATAAAAAGTTTAGATTAAAAAAAAAAAAAAAAAAAAAAAAAAAAGCTATAGTCAAAGAAAAGAAATACACTCTAAATGTTCTTTATTGCACCAGGCACTTAACAATAACCCTCCCGACCCGACATTACGATTTGAACCATAAATCCAACACCTAAATACTATATATTAAACATCATCCTCTTTCTGTACAATAAGAAAAAACTAGAACCAGAACTAAAGAAATGAGAACTTCACATTCGAGAGTGCCAAACAAGTAAAACAAGCATATACAACTTTAATATTCGTCACAGTATTTCATTCCCTGAAACTGCAGCAAAGTCTGGTCACGAGACTCCTCACAACCGTTCACCTTCATTAGCCCAGAATCATGTCTTCAGTAACAACATATAGATGAATCAATAACTTACATTAAATGTCATACAACATCTCTGTTTTTGAGTGGAATAATCGGTTGAACATGAGTGGTTTTTCTTCGGATAAGGTTGAGCTGTGAGAGAGGAAGCGGTCCTCGTCTAAGAAAGAGAAACAAATCCCGTGAATGGTTATCTTTCAGTTTCTTGCGGCTCTTCAGACAGATTTTCTCGCAGTCAGCACTCGTACGATGGACCCCAGACCCCCCACAGCAAAAGCCTGAGTGAGAAGACAATAATGGACGTGTGAGATGAATAACAGACGCCAAAGACATCAAGTCTCTTTATTCCGAGAGCCACCTTTTCGTGCCACTGGAGCAGGATGGCGCTGCTGTTGTCCGAGGGCTTCTCGAAGCCTCTGTAGATGTACTTCATCAGCAGGTCCACTCTGTTTCTGTCCAGAGACTTCACGGCCGGCTCGATATCGCTGCTCTTGAATGCAGTCAGCACTCGTAACACCACCGTCTGTGCCCACTCCTGAGAGAGGAGGTGGAGCGAGCACAACAAACAAGTGTAATAGGCATAAAAGACCAACATTTATCGAAAAGACAAAGAAAAAAGGCATAATAACTACAGATGCACCAAAATATATAAATTATGTTAATGTAATTATATATTTATATAATAATACTTATATTTATATTAGAAATTGGCCCTATTCATTTCCACTGACAACATAGCCCTTTTTTTTCTATTTTCAAGCAGAAGTTATTTTTGTGGTAACCAACATTTTGCAGTGAACCCGTAATATTCTCTTAAACCATTCAGAGTGCTGAATTTCACACCCTCAAGGCAAATCAACACCACATTCCAGACACACGATGATGAGATTTCTGTGACAACCTGTTATGTACAAATAGGGCCCCTAATAACAGTGTTGTTGAACATCTGAGAGCAATACATCAAGATGTCTGAGCAACAGAGTTAGCTCTTACTTTCACTGCCGGATTCTTGGAGTTGATTGGTGGATTCCTCAAGGCGATGTGAAATGATGTCATCATGTCCCCTGTGCATCACAGTTAGTTAAGGAAAGCTGAGCAACCAGCCAGTCGCTCCTAAAAACCCTGAAGAGCATTCTTTAGATGTATGGTTCACATTTTACAAAGTATTAGAGAAGTTTACAGAGAAGCTGGTGTACATATCTGGTATTTGTGTCACTGGCTGTTTATGTATGTACATTTTTCAGTGTTATATGCAGAGAGACAAAAAAAAATAAACCATTTATAGGTTGGTTTCTTTGAAAAGTGTAAACTGTTTCTCTGTCGCATATAAAAACACTGCCAATCATCCTGAACAGCCCAAAACAGCAACACTTCATTTGAAGTGCGACTATGTTTCCTGTCCGACCAATGGAAGATGAGGAGGGAGAGCTAAAAAAAACAGTTTGAAAACAATCATTATTACACACTCAACTATTCAACTTAAAGATTTTAGAGATCTGAGTCTTACTATTCACTACCTTTATGCACAAACTCATCCTCCTTTAAAGAAACCAATAGTGACCAAAAGAAAATGCAAGTAAGCATCTAAACAATATGTTGAAGACACAAACATGTGATTCATGTCTTTATCATATTAGTGGAGATGTCAGAGTCAGTCCTCTTTAAAGATCTTAGTCTAAAAATGTGCATCTGAGCACCAAAAATGGATCATTCCAGTCACAACCGCTGATGGCCTGATTACATAAATGGGGGGGGGGGGGGGGGGGGATTGTTTTAAAAAAGGGAATTAAAATAATTACTTATTCTGAGTCTGTGTGTTCACGTAACAGCCCTTTAAGGATAATAAATGAAAACTTAAAACATAAAATAACTTATAATTCATCTATAACAGCTAAAAACTGAAACTAAACTGAAGCCAGAAAAAAAGAGAGAGAAAATTATGAGAGTGACAACTAAAATCTACTGTACAGAACAACAAAACAGAAATAAAATAGAAAAAAATAAAATAAAACCTAACCTATAAAATATTAAGACATAATATTAAATTATTAAAACATAAAGGAATCAGCACCACCAATAACTCCACTAAATAATCGGCTCCTTTAAATACAAAAACAAAACATGAATAATTTGGAATGAAGCTAAAGCTGCCCCACATCACACCCACTGTGGAAGTATCTGACAGATTCAGATTCACTCTATTCCTGTGAACTGTCTCTCTGACTATGATGTAGTGTGTCTGGACATCACAGAGGCGCTGATGGGTTTGAGACACAACCTGTGCGTAAATAATGTATAAGGTACATCTGAACTAGGACAAGGTTTTTGGAGGGACCTTAAGACAGATGAACTTACTCCTGGCATGTTTAAGAGAGATGTACTTACTCGTGGCATGTTTAAGAGAGAGGATCTGATCTGAAGGATATTGTCTGATGAGATCGTCAACCTCGCGCGCGTCCGGTCCCTGCTGCTCGGACGCCTCGTCCTGCTCGTCCACGAATTTATTCTCGTCGTATTCGACGATGTCGACTCCCCGGAATCGTGAGGACTGGGTGTTTTTCGCCATGAGGAGGGGCAGCGTCAGTCAATCACGCGAGCCCGGGAATGTGCAGGAAAGGGACCGATGCGCGACCGCGCGGATGCGAGTGTGTCAGTGCCGAGAGCCGAGGGCACGGAGCGCCGTTCCTGCGTTCATCTGTCAGCTGGACGCTGCGGCTGTTCCCTCTGCCCCAGCGACAGCATCTCCACACATTCCTGCAGAGACCACACGGTTCCCGACTGGAGCGGAAACGGAATCACACACCACGCTGTTACGCTGTCACACGGTGTTTGCGTTTCCTGTGATGCAACGATGGAACCTGCATCTTATATATTAAGGTATGGATAAAAAGAATTAACAACAACAAGAAGTGTTACATTTGTAAAACTGAATGAAAATCTGAATTAATTTGATTTACTACTTATTTTAATTCTTTTTTTATTTTACTGTATTTTCATATTTATTTAGAAAGAAAAGTATGAAAATTATGGACTAAAACAAAGAATACCAATATAAATATGTAGGCTATTCGTAATATACAATTCATATTTTTTAATTCATTATTTTATATATTTATTTAAAATAATATTATAATTATAGTAATCATAATACTACATGCTCTGAAATCCTTTTTTCATTATATGTAAATAAAACTTATCTGATAATATAAGTAACTATATGCATTTTTATACACTTTTTACATTTATTTATTTATTTTATCATAATCAAAATGCATAATTTATTTTTTGTTTTCATTTTATATATCTACATTTTCTCTAATAATATTAATGTACAATGTTTTTGTTCTATCCAGTAGTCACTGAAATATATTATTACATTTTAATATATTATTTTTTTATCAATAATTCTAATCTTCATAATAAATGCTCTAAAATCTTTTTGTTTTCGTTTTACATATACATAATTCTAATAATCTTAATAACTGTGCAATATGCTCTTTTATTTAATTGACATTGAAATATATAGCCTATGCTATCTTCCAGTTGCAAACTGTGTTTGACAAACAAAGAAATATTGCTACTTATTATGCAATCACATAATAATTGCTGTTAATAGTGTTCATCGTCTGGTTAACTAGGCTACGTCTTGTATTAATATTGTAGAAACTTCATTTTCTGTAAAGTTGCTTTGCACTGATTTGTATAGTAAAAAGCGCTATACAAATAAACTTGAATTGAATTGAATATGTTAATTTTTTTTTATTTTTTATTTTTATTTTTTATTAACATATTCTATTTGACGAGCTTATCTGTTGTTTTCCAGGCTGTTTGGAATTATAAACTGTTATAAACGGCCAATTATGGAGAATTGTGACAAATAGGCCTACCATTTAAAAAAAAAAAAAAATGTAATATTTAACATTGGAATATCTTAAAGCTTACTAGACAGTTGGAGAAACGGTAAAAAGCTAGACTAAACAATGCTTTGAATTGCAGCATTTCAAGGGAGCTTTTCTTGCATGCCTGGCTTTTCTTATATGACCACTAGAGGACAGCAGATGTTTTCATATTAATGTTTTACATTTCTTCCTGGTACATTTATGTGTATTACGTTACAGATGGATCATAAATCAAAGCAGTACACCATCTTTAACAAATTTGTTTGCAAAATATTCAAATCCTTTTCTTCTTTTTATGCTGTTTGACATTGTAAGACATGCAGCTTGATGACGCCATTCATTGCCTCATAATAAATAAATGGATTCATTAAAACAAACTTAAAACAAGCAAATAAAGTAATTTATCAATCAAATAGAATCTAAAAAAGATGCTTAGCTGACATTTTACTTTCATGAAATATCATGCAGATCACTGGGAGCGTCTGACCCGGTCTGTTCCCATACCATCCATTCATTTTCATGACATTAGTGAATGTTTTTTTAATTCTACATGTATGTTTTGCTTCTGTTTTTTTATTGTTTCTCGTGCCTTCCAGCTAAGTAATGTGTATGCACAGGCTTTATCAATACCCAGCTAACATCCTCTCTCTTATTTTCTGAGGGCAATGCAAATATTTACTCAGTCTGAACTGGAAGGGAATGCTGAGAGACAGAGACCTCTGGCTATTTCCACACAACCCTGCTGCTTTATAGTGTTCATTTAATCAGATCATCTACGGCATCGATAGAGCCTCAAGTTACATTGTTTGAACATGTTCAGAATCTGAATAATTCATTCAGCATATAACAGTATAGCGTGTGGATGCAATGAAAGAATGACCGTGATTTAGAGAAGAAATGCTGTTCTTTTGAACATTCTGTTCATCCAAAAATCCTGAAAAAAGTATCAGTTTCCACCAAAATATCTTAAGCAACACAACTGTTTTTAAAATTTATAAGAATAAGATGTTTTATGATAAAGTGTTTCTTAAGCAGCAAATCAGCATACAAAAATGATTTCTGAAGGAGCATTAATGCATTACTTTTTAATTTACAAGAAAATATCTGAGTTACTTTTTCAAAAAAGTAATGCCAGTTACTTTGATTTCCCATTTATTGATTGACAAGTCTTCTGTCCCCATATTGCTGAGCATATTGATAGATTATAAGGATATGTTCACAAAACAACTCATGAAACTAATATCACACTATCTACTGACCTTTTAGTGTGCACCATACATCACTTAAATGTACCATTTTTGTTTCAAAATCAATAGCTGTAGAGGCATTTTTCTTTTCAGCCTTCAAATGTCTTATGCAACGTCATTCCCCAGTGCTGAAAGACAGTCACCAGACATGATTTTTGGATGGATGTACATATTTTAGATGATGTATTAGTTTTATATCAAGTCAGAGAGAGAGAGAGAAAACACCAAATCCTGCAAATTAATTTTGAGGAATCATAATAATGTGTGTCAATACAGCTTAAGCGACTCTTACAGATGAAGACCATATGGGTGTCAGAAAGAAAACCTAAAAAGTCTATCACTCTTCCTTGCTGGACTTAACTCAACATCACAGCCTGTGCTAAAGCCATTCTGCTCTAAGCCATGAGACGTTTAAGTTGTTAGACCCAAATTGGTCTAGCATGCCAGTCTGCTCTGTTTTGATTCAATCAAACATCATTTGCAAAGCAGATTTTCTGTATTGGAAAGGAATAAAAGGCCACACACACAATTGTGCCGTCAAATTGTTCTCAGACCTAATCCAGGCTTCTCCACCTGTTCACAAGTCTATGTGGCTCACACACTGTCTTAGTCTCTAGAGGCCCCTCTGGTCCCCACAAAAACGTCTTGGTTGTTTAGATTTTACGTGGCTGGGACCCCCTCACAGAGCTCATTATTTTGGGGTGGGGGCTGACTGGCATTCCAGCTCTTGTTTTCAATAAGCAGGGATTTCCTTTTATTTGTATGGTATGTCGCATGTCATTCATGGGCTCTGTAGATCTGTTGTCATCACAGGCTTTTCTGGCCCTTGTTTTCGATCGGCAGGGCTCAATTGTGGTTCTGATGCTATAGCCAAATGAAGTTCCTGAAACGATGTCTTGTTTTGGCTCTCCATGGTGATGTCATGCTCTCGGAGTTCCTCTGTGACGTCTTGCCTCTCATGTGCCTCTGAGCTGCTTTTAAGGAAAACGAATTATCAACACATGAAGGAAAAAGGTGTTCACACCACATCTTGTTTAACCTAAAAGAAAATTACTGCCAAGTAACACGCAATGCATGTGGACTATATTTGTTCAAAGATTAAAAGACTGTTTGTCTGCAGGGCAAAATAAGTTTTACAGCATATTACTTTTAAAACTATGAGGTTTCAGATGTCCAAACGTCATAAAGAATGATTACATCCTAAGGCTAAGTAAGCCAGAAATCTCTTCTTGATTGCTGCACCCTGGAGACCTATGTTCAGAGAAATTAGTTTTGCTAGCCCGGAACATGAATGAAACCTGCAAATACCAAATGTGAAATTATATTGTCAGCCTGACCTACAGCTATATTACAGCTGCTATGATACTGAGATACAGGAAAAACTGAAAACATGCAGTGCACAGGGTAGTCATGGGAAACTGAAAACATGAAAATATGTACAACTGTCAATTGAAATTTGAGTAGACTGGAAAACTTATACACTATGAAAATGCTTTGAGTGTATCCTGGCCAAATGGGACCCCCTTACCGAAGGGACTGAGACAATATTCCTATCAGCATTGTAATGTCTGTTGGGAGCAGTTGAGTTAAATTTACTTCATCTGTGAGCTTCAGGTTAATGCCATTTTTAGCACGAGTTACTCTAGTCTGGCCTCCTCTATTGTGAGTTTCCATGGAAGTGAGAACATCACACTGTCACCAGCTGAATGCCAGACACTAACCACACAGCTCACAATGGCACTTAACACGGCCTCAGTGGCACAGACGACTCATCATATCACTCATGAATCCTCATTAACCGCTCAAAGAGATGAATGAACGATTCCATTATTGTTGGAATTTTAATATGCTGACCATCTATTTAGTTTCATGTAGTTTTTAAAGTACAAGGCTTTAGCCTCAGCATGTTCTCACTCCCAAGGCATCTAATACTGCTGCATCTTTAAGAGACATGCTGTCAATGAGAAACATTTGCTGTCGATAGAGTGCTGCGCAGCCTTCAGGGATGGTTTTATGACAGTAAAAGTGTAATAACCATACTTTTTTGGCATATTGATTACCAGTTGTATAACAACCACAGTTTTACTACAGATACCATGGTTAAACTATGATTAGTGTAGCAAAACCATGGCTAATTTTGTGTGTGTGTGTTTTTTTTGGGTAGTACAACCATGGTTAGTTTTTGTGCGGGGTATTTTTGTAAGCTAACCCAGAAATTAGCATCACTCTGGTTCCCTCCACAAAATGCTTTTTGCATAGCAGAAAATAACCTCAGTGACCAACAAACAATTGATTACGGCATCAATGTCTTGTAATGAATCTTCATTTGCTCCCAACATCTGAGTCCCTGAGGACACTTTTATTTTTAAAGGTATGCGCCTCAAAATCTACCTAAATACATTCGTCTGCACAAATCATTTCACTTGTTTTGAATGTCATGTCATTATAGTGCTTAGCTAACCTTTTAACTGTGTTAGTGTGCAAGTATTTTAATTGATCTGCGTTAGGTGTGGCGTAAGCTCAGTTATATCACACAGTTTAGTCCCACTTTCAGTGCATTTGGTTTCCCATATGCATGGCTGAACACTGGTTCTCTTGCTCTCACAGTTGCTTCTACTGGATGTTTATTGCTGTAGGTAACAGTGTATGATAAACTCATAGACTGTATAAACTCTCTTCTGGAGATGGAGCGGGAATAAGCAGCTTATTTGCATTTAAAGTGGTACACACCAAAACAGCTCTTTTGTTTTTAGACGCTCCGAATATGACATTTTCCAGAAGTCATAATAAATGATTTGTGGGGTATTTTGGGCTGAAACTTCACAGGCATTCTGGGGACACCCAAGACCAAGTACTTGAGTGCACAAAATACGCAATATGTGAACATCCCCTATTGGAGCGTTCTGTAAGTGATGTCACTTGTCCATTTCCTTATGTGCTTGATCAGACTCTCTTTTTGAAGTTGTAGGTCTAGCTCTGTTTTAAAAAATTATGTTTTTCTAAGGATGATGATCTACCAGTTAAAGAATTAGTTTTACCTATTTTCCTGTCCTGGTGCTGTATCTTCTCTCTGCTCCTGCGGCTGATTTGATGAAGGCAGGTAGAGATGTAGTAATGGGTTGAGACTGACATTCTCATTTTCAGTAAAATGTTGAGGTCAAATCGAACTGAATCGTTTTAAACGGTTCGCGTCTCCAATACGCACTAATCCACAAATGACTTAAGCTGTTAACTTTTTTAATGTGGCTGACACTACCTCTGAGTTAAAACAAACCAATATCCCAGAGTAATTAATTTACTCAAACAGTACACTGACTGAACTGATGTGAAGAGAGAGCTGAAGATGAACACCGAGCCGAGCCAGATAATAACTCGTTCTCTATATTACCCATATAGTCACCCCACTGCAGGTACTACATTTCCCACAAGCCTTTGTCCGATTCATCACTGTTAATTGCACACCTGTTAATTGCACTCAGCTGTTCCCACTTTCATGGTTTTCACCTGTCCATATATACCCTGTTTGTTTCTATCAGTTTCATGGAGTCCTTGGTCCATTTAGCAGACGCTTTGGATAAAAGCGTCTGCTAAATGATTAAATGTAAATGTAATGTCAACCTGCTATTCGCGTTCCCTAGTGTTTGTCATGTTTCTTGTTTTGGACTGCTTTTGTGGATATTGACCTCTTGCCTGTCTGGATTACGATTATTGGATTCTCCAAATAAAACACTGCAAATTGAATCTCTCTGTTGTGTGTTCGTTCGTGACAGAAGGACTCCATCGTGCCCAGATCCAGCGATGTGGGATTTCGAATCCGTTCCCCAGCCACCATGGAGGAGCGGAGGGGAAGACTTCTGAACCCAACCACCCTCCGTCAAAGGGGGAGTGAGGTGGGTGATTTGGCTCAGAAATTTTGGACTATGGCAGTAGGGCTGGGGTATAATGATGAGGCACTTAAGGACCTGTTTAACGCCTACCTGGATGACCCTGTGCCTCAGTGGGAGATGAAGGGGCTGGAGATCCTGGATTTTGGGGGTTCACCAGTTACCTACACCATTGTGCTCAATGGGACACACTGACCACACCCGTCTCTCCAGACACGAAGGCCGACTGTATGCCGGTGTCTCCAGAAAGGATGGCCGCGAGTCCAGAGCCACTGCACAAGATGGCCACCAGCCCAGCGCCACTGCACAAGATGGCCACCAGCCCAGAGCCACTGCACAAGATGGCCGCCAGCCCAGCGCCACTGCACAAGATGGCCGCCAGCCCAGCGCCACTACACCAGATGGCCGCCAGCACAACGCTACTGCACAAGATGGCAGCCCCAGTAGACTCACCGTGGACCCTTCAGAGTCGAGTCAGGTCCCCGTGGACCCTCCAGAGTCGAGTCAAGTCCCCGCTGATCAGGTCCCCGTGGATGCTCCAGAGTCGAGTCAGGTCCCTGTGGACTCTCCAGAGTTGAGTCAGGTCCTCGTTGATTTCCCAGAGTCTAGTCAGATCACCATTGACCGTCCTGAGTCAGGTCAAGTCACCATTAACACCTATGACTCAAGAAAAACCACAGTTAGACCTCATGAGTCAAGTCAAGTCACTCTTGATCTTCATGAGCAAAGTCAAGTCACCAATGATCTTCATGAGCAAAGTCAAGTCACCAATGATCTTCATGAACAAAGTGAAGTCACCATTAACCTTCATGAGTCAAGTCAAGGCACAGTTGATCTTCCTGAACGAAGTCAAGCCACAGTTGATCTTCCTGAATCCAGTCAATTCACCGTTGATCTTCCTGAACCCAGTCAAATCACCACGGATCTACCAGAGTTTTGATACGTCTTATCTGAACTTCCAGATCCTTGTCACATCTCAGCCGAACTTCCAGAGTGCTCGTCCTATCCTGTCATGGCCATGGAGGCCATCCATGAACTCTCCGCCTGCCCTGTCATGGCCATGGAGACCATATACCATCTCATCATTGCCACGGAGGCCACCCTTAACCTGTTCATGTTCTCTGTTTCAGTCTTACCTGACCAGACTTACTCTCCTGTGCCATCGACCCCACTGTGGTGGTCCTCTGCTCAGCCCTGGTGGGCTTCTGTCTCGTCGGCACGGCTGTGGTGGTCCTCTGTGCCGCCCTGGTGGGCTTCTGTCTCATCTGCTCAGCTGTGGTGGTGCTCTGCTCCGCCCTGGTGGGCTTCTGTCTTGTCCGCACGGCTGTGGTTGTCCTCTGCGCCACCCTGGTGGGCTTCTGTCTCGTCCACATGGCTGTGATGGTCCTCTGCTCCGCCCTGGTGGGCTTCTGTCTCGTCCGCACGGCTGTGGTGGTCCTCTGCTCCGCCCTGGTGGACTTCTGTCTCATCTGCTCAGCTGTGGTGGTGCTCTGCTCCGCCCTGGTGGGCTTCTGTCTCATCCGCACGGCTGTGGTGGTCCTCTGTGCCACCCTGGTGGGCTTCTGTCTCGGCCGCACGGCTGTGGTGGTCCTCTGCTCCGCCCTGGTGGGCTTCTGTCTCATTTGCTCGGCTGTGGTGGTCCTCTGCACCACCCTGGTGGGCTTCTGTCTCATCCGCATGGCTGTGGTGGCCCTCTGCTCGGCTGTGGTGGGCTCCGGTTCCGCCGGTGCCGATCCAGTGGGCTCCAGTTCCGCCTGAGCCATCCCGGTGGGCTACAGTTCCACCTGCTCTACCCTGAATTCCTGCTCTGTCGGCACTGCCCTGGGTCGCTGAACTTTCCGATCCACCCTGGTCTCTTTGTTTTGTTTTGTTGTTGTTTTTTTTAACTTCCGGTTTCTGTTCCCCTCTGTGGACATGGCCCTCCGTCCCTCCCCCTGATCCTCCACCAATCCACCTCCCTCCTGGTCTCTTTGTTTTGTTGTTGTTGTTTTTTCCACTTCCTGTCCTTGTTCCCCTCTATGGATCTGGCCCTCCATCCCTCCCCCTGATCCTCCACCAGTCCACCTCCCTCCTGGTCTCTTTGTTCTTTGGTTTGTTTTTGTGTTCTGAGGAGCATCTGGTAGCTGCTCCTTAGAGGGGGGGGGGGGGGGGGTAATGTCACAGTGCCTGGTCTGTGTATCCCTGGGTGTCCACTAGTGGTCTCACTTCCCCATATAGTCATCCCACTGCAGGTACTACATTTCCCAAAAGCCTTTGTCAGATTCATCACTGTTAATTGCACACCTGTTAATTGCACTCAGCTGTTCCCACTTTCATGGTTTTCACCTGTCCATATATACCCTGTTTGTTTCTATCAGTTCCATGGAGTCCTTGTTTTATGTCAACCTGTTATTCGTGTTCCCTAGTGTTTGTCATGCTTTTGTGGATATTGACCTCTTGCCTGTCTGGATTACGATTATTGGATTCTCCAAATAAAACACTGCAAATTGGATCTCTCTGTTGTGTGTACGTTCGTGACAAATAATATATAATGTTTTGAACACATTCTGAAGAGATACTTTTGGTAAGATTTTTATAAGATATAAAATAATATAATACACAGTATCTGTTTAATTGGTGTGTACAAAACCTGTGCAATGTAGTGTGTAAATATATATTTTATCGTTTGCTTAACATTTTGCTCACATTTTAGAGAAGCATCGACAAATTACCTTTGAACAGAGCTTTTTTGGCTGTGAATGATTTCCTGGTGTTTTTTTTCAGAGAGGTTTCTTGAGTCTCTAAGGGACCTCCCCTGAAGCATGCTGTTGCTATAGGCACCAGTGTTTGGAGAAGATGATCCATGTTGATGTACTGGAAATGTTTTAAGAGGCGGGACCCCTCTCTGGTTTGTGACTTGGAGCTGTAGTGTTTGTTTCACTGTGGTGTTCCATGCCATTGAGCCTGCTGTTCTGATGGGTCCTGTGTGCTCTCTGAAACTTCTCACGGGACAGAGATGCATCGCATGGCTCTTCCCATTTTTGTTCATGGGTCAACATGGGGCAACTTACTGAATCTAATGTGACTGCTTACAAGTTACACCTAGAAAATGTACTTGACAGAGAAAACAGTAAATTATAAATTCAGATTTCCAAAAATATGTTCTGGTCAAACTCCACTTTAATAATGATGACTTGAATGATGCAAACTTACAAGATGAAAATAAAGAGATGAATGTACCTATTTATATTTTTTTTAACTGCCTTTGAAATGTTATCATTATCATACCAATTTTTATAATATTTGAAACAGGAAGGGGGGAAAGGGGGAAAAAAACTTTCCATTACACCGAAAAAAATGTTGTTCTCTTTTGAAACTTTTGTATGCAAATGCAAAAATGGTAATGGAAACAATGTAAAATAGTATGAAAAATTTTATTTATTTTTTTGTGTGTTTGTTTGCAAAACTTTTGGATTCCACTGCAAAAATTTGTTTTCACACTTTTGCATTTGAATGCAAAACAATAAAAGCCAGTCGGAAAAATTCTATTTCAATGTTTTTGTGTTTGTTTGCAACTTTGCATGTTCACTTCCCAAATATTTATTTTTGCAAGTGAATGCTTTGGCAAGAAAATGCAAATTAAGATCGAAGGAAAAACTATATGTCAATATATTTGTGAGTGAGCACAAGTTTCTTGTGTTAACGCAGAGCGTTTACAAGAGAATGATAATGTTTTACAATTGAATGTAAAGTTTATGGATGGATGAAAAGTTATAAGGATGCTAAAAAACAAACTTTGAAATAAATGCCATATAAAAAAAATCATACATTTCAAACAATTCGATTACAGAAATAAAAAAGCTGAAGTCATTCATTTAAAAGTCATTCAATTAAAAAAATATATATTTTTCATGTTAAAGAATAGTGCAGCATCCAGGGACATGACAAAAATGACATTTGATAAAACATAATTGTTGTATATAATACTAACTAAAATGGTCTCCATATAAATTTTTTTTTTGGGTTTACTACTTTATCTTACGTATTAAGACATAAAACAGGGTTATGAAAATGTACTAGAATGAGGAATGGCCCTTCTAAGATGGGATAATTTATTAGTGTGTGCCAGCATGACCCTCTAAAGGAATGTAGATCCCAGCTGCATCTGCTGTACGTAACCCATGTGTTCTCTGCGTCCAACGCTAGCTCAACGTTTTGATGTTTTATGATTTTGGACAGTTAGTTAGGCTATAATCCCATGATGAAAAGGCTTCTGGATGGCATATGGAATGTGAGGTCAACAGTACACCAATAAGGGCATCATCATTAGTCTATAATTAGCTCATCGTGCGAAGTTGTGTTGTTTTAATTTTCTCTCTGTGCCCCATGTTGCAGCAAGACCTTCAGACAAGCTTTAAGCACTTAACTATAGTTCTATTCCTTATATGCTTAACATGATAAACAGCAGTTATACTGTATATTACACAACTGCTTTCCCAGATTGTGAGCTGCTTTTTTATGTTTTGCATGCATCCATATGCTCATCAATATATACAGCCTGAATGTTTGCCTTGCACTAACATTATCTTATGAAAAATAAGGACACTTAAGAAGGCTTGAAGGCATGCATTTAAAAATGTAAAGAAAATTGGGTAACACTTTATTTTAAGGTGTCCTTGTTACACACGTGACATATGCTTACTATTATAATAACAATGAATTATGCATAATTACATGCAAGTAACCCTAACCAGTCAGTACATTTTAATTCATATTACTCAGTACTTAAATGTATAATAACACTGTAACAAGGAAACCTCAAAATAAAGTGTAACTGAAAACTGGTTAAAAGAATGTACTTAAGTGTAGATTGAATGTAATGTTTTTGGACATTTTATTGCATGTTATTTGCAATTAAAAAATGTTATTTTTGTTATTATAGTTTAAATCCATGTTGAATGCAATTAGTTAGTTCTTAGTTAATTAGTACTTAGATTTCAAATGCACAAGTAGACATTCAGTACACTTAAGCATGCTTCTTATTCAAAATGGTGTATTTGAAACTATCTCCTGACATATATTGTTTACACAAGCAACTAGAAGCTAGATTTGACAATGTATGTAGTCTGTGATGTTCAGAATGGGAGGAAATACATAGAGAAGGGCACTCATTAAACACAAAATATACAAATACACAAATACACAACATCTGTAAATCCTTAAGTGATCCACCAACCAGAGAGATACATACATTCTCTCTCATGTGGCCCAACCCTAAAAAGGGATTGTTCATAAAAAACCCCTCCGGTTCCTTTGAGAAACTGAGAAATGTGTAGGAAGATTTCCTCATGGACATTAATCTGTTGTTTAAGAAGGTTGCTCTCTTACCTGCCTGTAAATTCCAGGTCCAGGTTGATTCTTCTGCTTTTACTAAGTGTTTTAAACTCCAGTTTGAAAGTGTAAATGTTTCTTTGTTGAAGGTTTGACCACCTTTGGAGTTTCCTAGGGAACTTGCAACTTTGCTTTGTGGTTTGTTTAGGGGCAAAGGTGAATGAGCAAGATGAGCCTATTAGCAAGCCTATTATGTAGTCAATGGATACAACAACAAAACCTTGCATGAGCTCTATGTAATTATGTGTTTCAGTGTTAAACCAGGGCACCGTTTCAAGTAAGACTTCTCAGCGTTTCCATGATTTCTTTTCTGATTTTGTTCCAGACAAATGTGTTCACATGTGTAGCGTGATTGATCCATGCATCTGTAATCCACATTCTGCTTATTGTGTCATTCAAAAGCTGTTGTGAGTTGCAAAAACACCATCTAAAGATTGTGAAACACATCACAGATGGATTAACATTCTCGTTCTCATTCCCGTTCCCCTCCCCAGCCTCCCGCCCATTGTTAAACTGTCAGGGCATGATGATGGCTGCTAGCTAAAGAAAAGCATGTTTTAGATTTATAACCAGTCACCATGTACCTTTGTTTCAAATAACAATAATGCTTTGTCCATCTATTAAAATTATGAATAAGTGCCCTGATAGTCAAAGTTTTGATTTGAATGTTATCATAAGTCTCAATATGGGACTCAAATCTAGTCTTATTTACTTGCCAAATGTGCCCTGTTCTCTGTCAAAAAACATGATCCTTTGGTGCCGCTGACTTGTGTCAGTTCTACAAACGTACATTACCTTGCAGTACAGGTGATGTAATGTCCATTGAGAGTACACTTGCTAAACAAGTTTAAATAGTTGAACTGGAATATGATTTAAAATTTTGGCTTTTCAACTAGCAAGCATAATAAAATCAATCTGTCTGATGGGTTTTACAATGAGCCAAATGTGTTTTAATCATTGTACACTTTATTACACTTTATATTTTTTTAGATATCTGGGCTGGAAACAAGACAAAAAAAAGTAAGGAAAGCATTTTTTTTGCAGTTTAGCAAACATGTTACTGAACAACTAGCCTTAAACAATGTGCAAAATTTGACAATAGCATATTTTCCAACTTTGCATTAGTCAGTGAGAATGAAATAAGAAACTTAGCTTCGTTTTCGTGACATTCAGAGTTGAATAAAGGGTGAAATGGCCAGTTGTTACATGGATGCGTTAACCCTTCTTGATATCTTGCTTGTTTCAGCGGGGAAAGCAGATCTTGCTTTGAATAATGACTGATATATGTAAATACAACCTAAATGAAAGAGAAATATTGTAAATTTTTCTCTCAAACGTTTGTCTCATTGTGCTCTTTGTATAATGAGAACATTCCCAACATTAGCCAACTATAACATTAACATTACAAAGTGAATGTCTCTGCATATTATGGATTTACACTTTATCCTTCGACAGGTGGGGGTCCCGTTATTGCTTTACATCCAAAAGCTCTTTCTTTTCTCCATTCTTCTGTTGATTTTCATATGTGGAGCCAAGCTTGCTGCTATATAAACGTGCTATCCTGTGTATTAGCAGAACGGATTCTCCAAGGGAAGTCTCAGGGTAAGGAATGCAATGAATACTCACTTTATTGACTTCAATATCATCTCAAAAAAAATGGTTTGGTGCTGTAGAAATTCAAGCAGCGCTTATTAAAGCCTGGGGGTTAAGATATAGATGGCTTATGAATGTCCATTTCATTTTTCAACACTCAGTAATGTGTTTTAGACTCAGAGGTCTAAAACACATTAGCTATATTTACTGACCTCCTTGAATAGATTTAACATCCAATATCTATCAGGCTCAGAAAGGAGCTCTTTAGCAATATAAGAGTGTTTCTTATTTCTGCTCTAAATTGAACACTCAACTAAAAACTTTAAAACATACTTGTTATTGGAGTAAAGATATTTGAATGGGTCATACCAGGCCAACAATAATTTTAAATTCATGCAGTCTAATAAATTTACAGCTGTAATTTAATGATAAAATCACCAAATTTTGTTGAAACTGCTTTACTGAAATTAGTTGGATAGTTATTCAGAATATCGATCCATCCATCCATCCATCATCTTCCGCTTATCCGGGGCCGGGTCGCGGGGGCAACAGTCTAAGCAGAGACGCCCAGACTTCCCTCTCCCTAGCCACTTCTTCCAGCTCTTCCGGGGGGACCCCGAGGCGTTCCCAGGCCAGCTGGGAGACATAGTCCCTCCAGCGTGTCCTAGGTCTTTCCCGGGGCCTCCTCCCGGTGAGACGTCCCTGGAACACCTCCCTGGGAAGGCGTCCAGGAGGCATCCGAAATAGATGCCCGAGCCATGTGGAGGAGCAACGGCTCTACTCTGAGCTCCTCCCAAGTGACCGAGCTTCTCACCCTATCTCTAAGGGAGCGCCCAGCCACCTGACGGAGAAAGCTCATTTCGGCCGCCTGTATCCGGGATCTTGTCCTTTCGGTCATGACCCACAGCTCATGACCATAGGTGAGAGTAGGAACGTAGATTGACCGGTAAATCGAGAGCTTTGCCTTACAGCTCAGCTCCTTCTTCACCACGACAGACCGGTACAGCGACCGCATTACTGCAGAAGCTGCACCGATCCGTCTGTCAATCTCACGTTCCATCCTTCCCTCACTCGTGAACAAGACCCCAAGATACCTGAACTCCTCCACTTGAGGCAGGAACTCTCCACCAACCTGAAGTGGGCAATCCACCCTTTTCCGACTGAGAACCATGGCCTCGGACTTGGAGGTGCTGATTCTCATCCCAGCCGATTCACACTCGGCTGCAAACCGTCCCGGACCACCGGACCTGAATTAATCAGAATATTTTAGCAAATTATATTATTAGTGAATATTTGGTTCATGCCATTGAAAAAAAATTATAATAATAAAACAAAATTTGAAAATTGATTTCATATTTCCCAATTGTACATCCATGGTCTTTATAATCTTTGTAGTCTTTGTCAGTTTCTTATATAATGTCATAACTTTATTTTTAGCAGATGTCACAATTTTTCAAGTTCTTATAAATAGAGTCAAGAATAGGCCTATACTGAAAACATTTCGAACGTTGACTTAACTGGAAATTTAAGTCTTTAAAGAGATACTCCATGACAGGGTTGCGCAAAACATTTTGCAATATTTTATAAATGTCGATTGTGAAATGAAAGCATTTCTAGTAACCAATGTTATGCATCTACAAAGTCATATTACTTTTGTGTACACCAAGTGACCTGTAAGTGCAAAAAAAATTTATAAAACCTTGGTTTAATTTGTTTTTCGAATTGCCTAAAAAAACCACCTCATGCGAGCGTAAAACTTCTGTCACGTTTGGTGATACAGGAAAACAAGGAGAGATCCAATTGCAGCTATGATGTTTATTTGAGGGCAAATCCAAAGGGGTAAACAGTCCAGGCAGGGTCAAAACCAGAATATCCAAACAAACAAGAAAACAGAACAGAACACACGGCAAGGGCAAGACTACGGATAGTATCAAACACTAGACAAGGACTCCGTGACACAGACTCAGACAGACCGGGTATAAATACACAGAAGGATGATGAGGGAACTGGAGACAGGTGGGGAACAATCAATTAACTTAAACAAGGAGGAAGGTGACCAAATAAGGGACCAGGAAGTGATAAGGTGACAGACACCGTGGGAAAGGAGGACACCTAGTGGAAACCCCGGGAACACAACCCAGACACTGTGACAGTACCCCCCCTCTACGGAGCGGCTCCCAGATGCTCCACGACAGACACAAAACAGAGACCAGGAGGGAGGCGGACAGGTGGAGGCTCATGGGGAGGGACGGAGGGCCAGACTAACAGAAAGGAACAGGGACAGGAGTGAACACAAAAACAAAAAGCAAAAACAACAACATGAAGCCCCCCAGGGCGGAGCAGAAGACCACCACATCCTTGTGGTCGACGCCAGAGTCCTCCAGGGCGGAGCGGAAGACCACCACAACCGTGTAGTCAGGGCGAGAGCCCCCCAGGGCAGAGCAGACCACCGTGCGGCCAGACCAACGGGACGACGAAGCTCTGGTAATCCCCTGGTGTCTTTACTGGACTCCAGAAGATCGGTGTTGGCCTGACTCTGCTCGCGAAGATCATTGGTGACTGGCACTTTTTCATGAAGATCACCGGTGACTTGACTCAGTCCTTGAAGATCACCGGTGACTTGACTCAGTCCTTGAAGATCACCGGTGACTTGACTCAGTCCTTGAAGATCACCGGTGACTTGACTCAGTCCTTGAAGATCACCGGTGACTAGCCCTGACTCTGGAAGGTCCTCGGTGACTAGCCCTGACTCTGGAAGGTCCTCGGTGACTAGCCCTGAATCTGGAAGGTCCTCGGTGACTAGCCCTGACTCTGGAAGGTCCTCGGTGACTAGCCCTGACTCTGGAAGGTCCTCTGTGACTAGCCCTGACTCCGGAAGGTCCTCGGTGACTAGCCCTGACTCCGGAAGGTCCTTGGTGACTAGCCCTGACTCCGGAACCTGGAACCTGACTCGACTCTGGAGAGTTCACTGGAACCTGACTCGACTCTGGAGAGTTCACTGGAACCTGACTCGACTCTGGAGAGTTCACTGGAACCTGACTCGACTCTGGAGGGTCAACTGGAACCTGACTCGACTCTGGAGGGTCAACTGGAACTAGCCCTGACTCTGGATGGTCGACGGTGACTAACCCTGACTCTGGAGGGTCCATGAACACCTGACTCGACTCAGGAGGGTCAACCGGGAACTGACTCAACTCTGGAAAGTCGACGGGCACCTGAATCGACTCGGGAAGGTCAACAGGAATCTGATTTGATTCAAGAGGAACAACTGGAACATGACTCGACTCTGGATGGTCAACAGGAACTAGCCCTGACTCTAGAGGGTCAACGGTAACTAACCCTGACTCTGGAAGGTCCTCGTGATTAGCCCTGACTCTGGAAGGTCCTCGGTGACTAGCCCTGACTCTGGAAGGTCCTCGGTGACTAGCCCTGACTCTGGAAGGTCCTCGGTGACTAGCCCTGACTCCGGAAGGTCCTCGGTGACTAGCCATGACTCCGGAAGGTCCTCGGTGACTAGCCCTGACTCCGGAAGGTCATCGGTGACTAGCCCTGACTCCGGAAGGTCATCGGTGACTAGCCCTGATTCCGGAAGGTCTTCGGTGACTAGCCCTGACTCCGGAAGGTCATCGGTGACTAGCCCTGACTCCGGAAGATCATCGGTGACTAGCCCTGACTCTGAAGGGTCCACGAACACCTGACTCGACTCTGAAGAGTTCACTGGAACCTGACTCGACTCTGGAGAGTTCACTGGAACCTGACTCGACTCTGGAGAGTTCACTGGAACCTGACTCGACTCTGGAGAGTTCACTGGAACCTGACTCGACTCTGGAGAGTTCACTGGAACCTGACTCGACTCTGGAGAGTTCACTGGAACCTGACTCGACTCTGGAGGGTCAACTGGAACCTGACTCAACTCTGGAGGGTCAACTGGAACTAGCCCTGACTCTGGAGGATCAACTGGAACTAGCCCTGACTCTGGAGGGTCAACGGTAACTAACCCTGACTCTGGATGGTCGACGGTGACTAACCCTGACTCTGGAGGGTCCATGAACACCTGACTCGACTCAGGAGGGTCAACCGGGAACTGACTCAACTCTGGAAAGTCGACGGGCACCTGAATCGACTCGGGAAGGTCAACAGGAATCTGATTTGATTCAAGAGGAACAACTGGAACATGACTCGACTCTGGATGGTCAACAGGAACTAGCCCTGACTCTAGAGGGTCAACGGTAACTAACCCTAACCCAGATTCTGCGTCCGCCTCGGCTGCTGGAGGAGAGGTGTGAGCCAAATAGACAATTTCAGAGCTTTATATGTTTGCAAAGGAGTTGGACAAGCTGTATCAATTGTATTGTTTTTATATCATTTTGGCCTTTTATATGATTGTTAAAGGAATAATCCATCCACCTTCAATAAACTGTCATAAAAATCATTCATATGACTTGTGTGATGTATTCCAAGTCTTTCAAAATCACACAATATAGCTTTGTGGAAGAAACAGATCAAATATGTAAGTCTTGGACAAAATAAATAAATAAATAAATAAATAAAAGAAGTTATTTTTGTTGCATTCATGAGTTTCTGAGGGAAAGAGCAATGTCTGATTTCATGAAGTTATCAGTCTGCATATCAGTTGAATATTTTCAGTGCAAAAGTGCAAAAAAACTTGATATGCATGATACTTATGGTGTGTTCTTTTGAAGCTTAAATAATAATGAATATAAACCTCTACCTCTCAATATAACACATTATATAGTGTAGTTTTTATTATTATATTTTTATTTGAATGCATTTAAAGAAAATCAGTTTTTCTCATTTAATTGAAAACAGTCTTTTTATTTAATGTATCTACTTTAAAAAATAATGCAAAATACTATGTACATATATTTAAAGATAAAATCTACTTTAAAACAAATATATTCTTTAATTCATGTATTTTTATGTTTTTAATTTTAATATGCACATTTCTAGTGTGTGCACATTAAAATCTCACGCCAAAGAGCAACCGGTACAGTTTTCAAAATTTCTCCTTTTGTACTTTCCAGAAAGAAGAAAGTCATATACAGTAGAACTGAAAAGAGAGTGTGAGTAAACGGCATTCATTTTTGGCTATTCTTTCCTTATCAACTCTCTCCAGACTCTAACGCTCACAAACATCAGCCTTCCCAGACTCAGTTCCGGGTGATAGCACAGTTTCCTTCTCACCCCTTGTTTGCATTATTGGCATCTGAATCTCATCAGCTTCAAAGTCAGTTGCAGAGCGAGGCATAACAATCAGTTACAATATGAGCCACAAGCATCAGAGATGCGGGGAGATCTGATTTCACAACATATGGCATCACCTGTTCTCAAGTATATCGCTCATCCCAGCGTATCCCACTCAAACATCTGTGGCCAATTCATCATTCTCACATTAAACAGGATTTTTCAGATGCCTGACTGAATCTTCTCTTGAATCCATAATGCACCAAATCCTGTTATATCACTCACAGCATATCTCAGCATGTCAGAGAGAGAAATGTAATATTACACCCTATTTTTGACCGAGTTTATGGAGGGAGGTTAATTTATTAAATAAATGTGTATTTGATTTTCTAAGCATTTTTGACCAGCGGATCAGATTGTATATTTGATAAAACGTTGGGGAAATTGGTTATCACACAGGGAGTTATTGCAAGGAAGTTGTAAACTGTTAAAAAATCTCAGTATATGCAATTAAATCATACTAGCATATATTCAAAAACGGGTCAAGCTATCAGATGCTTTAAATGTTATACATTTTTTAAAAAAGTAATTGGCTTTTATTAGGACTTTTATTCAGCAAGGATATATTAAATGATCAAAAGTGGCAGTAAAGATATTTATAATATTCTAAATAATAGTTCTGTAATGTTCTGTTTCAAATACAGGCTGTTCATTAGAATTTTCAAATTTATGGAGAAGAAAAAAAAAATATATATATATATATATTCCAAAAAATAAGAAGCAGCACAACTGTTTTCAACATTGATAATAATAAGAAATGTTTCTTGAGCAGCATCTTGTGACCCTTAAGACTGAAGTAATGATGCTGAAAATTCAGCTTCGCATCACAAAATTACATTCAAATTATATTTTAAAGTATCACTATTTATTTATTTTTTATCAAATAAATGCAGCCTATATGAGTGTAAAAGACATATTTCAAAAACAGTATTAATCATACTGACCTTTTTCATGTTTCATAAATTGTTTACTGTTCGAATTTTAATGAAAAGCCTCAGACTACTCATAGAACTGTATCTTTTTTTCCTGGGCAATATTGGTGGAATTATTCAATAGTTAACACTTTAAGCTATGTGTAAAAACTTTCACAAATACACCTTCCTAAAGAAATATTCACTAGAGTAACAAATGACAGCTAGCGTGTATAAAAATAAGAATGCCCACCCACAAAATTCAACTGAGCAATGGATCACACACATGCAAATAAATAAAAGCTATAAGAAAATAGTTGCCCATGTGTGTCATTTGAAAACACAGTGGACCAGATGAAGGGTTTTATTTACTTGAAGGCCTCCGCCTTTTGTGGCTTATATCAGCATCACCTGGGGCATTGGGTGATGTCATCAGGCCTTTTTCTGAGTGACTCTTAAAGGCATTAGTTAGAATAATAAATGTAAGTGCATGTTATGGGTTCAGGTTACTGGGTTGTTTCCTCATGCTGGGTCTGGACAGGAAAAGGGCCTGAACAGGAAACAAATGATTAGTGTTTTTGTCGAATATTGTACACGCACTCTGACCTTGCACAGGAAATTAGTCTTTAGTGATTGAATCTTATGTGTGAAAAAGCTAAAATTGATGCAATAATAATTTTGCAGTATTGGGTGCAATAAAACGCTATTGCATAATATTTATCGCTAATGAATCGCTAATACCAAATGAAACTTCCCAATTATCTAAGCTAACAGAGTGTGTTAAAAAATGTAAAAGATTGGATGACAAATAATTTTCTCCAATTAAATTCGGATAAGACAGAGATATTAATTATTGGACCAAAAACACTACACAGAATCTTGTAGATTACAATCTGCAACTAGATGGATGTACTGTTACTTCCTCTACTGTCAGAAATCTGGGTGTTATATTAGACAGCAATTTGTCTTTTGAAAATCATATTTCCAATGTTACAAAAACTGCATTCTTCCATCTTAGAAACATTGCCAAGCTACGAAACATGTTACCTGTTTCTGATGCAGAAAAGCTAGTTCATGCATTCATGACCTCTAGACTGGACTATTGCAATGCACTTCTAGGTGGTTGTCCTGCTTCGCCAATAAACAAGCTACAGGTAGTCCAAAATGCAGCAGCTAGAGTCCTTACGAGGTCAAGAAAATATGATCATATTACCCCAATTTTACAGTCTCTGCACTGGCTACCTATTAAGTTCTGTATCAGTTACAAATTATCATTACTTACCTATAAGGCGCTAAATGGTTTAGCTCCTGCATACCTAACTAGCCTTCTACCACGCTACAACCCATCACGCACCCTAAGGTCACAAAACGCTGGACTTTTGGTAGTTCCTAGGATAGCAAAGTCCACTAAAGGAGGTAGAGCTTTCTCACATTTGGCTCCCAAACTCTGGAATAGCCTTCCTGATAATGTTCGGGGTTCAGACACACTCTCTCTGTTTAAATCTAGATTAAAAACACATCTCTTTCGCCAAGCATACGAATAATGTATCTTTTAAATTGTGAGTGTAGTTGCATCTGATCAAATGTGCATTTTTATTCATTAGCTTGGGTTAAACTAATTTTACTTTGTTGGATCAGCAGCTATGCTAATGATGTCTCGTCTGGATTGAGAACACCTGAGAAGAGATGATGCTGACCCTCAGAGGACCCCAGATGATGCTAACCTTGAATCAACAAACAGAACTAACAATTATTGCTACATGTGTGACTGCATCATATAATAACTATTAATTCATAATATTGATAGTTCATCGTCTAGCTGACTACGTCTTGTATTATTATTATTATTTTTTTTTTTTCTAAAATCCTGTCAAACGTGCACAAATTACTAGCTACTACTAAATATTGTAGAAACATAATTTTCTGTAAAGTTGCTTTGTAATGATTTGTATTGTAAAAAGCGCTATACAAATAAACTTGAATTGAATTGAATTTCCAGTTCTAACAGGATAACTCTCTTAGTTATGTATGCTACAAATAAGTATTAACTTCCAACTGGACTTAACACTTGTTAAAGTACCAACAACTTTAAGTCCTTTTTTACACAATGATATTACATATTTTATTTGTGATCTTAATGATAGTGACCAAGTTTTTGTACAAGAAGTCACTCCCGGGCCCATATGAAAATAAAATATGGATGCAGCATTTATGTGATTTTATTGCTTGCAACTTGCTTAATGTCACACCTTTGGACTGTTTTGTTGTGTTTTCATCCCTCATGTGTTCAGTGTGTGACCTAGTTTCTGTCTCCCCTTTGATTTCATCATTTGATTCACCTGTGTCTCATTAATCTTCATGTGCCTCCCTATTTAAGTTCTAGTCTGTCCTGTGTTCCCTTCTCCGGTATTGTAGTGGTCTATTGTGGGTTACATGTGCCTGCCTTCTGTGGATTTATTAGAAGACGGTTTGCCTTCATTTATCTTCTTTGTGCTCTTATTTTACAACATATTGTGACACTTAGATTGTAGACCAATGGACCGCATCATTTAGAGCAGATTCTCCTTATTAAAAACTCTCTATAATCCATTATTAATATCTAAAGATATTCCTCATGAATTTATAACACACATGAAACTCTAGGCAACATGTAGGTATAGCAAAACAATTGAAGGTAGCTTTCATGTGTTGGTGATAAAACCATATTAAAACTTCAGTGACTAAACCAGTAGAAGAATTGAACTGTTCCACACCAACGTTTCAGTTCTACAACAAATACTGAGAGCATTGAAATGCAATATTTAATATTTAATATTAATATTAATATTTGACTAATATGCACTAATATAAGGCATATCTTATTCTTATAAGATCCCGATATTTGCATATGTACAGTAATAATAAATCTAGATAACAAATAATCACCGGACACAAATATTTCAAATGAAGAAACTGTCAAACTGTTTAATAGCAACTGAACTGCATATTACAGAAAATGTATTTAAGAAAACAATACGATTTTAGAAGAACAGAAACAGTCTTTATTAAATCCATCTTTCCATATATTCCAGTTTACAGTTCTTCAGCCTTTAGAACTTCTGATCATCCCCTGAAAAACAATAAGTCAATCAGCATCACATACTCATAGCTGTCCTTTAAACGTCATCCTAATATGATGATTCGGTGCTCAAGAAAAATATTACTAATAGAGTTTTGGATCTAATAAGAGTTTGTTTAAAACTTAAAAAAAGACTACTTACAGTGGTTTTTACACACATGGGGATGCGTAGTCAGTCATAGACAGTTCATCTGGAGGAACAGAAACACAACCTAGTTTTTTTGTGCACTACATTATTGAGCTTTAAAAATGCATTATGGTTAAAATTAAATACATACATATCATGATATCCCTAAGACTTATAAAACATGAAAGTCTTAAACATTAAAATGGAAATAGGTTTTCCCAGTTCAGTTTTTTTTGTATTATTATATTTAGCTGGATTTATATATAATAAAAACCGAATATTGTATTTTCTTTGAGACTTTTCAGAGTGCACAGTGATGAACAAACACATACTGGTCTTGTAGTAGTCATAGACTGTCACTACAGCTGGTTTCAAGTTCTGCACCAGGACTTCCTGCACAAGCTTCAGGCTGATGGACTTCTCCTCATTCTTTTTCAACTGGAATGGAAGAGAAAGTCATTACATTATTATTACATAGAGATTTGTTTTCTATTGGGGATGGACTGGTTTCTTCATAGGAACAGTTTTAGAAAAAAATTTGCATGACATCACTTGCTCACAAATGGATCTCGAGTCCAAAAAGCTGAAGAAAACATCCCAATAATCCACAAGTCATTAACACAACTCCAGATTAATGATGGATTTATTACAAACATTGCAGTTTTTCACAGCTCAAGATGTTAAATGGTGGACTGGAGCGTTTTCATCAGCTGTTTGGACTCTCATTCTGGCGGCACCCATTCACTGCAGAGCAAGTGATGCAGTGCTACATTTCTCCAACTCTGTTCTGAAACAAACTCATCAATATCTTGATTGGACTGAACTATTCCTTTAAGTAATCAGGGTCAGCTTATCCCTTATATTGTCAAAATATCTGCAATCCCAAAAAGGTTTTGAACTCCTCAAGGTATTTGATTAAAACACTTACACTATCCAAATAGAAAAAGACACGATCCTCTTTCAGATCCACACGTTTGATGGTGGGGTCTTCCCTCAGCTGTGGAGACAGAGGAGTGAATGAGAACGAATCAAATGCTGGCTGCACAACTTGATCAAAAGAGGACCAGAGCCCTTCAAATGTCACTCACAGTCTGCAGAGAGGTCTCATCCGGCTTAAACCCAGACAGGACCCTGACGTTAATGATCACCATGTTGGTCTCCTCTCGTGTGCCGCTATACCTGTCATACAACCGTTCCAACAATCACAATCAGGGTCCGCAATTACATATTGCTCTCTAAGTAGTCTGACAGACAGCAAAGAGTCTATTAGGCCATAAAGTAGGCTAAGTCTTTCTTCATTCTTTCCTTGTAGAGTCAAATGGATATGTTACATAGATATGGAAACTGGGTCATTTGATGCAATTAGTACATTAAAAAAAGACGTAATACATGTAATAGAATACATTTTTAAGAAATCTAATATAATAAAGATGCAAAATATAGTTTTGGGTATAAGACAAATGCTACTTATTAAAGGATAGTTATACTCATTTACAATACTGAGAATTACAGCTTTTAAAGCAAAAACCAGGCAATAATCCCCAGCTATAAGTGATTGGTTAGATTTAGTTTGTAAGGTACACTATATGGAAATGATAAAGTATGAAATCAAAAGTAAAAGTATACATTTTGAAACGATATGGGCACCCCTGAAATCAAAGTATGAACTATAAAACTAAATATATTACTTACCCTTTTACATAATCCTCCCTCCCCCTTTCTTAATTTATTAATTGACTATTTTGTTTAATATTATTATCAATTGAGGTTTAAAAGTATTATTTGAATTACTTACTAGAAATTAAATGTCATAAGTGTTGATATGAATATGTGACTGCGTTCTGTATTTAATTTATTTATGTATTTACATATTTTTCATATGGAAAAGTGTTTAAGTAATTATTTGTATCATTTATTTATATTTATTTATTTTTTAATGTGTTGGTGGTGGGTATTCCCTCAAAAGAGAAAAAAAGAAATGGAAGAGAAAGAAGGAAAAAGGAGTAATAATTATTGGTAAAAAAATGTTTTCAAAGGAAAAATTCACTTTTATAATTGTATTAAATGCATTTTTGAATTGACAGACACACACACACATATATGAATATGTTTTAGCTATATGGTTGTCTTCTCTATACATAAATTAATGTATATAATGGGTATATAGGGTCAAAGTTTGGGGGGGTTGTTGTTTTTTAAGAAGCTTCTTTTTCTCACCAAGAATTTGTTAAATACAGCAAAATCAGTAATGATTATTACAATTTAAATGAAAATGTTTTAATGTAATTTATTCCTGTAATGATAAAGCTGAATTTTCAGCATCATTACTTATCACATGATGTTCTGATTTGAACATTTCTTGTAATATTTTTGTTGTGTAATGCTTTTTTTCAGGATTCCTTGGTGAATAGAAAGTCTGAAAGAACAGTGTTTATTTGAAATATTAATATTTGTAACATTTATAATGTCTTTACACTTTCTTAAAAAAATAAAATAAATAAATAAAAAAATCTTACTGACCCCAAATCTTTTAGTGTATATTTAATATTTAGTATGATGTTTTTTTGTTTTGTTTTTTTTTAACATTCAATTTAAAATGTATGATACTTTTTGCTAGTTTGTGGTATTTAAATGACTTTAAGCTAATGTTTGGTCACAATTTTCTTTTCTTTGTTTCCTTTTTTTTTCAGAGGGGAAACAAAGTTATACATGTTTGCAAAGACATGATAATGTCCCTTTAAATAATGGCAGCATGCATACAGTAGTTAGTATTTAAATAAATGATAAATAATGATATAAATGAAATTACATTTGTGCAAAAAAAAAATGTGTTGAAAGTATTGTATACGGTATATAATGGCTGTTTCCATGAATGAAGATGGTAATTGTAATAGTTTTTTTTTAAACAGAGGTGTGGCTCACCTTACAGTAGTGGTTAATGTAAAAGCTGGGTTCTGTGTGTTGCTGCAAGCCCCAGTATTTGCTTTGATTTTGAAGGCCAAAGAGTCTGGAGGAGGCGGGATATTGTAGTGCAAGGCAAACTGAGACACAAAAAACACACAATAATGTCAAAAACGAGGTCATTTGTATCACTTTTATACACATCACTCATTCTTATGTAATTCCAAATCCTTGTGATTTCCTCCTCTGATCCACTGAAGAATGAGAATCACACAAGTTTGAACTGACATGAGGGTGAGTATATGATGAAAACGTTGATGAACTATTCCTTGGACTCAATATGTGCATCAAAAGAGGCAGTGCACAGACCTGCACAAACACACATCCTTTGCCTTCTGCCCTGAGCTTGTATGTGCCAGTAGTTTCCTGCAGCTGTTTCTCCTGGTAAAGCAGCCTGTTGTCCTGGTTCACGGTGAACTGGTTTCTCTGACCTGAGGGGGAGGTCACGGTTACGCTAACGAATCCCTCTGAATTGTAGGTGGCAGCACTGTACTTAGCAAGTGCCTGGAGTGCTACTACAGTATCCTTTTCACAGAAAGAGAGGGAGCAACATCACTTAGAGTCAATAATAACAAAACACATTATAAAGACTTGGAGGGTTTAAAAAAAAAGCTGCATGAGATAAATAACATTACCTGTGTAGAGGAGAAGCCTCCATACGCATTCTGCTGCTTGCTTAGCCAGTGCACGATGCCAGCAGAGTAGTTCAGTCCAAATCCAGGCAGTGAGGGTCCAGAGAGCAGTGCCAGCAACACGTAGGCACTCATCTCTACCTCCACAGATCCCATCGGTTGTGCATTATTAGCCAGAGTCCAATATCGTCCCACACCTGAAATAACCAGGGCAAGAAAACTGGAACATTGAAGGATGGCGATTGTGGTTTTTATTAAAAGCAGCAAGATGATCTAGATCAGGGGGTTTCAAACTGGGGCCCAGAGAATTTTTGTGGGGTACACAAAACTGCCTCTAATCATACATATAAATAATGTGAAAATATAGTTATTATTTTTTTATGTTCTTCAATTACCGTGTCCTTGAAGTCATTTTTCACCCTGTTAGTACATATTTTTTCGCCTTCCAAAACCGACTGCAATTTCATTGAGACCATTTTATAGAAGTGACAATTTCTTTTTCCCACTGGAATTCATCTGTCAAAATTGAGGTAAGCTTCAACTATCACACCTAACTTTTTTTTTAGTTTTTGAAATGTTATCCTGCTTGACCCACCCTTAAAGTTCCACCCTGTTATGCTATATTATGGAGAATGTTTGTCCTATCCAAAAAATGTAAAAACAAATCTGACATAGTTATAAAAGTTCTGTTAATCTGTAGAATGTTAGCTAGCTAAATGTTGATCACTCAATGAGCTTTGGCTAATTTAGCTCAAAAATTTCCACCCTGTTAGATTCCACCCTGCTAGGTCTATAAACCTAACAGGGTGGAATGTGCAACTAACAGGGAGTAAATTCTAATAGAATAAACAGTATTCAGTGTATATAGCAAGTAAATTTCTATATACGTGTGTGTGTGTGTGTGTGTGTGTGTGTGTGTGTGTGTGTGTGTGTGTGTGTGTGTGTGTGTGTGCGTGTGTGTGTGTGTGGGTGTGTATGTGTGCTCTTGTTTTTGTGACATATCAGGACACAACTCTGTATAAGACATGGGTATGACACAGGTATTACAAGGAGAGGGTGATTTATGAGGACATAACCCATGTCCCCATTTTTCAAAACGCTTATAAATCATACAAAATTAGTTTTTTTTGAGAAAGTAAAAATGTACAAAGTTTCCTGTGAGGGTAAGGTGTAGGGTTGGTGTAGGGTGATATAATATACAGTTTACAGTATAAAAACCATTACACCTATGAGATGTCCCCACTTTTCACAAAAACAAACGTGTGTGAGTGTGTGTGTGTGTGTGTATATATATATATATATATATATATATATATATATATATATATATAATAATTTTTTTTTTTATGGAAAATATACATTTTGCACATCCTTAAAGAGAAGTATTTTAGTATATGGTTATTTGTCTTATTTAATCTAAATGGTACCTTCTCTCTTGGCCTGCTTGTCCAGATTGGAGAGGAGGTTCTGTCTCATCTGTTCATCTCCAGCAAGAGTGAATGTGTAGGACAGCAAGGCGGTCACATAGGTGTTGTTAATGTTACTGGAAGATTCCTTCAGACATGCAAGGCTTTTTGCCACCATGGGATCCTTACAAAGCACAAGAAAGACAAGATTAATTTTTTCTTCCTTTATTCACCACATTATCTCTATTGACTTGACTGATTTTAATTTATCTGTGACTATAGAGTCCATCTCTTAGGACCCATAAAGAGGGTTTTACTTACAGTTTCCTGAATGCCTAACTCCAGCAGCGCTACAGTGATGTATGCAGAGAGAGTGACTTCGTCATTGATACCACCCTGGGAAAGCAGCAGCAAGGCAGAAACACATTTAGACATGCACAAGTGCATCATCACAGATCATTACAATCCTCAGAATTTCAATCTCCCCACTTTATTGGAAATGTCTGTTAGATGACAAAGTCTGAAATCCAAAAGCACCAGACTAAGGAGCAGTTTTCAATCCATAGATGACTCCGCTCCATTAGTCATCTCCTGATCTCATCCCACTCAACACTATGACAGCTTCTCATATAGGTGCTCTTCTCATCTCAGTTTTTCCAGTGGAGTGACTAGGATGTCTAGGTGCCCTGCACTGTTTAATGCCTTGGACCCCCTTTTGCCATTTATTTAATCTATATGAAGCTCTGAGCATTACTTATTTCGTTCTTTCCTAAGATTTTAGAGATGCTGCTCAAAACACATGTATTATTAATAATAATGGTTTAAACAGTTGCTGCTTAATATTTTGGTGGAAACTGTGAAACTTTTTTCTTCTCCAGGATTCTTTAAAGTAACAGAAATGTCAAAAGAACAGCTCATTATTTGTAATCTATTTGTGACATTTTATGTATTTACTGTCAATTTCATTCAATTTAATGTATACTTTCATACTTATATTTTATATATATATATATATATATATATATATATATATAAAAAAAAATTTTTTTGCACCCTCAGATTCCAGATTTTCTAATAGTTTTATCTCGGCCAAATACTGACCTATCCTAACAAACCATACGTCAATGGAAAGCTCATTTATTTATCTCAGTAATAATAATAAAACTGGTCCAGGGTCACACACACACACACACACACACACAGTATAATATTAAAGCAAAAGGGACCTCAGCTCCCAACAGTCCTCAAGAATTAAGTACGGTAGCCTGTCTGAACCAGTAAAATCTGAACCAGCTCTCTCTCACACATCTACAAACACACACAAACACCATTTTGTAATACATGCTAGGCTAATCACAAAATGTAGCTCCTCCTGCAAACCGAACGCAAAAGAAAAATAGCCCTGCAGATACCAATGTTCAGTCCATGTGGACTGTCAACATCTGTCAAACAAAACGTGTTTGATTGACTGTCCAGAATATCCCTGCTAAAACAACAACAACTACTAATCCAGCCTAAAGTGCTTTCATCTGGTCTTCCAGCTTGACCAAGCTAGTCTTTAGCTGGTCTTTTAGCCTGACAAGTCGGGAGACCAGATAAAACCACATACAGGGACCTCACCTTCAACATGTTGTTGAAGAGTTTCCCCACAGAGGCGAAGCAGCCGTTGCTCTGCTGTTGACGACCGAGCCAATCCTTCGCCTGGTCGATGTTGGTCTGATCTATAAATATATACTTCTTTGCCCCACTGAAAGACTTCATCACAAATGCGGTTAACCTGGACACACAAGCAATAGAAATTACTGTCAAATAACCATAATTTCATACAATTCAGTAAATCTGCCTTAATACTTTTCAGTAATTCCATGTGGACTAGGATAAATTAAGCAACAGAATGATTTCATTTTTTCAGTGCCACACTCACCAGGTGTTCCCAGAAGGATCAGTCCTCCCAAAAGCGCTGTAAGATCCATCATCATGCTTGTATGTCAGCTCTCTCTGGTAGCCTTCAAAAAAATAAAATAAATAAATAAAACCTGATATACTGGGCTGCTGAAAAGTGGGACACCTGAACCTTTTGTTTTTTGATATAAAAATGCAAGTTAATATCATTTAAGTTATTTATCAGGGTTCAGTATTTCTCTCATTTAATGACAATTTATAACTTTGAAATTTATGAATCTATCAATCAGCCATCAGCTCTGTGGTGAGTTCTTCTGAAAAAAAAAAACCTTAAAATAATCGTCTGTATGTTGGTGTATTGTTCTTTTACGAGTTTAACTAAAATAAAATTAAAACTAAACACTGCAAACAGTAATTTTCTAAGTCATTTTTGCCAGGAATAAAATATTCAAACGTTTGCATTTCTAATATTTACTGTACGGTAAGATACACAATAATCATCATTTCCTAGCAGTTTTCCTCACCGCTCTCCAGGAAGGTTATGGCTTGGTTTGTAATCTCAGGAGTGAGCTGCCCGCTGCTCTCCAGGTACTGAAGGATGTAGATATTGGGGGCAAAATGCAGCATGTTCTGCTCTCCACAGCCATACGGCATAGCCAACAGATCACCGATGTTCTTCAGAGCACGACCCATCAGATCACCTGTGGTCAAAAAAGCAATATAACCATCAGATGATTAAAAACGGAAAACTACTCCATGAGAGCAAATCTGTTGATTACAGAGTTTCAAATATTTATACTGATATTTCGGAGAACTTTTATCAGCTTATTTTTAGGCTTACCTAGAACAGTGACAAAGCTTTTGGCAGAATCCTTGACAAAGACTGTGGGCAGAGAGAGAGAGACGGCTCTCTCCTGTGGCTGCTCTAATAGAACAAAGAGAGAGAGAGAGAGAAAACAAAAAAGTCAGGTAAAAATCATAACATACTTTACAATGGATATTTTCTGGGTTTAAAATCTGGAATTGAAAGCTTTTTTGTTCAATCCTTTTTGAAATGTTGAGTAAATTTCTAAATATATCCAGTGCAATATCTAACATCATAGACTTCCAGTGTAAATGCATTACTGTAAACAGGATTCTTGCTTACTTTTACACACTGAATGTCAAAATTATTGTCTGTGATATGTGGTAAATAACATGTTAGATTCTGTTAAAGCTGGAATAATTGAATTTTTCTATGTATTCCTCTTTTAATAGACAACACAACACACTGTAAAGCCACAAACCTGTTAAGCAGACGAGTTCATTCTGAGTGACTGACTGTTTGGTTCCCTCTGCCTGAGAAATGTGAGTAATAACAGTGTCAATTGTATCTATAAAGCAAAGCAAAACTAAAAGCAAATTTAAAGATAGAAAGACAGATTTTAAGACTCAAAACAATACCCAAATGTCTATTAAATGTCTATGTTAGCTATATAATATCTATAATCTAAGTGTTTTTTTTTTCAACAGTTATGACTAGAAATATGTATTAAGAAAGTAATTACAGTAGGTTTTTAATTTCCTGTTGACTTGTTGGCTTATTGATGTTGAAGAGTGAGTCACATGGTTTCTGAAAGCTCACATACAGTTACATACAGTCACGTACCTCCACCAGAACGCTCTGCATCACAGTATCAGTTCTGCCTTTGTCTGGCAACGTCACCACTTCATTGTCACACAGTACTTGGCTCTGCACCGCCCCAGCGCGCACTGTAATATTCACCTTTTCTGTAAAACACACACACACACACACACACACACACACACACACAGTCGTTAAATGCAAGATATTTAACTTGCAATAGTTCCACTTTAGCACAATCAAATATACTTCAGTATATCTTTAGGTGGACTTCCGCACAATTAAAGTGCATTTAGAAATTAGCTGTTCCAATTTAGCAGACGTTTATACCAGTTTAGTGAAGCAAAAGTACAACTGCAGGGTATTTTATTACGCAGATAAATATGTAAATGTATTTGTAGTATACTAAGCACAAAATAAATGTATTTCATTTCTTTTTTTCACTAGGGCAGTGACAGTTCTAATTTAATATACTGAAACAAAGTACACCTGGGGCCTACAATAGTAAACATATCTGTGACACAATGACTCTTTGCTCATACAGAAGTCAAAGCATCCGGCTTACCCAGTTCAGAGGGTGCGATAGTCCACTGGAAGGTTTTGCTCTCTTCAGAACAAACACACTGTGTGTAAGAGCAGCCTCTGCATGGCTGAGCGGTGAACTGTGGCGAGTCTGCCAACGTGACCTTCACCTTTATTAAAAGACAGAGATTTGTACAGATTTGTACAGGAAATGCCTTTGCAATAAATGCATGCAAAACCGCCCTGGGACAAACATGTAAATGCAATATGGGGGCTTACCATGATACATTTGGGGAGGTAGTTGAACACAGTAGCTTTGAGAGTGAATGTCTCCCCACGAATAACAGAGTAAGGGAGGGTGAGGCTCACAAAGAAAGGCTTGAAAGCAGTGAGATCAGTCTTGGGGGCCACTCCAAACCCGACACGGGATGTGCAGAAAGCCCCTGCTGCCCATTTAGTGATAGTGTCCGGGACAGTCTTTGTAAGGTCCACATATCCTGATTTACTGGTCAATGAAAAAACTATGAATTTTGTATTCAAAAAAAGTTTGTAAAACATTAAAAAGCTCTGAAGCAGTTGTTAAATTTTTGCCTGCATAATTAAAAAGGACTGTAATGTAGGCTAAACAGTACAATAATGCCATGGTGCCAGATACATACCCCACAGGTATAAGATCCCATATCCAGGTTTCTGGAAAGAATTTGCGTATCCTTGGAGTAAGTTTTTCCACATTTGGACCAAGCACTATCTCTGGCCCCATTTCTGGCTTGACCAAATTCACAGGCCCACTTTCTTCCATAGTAGCTGTTTGAATTGATAGTTTGTACATACATTCAGATAAAAAAGGCATTTCCAAATCCTAAAAAAAAAATTACAAAATACTTACGTTCACTCAAATACATCGCACTCCCAAAACTGTTCCCCAACCCCTTCATAAACATTGGCTCATAATGAGGACAAACAACAGGTGCTTTCACATCAGAATTGGTAGCGATTTTGATTCCAACTCCCTAGGAAAAAGCAAAAGTAGCATTTTGTTACTGTGTGTAAGATGAATAGTGTACAGTGAGACACTGGAGGACCTCATGAGAAATGGGACACGGTGTGTATCTTACTTTGAAAATATTATAGACGTCATTGTTGTCGAAGTTGTTGAAGTATTGAGAGTAATAGAAGTAAGAGCGTTTGCGCCTTGCACCTTCACCTAACGGGATTATCCACCTGGGATATGGGCAGGGGTTAGGCTCCCACTCCTCAATATTGTATGGGTAACCTGACAAAATCTGAACTGGTAACAATCCAAGGACCTGTAGAATAATAACAGTTATTCGGCAGTTGCAGTGACATGGCAATTTCCTAATAATTTTTTTTTATTTGTCAAGGTTATGCCCTCACACCCCGTTTGTTTCATCTTTGTATCATGTGTCTATACTTGTCTTTAATACTTGTATTACTTATACTTGTCTTGTGATAGCACATGGCTTTGTTGTTTTTGTCAGCCATATGCTTCTCTAGCCCCTCCTCCTCGTTTTCTCTTTACCAGACCCTCTTGTTAGCCCCCTTGTGGATTCCTTGTTGGTCTAATTGCTCTCACCTGTTCCTCATTTGCCTTGTTTTGGCAAGATTACAATTTAATGATTATAAAATTGTCATACAGTGTATCCACCAAGTAAGAATTAATAACATATTTTTGTTACACCATATGAATTTTGTTTTTCAAAATACCAATAAGCAGTAAAGCAATATTGTTTTTTAATATAAAAATATTGAATATTGAAATCAATAATTGAATAAAAATACTGAAATAAAAGTATTTCTTAATGTCATATGGTGTGCTCACCAAGTAAAAAAAAAAATAAAATAAAAAAAAAATATATATATATATATATATATATGTATATATATGTATATATATGTATATATATATATATATATGTATATATATCCCTGACCCCATATGAGTTTAATTTTAAAAATATGAATAAGCAGTGAATTATGTTCAATTGTCTTTTCCAAATAATGAGATGTTTTATTATTTATTTCTATTATTATTTATAGTATTTCTAAAAAAATTAGAAATATTTAGTATTTTAAGTATTTTAAATTAACAAACTGTGGATCAATTTTGTTTAAATAATTTTTTTAAATATTGTCAAAATATTAAATGATATAAAAGAATGTGTTAATCTACTGTACTTCGTGAAAGTTTCTTGTAAAAAAAATATTATTTTAATCTGGATTTTTATATACACAGTACAAACCAAAAGTTTGGAAACATTACTATTTTTAATGTTTTTGAAAAAAGTTTCTTCTGTTCATCAAGCCTGCATTTATTTGATCAAAAATACAGAAAAACAGTGATATTGTGAAATATTATTACAACTTAAAATAATAGTTTTCTATTTGAATATACTTCAAAAAAAATATTTATTCCTGTGATGCAAAGCTGAATTTTCAGCATCATTACTCCAGCCTTCAGTGTCACATTTAACATCCAGTCTATCACATGATCATTTAGAAATCATTCTAATATTCTGATTTATTATGAGTGTTGGAAACAGTTCTGCTGTCTAATATATTTGATGAATAAAAGGTTCAAAAGAACTGCATTTATTAAAAATGAAAAAAAAATTCTAATAATATATATTCTAATAATATATTTTCTTTACTATCACTTTTTATCAATTTAACACATCCTTGCTGAATAAAAGTATTGATTTTATTTAAAAAAAAAAAAAAAATACTGACCCCAATTAACTGACCAGTAGTGTATATTCTTATTACAAAATATTTATATTTTAAAAATATAATATTTTATATTTAAAAAAAAATCTTTTTTTATTTTTTATTTTTTACTTTTTATTCATCAAAGTATCCTACAAAAGTATCACATGTTCTGAAAAAATATTAAGCAGCAGAACTGTTTCCAACTTTGATAATGAATCATTATATTAGAATGATTTCTAAAGGATCATGTGATAATGATCCTAAAAATTCAGCTTTGCATCACAGAAATAAATGATCATTTAAAGTATAATAAATTTAAAAAAATATATTTTAAATTGTAATAATATATCACAATATTAATTTTTTTTCTGTATTTTGTACTTCTTTCAAAAACATTAAAAATAGTAATGTTTCCAAACTTTTGGTCTCTACTGTATATATATATATATATATATATATATATATACATTTTAACTTATTTTATTACTCAGAATGAATTTTCATTGCGAAATTAAAAACGTGCTTATTATGAAAGAAGCGCATGCAACTTGTTATTTTTTTTGCTAATTATTCAAAATTGATGCTTATATAGTGCTACATCCCTGACCCATCTCTTATTAATAAAGATTATCTACTAGTTATAGTTGTAATGTACATTATGGTTTAACATACAGTGGCTGCATCCAGCTCGGCCTCTGGTTTCATCAGCAGCACACTCTGATCAATAGCCCGCACAGAGCACAAGGAGCCAGGGCTAGCTTCCAGGTTAAGAGATGTCTTCTCTCCGGGTAGTTCAGTGGGAGACGAGAACTTTAAGGACACCTGTAAAAGCACAGTAATGCTCTCATCACACATTAATGATAAAACACACACACATACACACACACACATAAAAGCTTAAAGGGCACACTGAGTTCTAAAATAAGATTTTGTGTGGGATTTTTTACCTTGTTTGGCAAACATTCTTCAATGGGGAAATCCATTCTGTCTGCTACAGCTTCTCCATTGGGAAGAACTGTGTAAACCACCACCTGAGCGTATGGAGTCAGAACTGCCGTCTTCTTCAATGTGAAAGTCAGTTCTCCTTTGTTTTCTTTAATGAAAACAAAATGTGTTTTTGTTTGGAAACAAAAAGGCGCATGCTGGAGCACAATACAGTCCATAAAAATCCACTTAGTAAATCCACAACAAAGTGATTGCTAATGTAAAAGAGCTGTGTACCTTTCTTAGCATTCACACTCACAGAAAGACGACCTTTTTGAGCCATGCTGCCTCTGGACAAGACCTGGAGAGCAGATAGATGATTACTGTGTGATTATTTATGTAATGCATAAACAGCTTCCCTAGCATTGTGGGTTTTATTAAAAATTTTTCATCATCTTTTCTCCTTTGTGATAATGGCTACAAGATTTAGGAAACCTTCAAGAAAACCACAAATATTACAGTTCTGTCCGATTCTGCTATCAGTTTCATATTATGGAAGCAATAAATGGTCAATATTAAAAGTCTGGACTATTAACCAAAATAATCTAAAAAAAAAAAAAAAAAAGTTACAGTATGAAAAATACAGTATGAAAAAACAAACAAATAAATGACAAAGAGTGAGTGTTAAACATACAATGTAGAAGAAGTCCAAGGTTTTCTGGCCTGTTTTCAATGCATTGCCCTGAATGATGTAACTGGCCGTCACTGTAGCATCACTGTTACAGCTGAGCTTCCCCTGAGCCTTCGTCAACATCAGGAAACTTTTGCTTTTGGAGTAAAAGGGTTTTACGTAGAAATATGCTGTTGGGAAATGTGCATTATCCCGAAAATAAGTCTGTTCTCCAATATGCTGGACCTAATAAAGAAAAAGGTTGAATATCTATACCCGAATTACATATATAAACATCATGTTAGAAAAACAAAAACCTACTTACCTCTAATTGCACAGATTTTTTTGACCAATCATGAGTGTTGAAGGAGAAGTGGGCAGTACCAATGATGTCTGTCTTCAGGGCCACACTGACACGTTTATCACCGTAATATGCATATACAACAACTGACTCATTTTTCATTGGCTTGGAATATGAATCAGTGACCACACACTGTTATTAAAACAAACAAACAATAAAAAAAAAAGCTCACAAACACTTCCTGTACACAATATGGCTATACTGACAGCTAAATGCTTTCACTGCTAATAGGTTGTTTATTAATGTTGCTTTTTACAAAGTCAGATAAAAATAGCAGTTATGGTACAGTTTTTAACTTTTCATGAAGATGGTTATAAAAGCACACGTGGTCTGTAGAGTTACTTTTGGAGCATTCACTTAATAATCACAAAGCTTATGACTTCAAGCTAGCTGTTACCTTTCCGTTAAAGAGCATGCCAGGCCTGTATGTATCTGGTGTGTCCTCAAATTTAACACTGACATAACTCCTGGTAAACTCAGCTGAGGCAGAATCCTGCACAGTTATCCCTGGGGGAACAAAAGACCATCTTTCATTACTCTATTTTAGAGAATAAAAATGGACAACAGCTGTTTGTTTTATACTCTCACCTGTTCCGGTCTCTTCCACATTACAATTCACCGTAAAATGCCCACTGGAACTAATGTCAAATTCTTTCACAAGTATCACCTGAGACCCACAGCCAGTCTTGTCAGTCTGGATGAATAAGAATGATAAGAAAATGGTTATTTAGACTTCTTAAATATAATATGTTGCAGTATGGACCCTTGTGGAAAAAGTATCCATTACAAAAATATATACACAACCAGTCAAAAGTTTTTGAACAGTAAGATTGTAAATGCTTTTCGAAAAAGTATCTCCTGCTCACCAAGCCTGCATTTATTTGATCCAAAGTACAGTAAAAGCAGTAATATTGTGAAATATTTTACTATTTAAAATAACTGCTTTAAATTGGAATTTATTTAAAAATGTAATTTATTCCTATGATTTCAAAGCTGAATTTTTTTTTTTGCATCATTACCCCAGTCACGTGATCCTTCAGAAATCATTCTAATTTTCTGATTTGCTGCTCAGAAAAAAAAATAAAAAAAATAAAAATGTATTATTATTATTATTATTATTATTATTATTATTATTATTATGTTGAAAACAGCAGTAGATTTTTTTCAGGTTTCTTCAATGAATAGAAAGTTCAGAAGAACAGCATTTATCTGAACTAGAAATCTTTTGTAACAATATAATAAACAATATTGGCTACTACCAAAAGCACAGACAAGCATTATGGAATTTGCCTAAATGCGATTTGAATAAGGGTCCTAAACAACAGTGGCACATAATGAGTACCCCTAAATATATATATACTTTAAGTTTATACTTTAAAGTTAAGTGCTATATTAAATACTCAGAGTTGCCAACTCTCATGCTTCCAGGCTCTGTCTCATGCTCTCACGCGGCCCATGTAAATCTCACACCAAATTGGAAACCCTGCTTGCTATATGAAACAAATGTTGTAATTGTAATGTTGTATATGTTCAAATGTTGTAAGCTTTAATACTAAATTTTAACAGTAAATACCGTTTTGGCACACTTAATATGGCGTAACTCGTAAAATGTAGCAGCATTGACATTACATTTGAATGGGTTTAAGAAGGATAATTAAGCGTTATTAAACAGGTATTTGCACCTTGCAGCAATATTTGGTAAACATTACAGCATATTACATACAGCTTAACAATTTTTCAGTTAAATAAGTGTTTATATATTTAAATAGTGTTTATATATATTCAATATTAGTTAAGTTAAATTTAGGTTAAATATTTTAGTTTAATAGCCTACTATTTATTCAATATCTTTTGGTACTAAATACTATTTGTGCCATAAGTATGGTCCATTAAAGACCATATGAATGAATATTTAGACATGGTTAAACACTATTTTTTTAAATGAGAAATTTACAAAAAATGTCAACAACATTCTTTTGTAATGATGATTGCATGATTACAATAAATGGATGCAAGAAAATACTGAAATTAAAACAAGTTTAAAATGTGCTAAAAAGGCATTCAACAAAATATTTTATCCCCTTTCTTCAGTATACACACATTCATTAATAATGAATCAAGATCTACCAAAAAAAGAAGAAAAATAAATTCTCACTCCAAGTTGGCAACCCTGGAATATTACAATACAGTAATATCAGCTCATTGTTATTTATTGTAATTGGGACCCTATGATATGTAAAGATGTTAAGGATTATTAATGCTTGTTAGTACAGTGTTTTTACGATTACAAGCCCAAAAGGTAGCAGTTTTGTGTGTGCAAAGGGTAACGCACCATCATTGAATATTTCTTGCATGCGTTAAACAAGTCAGAATCAGACTTATAGTAATCATAGCTGTGCCCACACACTTCAGCAATCACAGACCCCAGCACAGGCTTGCCATAAGTGTATCTAGAGAATGGGAAAAAAAAGAGTTTCATCAGACTGAACATGGTATTGTAACAGATTATGCATCTCATGTATCTGCAAAGAAATTAATATTATTTGTAAAGAAAAAATTTAAAATAAATCTTACTTTGCACAAACTGTCAGAGTGACCTCTTCCTCCTCCAAGGTTATAATGGATGGAAAATTGATGTTCACTTCATATTTTGGCAGAACTAAAAGAGACGTGAAAAAAAAAACCTTTCAAAAATGGCACACCTTACAGCTGATTAGTATTAGAGTGACAAAAGTTGAATCCTGTTTCTGACCATATTCTTTGATTTCAAAGGTGTGTGATATTTGTTGGTTCTTATCATCCAAAGCAGTGATCGTGTAGAAACCCTGAGCGGCTTCTGGAGACATGGAGTGGGACAGATCCAAAATGCCAGTCCTTGTGGTCTGATTCAACCACTGACCAATGCGGTTTGAATAAGGGTCCTAAACGAGATTGGCACATAATAAAAGAGCCTGCAGTGGAATCAACTTGCATTTAAAGTAACAATCAATGAACAGATCATGGCTTCTTCAAGGCGTTTACCTGGAGTTCTACAGTTCCAAACTGCAATAGTCAGAGAGAAGAAAATTAGTTTAGTTAGATCAGAAGAGTATAAATATATTTTGCCAGCACTTCAGCTGAAAAAAATAAAACAAAATAACATAAAGATTTTTCACATAAATTTAATAAAATTTACCACTTGATTGTGAGGCAAGAGATTGGAATCCAGAGACACAATTCGAAATTTAACTGGGGGAAAAAACAGTGAGACACTATATTAACACATACAGTATGCAATGCAGAAAGACTCACATGCTCTCATTAATAAGAGCAAACTAGCACTGATAATTTGAACTGTTTTGGAAGAATTCACAAAGACATTACTTGTTTGTCCAGGCTTATAGATAGGCTTGTCCGATTGGATGAAGATACGATTTTGGGTGGGATTTATGAGGATCTTAGTTGTTTTCTTCAGGGATGTTTCAGCCCCTAGAATTGCAACATCGATGGATGCCACAGACATTACAGTGACTACAGGGACCTGGAAAATTCAAATCAAGAAAACACTGAGTGTGTAACTCCACTTACAGACTGCAAACTATAGGTTTGACACAAACATCAAGACTGTAGTGTTTGCTGAATAATTCAGTAGTGGAAAATATATGCAAGATGAATGATAAATACAAGTTTTAGGGTTTTACTTGCAAATCAACTGTATTATATGTCTCATTATGGAAAGGCCCTTTAACCTTAATGTCACGTTATACGTTTTGTGGACACAAGATGTACAGGAAATAGCTATGCTACAGTATATTGAGTACGCTGACCTTAAAAGGAACACATCTGTAGAAATCATTTTTAATGAAGCCCTGTTGTAGAATGGTCAGGTCGCTGTTGTCAATCTTCAAAGTTACCATTATAGACAGTGTCTCTTTGGGCTCGTGGATCTGTGCACACAGAGTCTCTGTGTTGCCACTCACTGCCTGGGATGTGACTGTCACCAGGTATATGCTGAAAGAAGACAAAACACAAAGAAATACATTCAGAGACTTGCATAAACCATCCAATGACAATAAAATGGTTTTAAAAGCATAAGTTTAGTGTTGCATGAGCCTAGGGTTGTTTTGGGTTAATACACCGTTGAGGAAGTGACTTGGAATTTCTATGAATCTTCACTGGGAGTCTTTACGGATGAGTGCACTAAAAAGGAAGATGTCTAAAAAAAGGTAAACCTTGTGAAAGTGGTTGTTGCAGTATAAATGTGGCATGATTCTAAATTACCTTATTTTTTTTAAATGTTCTATATATTTTATGTTACAATACACTTTAAATGAATATAATAATCAAATTTATGACACTTTAATAAATGACACTTTAACTTACACTTAATGTGTCCTTGCTGAATAGAAGTATTATTGTTTAATCCCGCTGAAAATGTAATTTGCCATCAAAATAATCAATTAAAATATATTCAAATAGAAAACAAGTCTATTAAATTGTAATAATATTTCACAATATTACCGTTTTTTGTTTTTGTTTTTCTGAATTTTTGATGCAGTCTTGGTGAGCAAACTAATAAAAGCTAAAGTTTTATAATTTATTGGGCATTCCCAGAATTCCCTGCACATATCTTGACATTTGATTCTGTTTTGTTTAGCATATGTGTGATACTGATTGTGTTTTGTGTTTGTATACAGGGGTAGACTGGGGCTAAAAAGCGGCCCTGGACTTTCTGGCACAGAGCAGCCCACCTGCAACATACCACACCATAAACCCAAAATATAACACAATAAAAAATGGCATCTTTTTTTTCTTTTTTTTTTTAAATGCTTATCATTAACATCAATGAATAACTGACATATTTCTTAACATTAAAAATTTTCTTTCCTGCTCTATATAACAAATAGTAAATAATTTAGAATAATTTTCACTCTTTTAGAGGGACAGTTTCACTAAGGTTAAATGCCTACCATAATATCAGTCCATATCACACAATGCTTTGCTCTGCTAAGGCTTGGAATTTAGTGCAGATTGTGGACTGTTTTTATTTTGCCTTTCTATTGGTCCTTCAGAAATTATTCTAATAAGCTGATTTGCTGCTCAAGGAACATTTCTGATTATTATGAATGTTGAAAATAGTTGTGCTGCTTAATTTTTTAATTTTTTTTTTACCTTACCATTCAGTCTAGGGTAAGATCAAAAATATAAATAAATAATTTAATTATTATTTTAGTTATTCAACAAGAATGCATTAAATTGTTTTAAGTGACAGTAAAGACATTTTTAATTATTACAAATAATTTATATTTCGAGTAAATACTGTTTTTTTTAAAGGATTTCCAAAAACTTATTCAACAAAAACAGTTTAGGATATTAATAAGAACCATTTAGTAATAACGCAACTGGTCCTGGCATGCATTAGCATTCATGCTTTTGGCCTGACATGGGAAAACGCAACTAATGTGCTTTCTCTTTATGTTTTTATTGTTGTTGAAATGGCCAATATTGCTTTAACTGACAGATGAAACTGCATATTTTAGTATGATATTATTTAATGTAAATTATGGTCACCAAAATTATTCCCATAATGCATGCAACATCATCACTGTGTCTTTCTTCCAGTAAGTATTCACTGCAAATCAGTCGGCGTCAATGGCCTCGTGAGCAGCGCACCGAAAACAAAGTGTAATTGCTCGCCAGGCGTCCCGAATTCGAATCCCAGCTGTCATGATAAATATAACTTTTTTTAAAAATTTAAAAGACTACCTCAAATCTAAAATAAAATATTTACACTGTGTTGCATGTGAGAACACAATAATACTCTTGTCCTAAACTTTTCATCTGTGACTACTATAGTTGTGGAATACATTCGTCTGGTCCTCGACCTGTGGTTTTTGTTGTTACACTCTACCTTGTGTTATCTGGTATTTGTGATAATAAAAATCATAAAGGCTCTTACGGATTTGTGGCTCCACTCATTTCAGAGGATTGCAGCAGCAGCAGCAGTAGTGGCAGTGGCAGCAGTGACAGCAGCATCCTGAGAAGTCAGTCCGGCACATGCGCAGAGAACTCGAACACTGATCCCATCACACAGGAGCACACTCTTATACACCTCTGCCTCCTCCCTGTCCTACCACACCAAGTTAAGGAATGTTGAGCAACTGGTTTGAGGAGCTGGATAATTTGGGATCGACATATTTCCTCGTGTGTTGTGTAAAAAGTAAGTGGACAGTAATTCATCAGTTTAAAGAGGCATCATTGAAGGAGTTCACCTTTTGCAAAGATTACTTGGACAAACAAGCTTATCATTAAGTTATTTGAAAGTTAAGATTTTTTTTTTTCATTGCAAACACTAAATACCATAAAATAAAATAAATGAAGGTCACAATAAAAGTCTTGGAAACTTTTTTAAATTAAATATTTAAATAAACAAAATGGTAGCGATCAGACAGGTAGGATCTAAAGCATCTTAGAGCCTGCCCTTGAATACCTGTATAGTTTTGTAATCTATCTATGAGTATGTCATGATCTATGGTGTCGAACGCAGCACTAAGATCAAGTAAAACTAGCAATGAAATGCAGCCTTGATCTGACGCAAGAAGCAGGTCATTTGTAATTTTAACAAGTGCAGTTTCTGTGCTATGGTGGGGCCTGAAATTCTTCATACAGATGATTTTTTGCAGGAAGGAGCTCAATTGAGCAGACAACTTTTTCTAAAATTTTAGACATAAATGGAAGATTTGAAATAAGCCTGTAATTTGCCAGTTCACTAGGATCTAGTTTTGGTTTCTTAATAATAGGCTTAATAACTGGCAGCTTAAATAGTTTTGGGATGTGACCTAAAGATAACGACGAGTTAATGATATTGGGAACGGTTGACATTTTGTTTGACTCCAAAACAGTTTATTAGGTCAGTAAACGCAAGTCCTAATGTATCATTTGTATTATCAACATGCATGTTAAAATCTCCCATGATTAGCACTTTATCAACTGTAACCAGAAGGTCTGAGAGGAAATCTGCAAATTCTTTTAAGAATTCTGTTTACAGCCCTGGTGGTCTATACACAGTAGCCAGAGCAAGAGATACAATAGATTTATTTTGCATATCTGACAGTGTAACATTAAGCAGAAGTATTTCGAATGAGTTAAACCTGTATTCTGTTTTCTGGGTAACATTGAGAATATCACTATTTTTTTCACGATTTTCTTAATAGATTGGACTCAACAAGTACTTCTATCATTTGAGCGTGTAGAACAAAAATCATCATAATAGTTATTTGAGAATTGGCTTACTAGTCATATGGAGTGCCGTGTCCTGGAGATGTTGTCAGAGAGCAGCTCCACTCCGACTCTGCAGGCCATCAGTGTGAAAAAGCCTTGGACGCTCCCAGAAAAGATTTCAATTAATAACAAAAAGCAGTTTCTGTTCTTTACACCATGACAACAACCATTCATTTAAAGCAACAAGTCAACTTAACCCTTCGTGTCTTTGTCGATTCGTATGCAGTGGTCCTGACACGATGATCATCGCCACGGGTGTCGTACTGCATACAGTCTCGATCAGGCTCCTGAAGTACCTCTTCAGCATCTCTGCCGCAGCGTGGTGTCGTTAGCCCCGGCGTGAAGGCTCTCGACAGCCTTCAGGATCGCAGGTATCTGCGCAGAAACATCGAGAACACGAGCACCAGGGAAACAGTGAGTGAGCACTTTACCTTCGACCAGGGCCATAGCTGGGGTTTGCGGGGCCCCGGTGAAGGTTGTACCAGTGGGCCCTGTTTGAATTGTTTAATTTGTATGTTCATTCATTTTTATTTATTTGTGCTATTTAAACAATGTTTAAGTTTTTTTCAAGTTTGGTCAAGTGTCTAGGTACAGAAACCGAATAATTAAATGTAAAATAGCACTGGATAGTCTTCAATGTAAAATGAAATATACAATCAAACCAAAATTTATTCAGACACCTTCAACATTTCTCACATTATTACAGTTTTATTTGCTATTGTTTCTAAAATGGATATTAAATATGACAAGAAGTTAGAGTTAAACTGGGTCAGAACAAATTCGTCTTGATAATGTCATAACTTTGATAGGAATGTATGTAATGCATTACAATCAACCAAAACTACAGACAACTGTTTTTATGACAATATTTACACAACTATCAAAACTTTGTTGACCAATAACAAAGCAATGCTTCATTTTGGTGTGAGGTTGCATTAGCAATTCAGAAAAAAAAACACATAGGCAATACATGGTGCTTTATAAGGTGCTGTTTTTAAGGTATAATTTTTGGTCCCAATTACATATATATATGTACGTAAAAGTCACTTTCGTCGGAGCAAGATGGCGGAGTACTTTCTCTTAATTAATAACACAAAAATACAGCAAGTTCTACAGTTCTTAAACTCTTGTTCTAGAAAATGAAGATCAAAGAAATGTGCATTAGGTATACTTCGTCTTTCAATGTTTTAAACTAATTTATAAAGCCACTGCCAACATTATTGTTACAAGTTGCATTGTTATATTATAATGCCATCATATCATGCGTCGTCGATTAACTTACTGCGCGGTAAATAGAAAAGCCTGACAATATCACAGCTAAATACCTTTAAGTATTGTATATTCCGCCATGTTAATCACTGACACGCCCCCAACTCGTTCAGATCGGGGCTTAAAGAAAATCCCGAGCTCCCCACTGGTATTTACGATATTGTGGTGGTGTTCATGTGAATTCAACTCGTAAATACGATCTATATGAAATGACTTGAACGCACCATAACTGACAGTTTTTTCGAGCATACTTTCCAAGGCCGGTATTTTGACATATTTTGTATGTATTTGTCGGCACAAGAGCAAAAAGAAGCAAATTCGGTGTTCAAGCCTTTTGAGACGCCTCTCTCTGCTTGAGACCTGAACACCTGAACAGCGCAGTAATGAATTTGGCTCTTTCACATCTTTTTGTTTGTTCAAACTGCTATTTGTATTTGTTCGTTCAGGTGCAGGAGGGACTTCGAGGAGAACTTCGCAGAAGAGAGCTCGGTTCAGTGTCGCTGTCCGAACACAGCTCGAGAGTAACCAGCTACTCTGTTAAGCTTTTCCGCGTCTTGTGTTTGGATGCTTTAATGTTTACATTGCCAAGCGGTAAGGCTTAAAAACAAGTGAAAAAGATAAGCTTTCTTGACGACACGCAGCAGTGGCCCATCAAATGTCCCTCAGCCGTAGGCCCCTATAATCGTCCCCACCTTTCACCCCACTAGCGACGGCCCTGCCTTCAGCTAACGTAGCACGGACGTGATGGATGATGGAGTCTCCGATGATCACAGCGTCATGTCCTGTCTCGTGAAGGGGAGCAAAGCGGTTCCGGGTGGAGATCTCGAAGAACGGAGGGGGAGAAGTCATTGGCCGGGGCCTTGCTCGCGTCCTTCGCTGTGGATGCACCCAGGGTCCATGGTGTCCCGACGCCGGAGTGAAGGACATCTGGGAAGATCACATCCTGGGTGCACCGGGCCTGTGCAGAGAAACTCACGGAGTAGACGTGGTGGGACTGTTAGCAGCGCGCTGTATACTTACCCCGGACTTGTGATCTCCGCTCTCTCATCTGGGCCTGCCTCACCTCCAGGTTGCGAATCTGCTTCTCCACTGCCTCCAGCTTGAACGTGTCCTCGCCTGCAATCAAAGTTAGACATACATCTGCCAAAAAAGCAATTAACAGTGAGTAAAGCAATGGTAATGTGTGTGAATAGAGTATTTGCACTGCAAGAGCAGTTAGCAGCAACCAGATGCTATAAGCTAATCGCGGACCCGGGAGATCAAAATAAAACTAGTGACAATGAGGCGCTCTGATTGTTTTTGCTGTAGAATATGATATAGGATATATTCACACGTTATAGAAACGGAAATGATGGTGTATAAAATAGATTTTTAAGAAAAAAAAAAAAGTTGATAAAAAGAGTATAGTGATGGAGCTCAAACGCAGTTAGGGTGACCATTCGTGTCATTTTCGCAGGACACGTCCTGGCCAGGATTTCTATATTGCCTAAAATATCCACGTTTTGGCTTTGTTTGCGCTGCACAGACCAATGGCTTCTTGTGCTTTTGAATCGCTCTCACATTACTTTGATGTCATACACCGATCAGTCAGCTCAATGCTGCTTTCCAGTCCAACCCTAAAATGTATACGTATTTGCATTGCTTTGACCGTTCTCTGTAGATCCCACCTTCTCACGCACCACGATTGGTCGATTTACGTACAAAGTCTGCAGGTTATCGGTCAAATGATCATTACCGTCATTAAGTATGTAAACAGGAAACCAAAGCCAAAACCTGGATATTTTAGGCAATATAGAAATCCTGGCCAGGACGTGTCCTGCGAAAATGGCACGAATGGCCACCCTAAACGCAGTACAAACGGCAACAACAAACATTAAGTGACGAAACACACCAGTGTGCAATGTACATTAACAGCTGTTCTTTAAAGCTGAAAAATTCCAAATGAACTCAAAGAAAATTGTTTACATGTATCGCATCAAATCTGCATGGTATGTAAGACTCTGTCTCTTTCTTTGTTGTGTTTGAGAAATATTGCTCCCTGCAAAGTGATAGTGAGTTGTGTGACTTCACACGGTTTGATCTACGTTAATTTGGTTGATGATAACATCATTTTCATATTTTGGCTACATGATTGTTTATTTTCTCTGTTTTTGAAGATGATGGAAATTGTTAATCACAACAGGAAAGCTGATTTAGAAGGCTTGCCTTTGTTTCTTTGAGAAGACCCAACCAAGCTATTCAAGAAATGTAAAGTATGTACCAAAAACGTCAAAAGGCTCAAAGGGGTGTCCAAACCTGCTTCTGCAAGGCCAGTGCCCTTCATAGTAGCTAACCTACCTGGAAATTCTGGTAATACTGAAGACCTTGATTAGCAAGTTAAGATGTTTAGCTCTCGGCAAATGCACCAACACGTTTTGTAACATTGTTTGCTGATAACACCAAATAGAATTTGAATTACTCCATAACAATTGATCGTACAGATAAGAGCAATACATTATTTGAATCTTAAAAAAAGGTATACGTTTATTTCTATACACTTCTAATAACAAATGCCATTTTCGATGAAATTCAAACACTTTCTGAACCTCATTACAGCAATAATAATAATAATACATTTTATTTAAGTAGCACCTTTCCAAGGCTCAAGGATCCTTTACAATGTAAATTCAACAAGAAAAGAATAACACTGAAATGGTAGACAATGATGACAAACAATAGTAGAAACAGTAAAAGAGCATTACATAGACAGGGAAATACATATCAGAAAAGAATCAAGCACAACAAATACAAGACTTAAGGATGGTAACAGTCAGAAAATAAGTGAGTTTTGAGTAATGATTTAAATTCATAAATATTATTAACACAAGAGAGTTAGCGTGGGATAGAATTCCAGAGATTTGGTGCAACAAAACTAAATGATCTGTGCCCTTTTGAAGAGAGACGATGCCAAGGAATAACAAGAAGGCCAGAGTCTGAAGATCATAGTGATCGAGTCATAGTGTAGGGGAGAAGCAGGTTACAATGATTAAGGGGAGCCAAGCAATGCAATGATTTGTGAAGTGATTAGAATTTCAAATTGAATATGACATGCTACTGGGAGCCAGTGGAGATCATACAGAATTGGGGTGATATGAGTAGAATGCTTGGTGTGGGTAAGAGTATTCTAACTGCAGAGTTTTGAATAATCTGGAAATTTAGCTGGCAGGTAAACCAATGAAGAAGCCATTACAGTAATCAAGGCGTGATATAACAAATGCATGGATAACAGTTTCGGTGTCTTTAACACTGATGAAGGGCTGGAGCTGGGCAATGCAACGCAGATGAAAGAATGCTGATTTGGTGATAGAGTTTATATAATCCTGAAAGGAGTGAAAGGGCCTTGTGTTTACATCAATGACGCGTGGTGCCGCGATGCTGTTGTGATCTGCAAACACTGCTCATCCCTGGTGGAGTTTATGATTATTAAGTGCCGGCCGTTCTATCTGCCAAGGGAATATACTGCCATACTGCTCATCTCAGTTTACTTTCCCCCGAACATCAACTGCAATAGGAACAATGCACTAAATGAACTGTACCAGCACATCAGTGAGCAGCAGACAGCACTCCCTAGCCCCTTTCACACTGCACGTCCGACCCGGCAAATTGCCGGAACATTGCCGGGTCACCTTCTGTGTGAAAGCAACCACGTCCCGGGATTGATTCCGGCATTGAATCCGGTTGGGGACCTAGTAACATTGCCGTGTTCAACCCGGGACGAGCGCTGTGTGAACAAAAGCCAGATCTAATGCCGTGTCGAAGTGAAGGTTATCGCGCAACTCTTTTACCGGCTGTTTTGAAGGAAGATCAACGTTCGCGACGAAAAAATATGTGCAAACTGTATTGAAGCAGAGATCAGTTTGTTCCTCACTTTCCGCGCTGACGCCTAACGTTTGCCTAACGTTTTCGACTCGTACATTACACGTCACGCCCTGATGTCACGTGTCGTTACGGGATCTTTACGGGTTGTGTGTGAAAGCACGCACATATCCTGGGTAATCACTGGCAGTGTGAAAGTGCAAAATCTAGCAACCCGGGAACAATTGCCGGAATACTTTACCCGTGTATTTGCCGGAATGGCAGTGTGAAAGGGGCTACAGCTGCTTTTCTCATCATAGCTGGGGATTTCAACCATGCTGACTTAAAGAGTGTGTTTCCAAAAATACACCAACACATTAACTTTCCAACTCGTGGTAATAACATTTTAGACTTTGTTTACACCACACAGAGAGGAGCTTACAAAGCCCTCCCCCTCCCCCACCTCGGAGCCTCACACCACACCACTGTCATGCTAATGGCTGCATACAGACCGCTCATTCAAGTTGCCAAACCAGTTTAAAAAAAGATTCAAGTGTGGTCGGAAGGATCATCAGAGGCTCTTCAAGACTGCTTTGACACAACTGACTGGAATATGTTTAAGCAGGCTGCCACATACAAATAACACCACTGACCTCCAGGAGTACTCAGAGACTGTCACTGCCTACATCAACAAGTGTATTGGTAATGGCACAGACACAAAAACCATCACTGTCCGGGCCAACCAGAAGCCGTGTATGACAGTGGAAGTCTACAGACTCCTGAAGACACAGAACGCTGCCTTCAGAGCTGGAGATGAGGTGGGCCTGAGAACAGCCAGGGCCAACCTGTCCCGCAGCATCACAGAGGCTAAGGGACAGCAATTCAGGAGGATAGCCCATCAATTCAGCGACAGCAGAGACACTCTGAGCTTGTGGCAGGGGATACAGACCATTACGGACTACAAGCCCCCACCACTTTGAGCAACAAAACAGCACCACTGCACAGAAAACTCCACCTCCTCCCGGCGACCAGGTGATGATGCTGACCCCAGATAACGTGAGGAGATCCTTCAGCAGGATAAATGAACGCAAAGCTCCGGGTCCTGACAACATTCCTGGGCGTGTACTGAGAGACTGCGCAGCAGAACTCAATGATGTCTTCACAGACATTTTCAACATCTCCCTTAGTCAGGCTGTTGTTCCCACATGTTTCAAAACTACCACCATCATTCCAGTCCCGAAGAAGCCATCTCCATCCTGCTTCAATGACTACCGTCCTGTTGCACTTACTCCCATCCTTATGAAGTGCTTTGAACGGCTAGTCATGCACAACATCAAGTCTGCCCTCCCCCCCTCCCTGGACCCCTTCCTGTTTGCATATCGGTCCAGCCGGTCGACTGATGATGCCATCTACACTGCCGTCCACTTAGCACTCACACATATAGAGGAAAAAGACTCATACGAAATGCTGTTCATAGACTTCAGTTCAGCATTAAAAACAATCATCCCTCAACAGCTCATTTACAAACTGATCCAGCTGGGGCTCAACACTTCGCTGTGCAACTGGCCGACCAGTACGGGTAGGCAGCAACACATGCAGCATCATCACAATGAACACTGGGGCCCCCCAAGGATGTGTGATGAGTCCCCTCCTCTTCACTCTGCTGACCCACGACTGCACACCGTCACACAACTCCAACCTCTTTATTAAGTTTGCGGATGAGACGACTGTGGTAGGTCTCATTAGCAACAAAGATGAGACAAACTACAGGAGCGAGGTGAGCCGCCTGGCCAGATGGTGCAGTGACAACAATCTCTCTCTGAACGTGGAGAAGACGAAGGAGATTGTTGTTGACTTCAGGAGAGCACACAATCAGCATGTTCCTCTGACCATCAATGGTGCGACTTTGGAGAGAGAGCAGCACCAAGTTCCTGGGTGTGCACATGACAGAGGACCTCTCCTGGACCGACAACACTGCAGCACTGGCCAAGAAATCCCAGCAGCGTCTCGTCTTCCTCCGCAAACTGAGGAGAGCCAGAGCCCTGCCCCCATCATGTACACCTTCTACAGAGGCACCATCGAGAGCATCCTGATGAGCTGCATCACTGTGTGGTATGGCGCCTACAACGCGTCCTGACGGAAGACTCTGCAACGCACAGTGAGAGCAGCTGAGAAGATCATTGGTGTCTCTCTCCCCTCCAGGACATTCACGGAACCCGTCTAATTTGCACCCACCCGTCACACAGCTTCTTCAGCCTGCTGCCATCAGGGAGGAGACTGAGGAGTCTCCAGGCCAGGACCAGCAGACTGAAGGACAGCTTCATCCATCAGGCTGTCAGGAAGCTGAACTCGCTCCCGAACTTGCCCCCCCATCCCTCTTCTGCCCCAGGCACCACTGATCTATGACCCCCCCAGACCCCCCCCCCAGATCCCACATCTCCAGGTCCTTACACTCCCCCCTCCCACTAACATACGATGACATGCACCAGTCACTTTGTGCAGGATTGGTCAGCATTGGTTTCACTGAAGCATTGGTGTTGTTTTAACACAGCTTTGAATATGGGTAAGGATTTAGCAGATCAAATAGATTTGAGAGAGGTCATTCCACAATTTAGGGCCCACTCGAGAAAAAGCTCTATCACCTCTATGTGTTTATTTTGTCCTGGTATTGCAAAGCAGATGTTGATATTGTGATCTCAATGATCTAGAGGGGGTGTAGATTGCCACCAAACCAGACAAATACACAGGAGCTAGATTGTGCAAGGCTTTAAAGACAAGTACGAGGATCTTATAAATAATTCTAAGTTGTACTGGAAGCTACTTAAATTAAATTAATAATGGAGTCACAGATTCATATCTCTTTGCCGACTTGATCATTTTTGCTGTAGCATTTTGGATTTCCTGTAAACGCATAAGACCTCGAACATCAACTCCATAATAAAGGGAATTACAATAATCCATCCAAGAAATGACAATGGACCTAATTGCTTTCTCAAAATCTGAACTAGCTAGAAATAGTTTAGTCTTAGCTAACAGACATAGATTAAAAAAAAAAACAAGATCTTACCACATTGTACATTTTTCTGTCCAACTTTAAATCACTATCCAGAACAAATCCCATTTTTTTTACATTACATTTAACAAAACCAGTCAAAGAAGTTGCATTCAAGCACTGCAGCACATCATGCTTTCTAGGGCCAAACACAATAACATCAGTTTTATTTTTGTTAAGCTTTAAAAAAAAATTGCAGCCATCCCATCCTTAACATTGAGTAAGCATGCTAATAAACTATCAAGTGAATTTGAATTTAACTCACTCACAGGCAGAAAATACGGTGTATCATCAGCATAACAATGGAATGACACTTTATATTTCCAAACAATAGCCCCCAATGGTAGCATATAAAGGGAGAAAAGAACTGGAGCAAGAACTGAACCTTGTGGGATTCCCCAAGGAAGATGAAATATAAAGAGAAAAAAAATCTGTCCGTGAGATAAGATTTAAACCATTTGAGAAAGGTGTAGCCATCTGAATTAGGATGATCAGTAACAAAATCTAACCCTATATGGGACCATGGCCTGTGTGGAATGGGTAGGGGAACCAGCTTTCCAGTGGGGAGGTGGCGAGGAGTTCTGGACACTGCACAGACTGAGCAGCTACCAACGTAACAGATGATGTCCCAGGTCATACTTAGCCACCAGTACTTGGAGGAGCGAGAGAGTTCACTGGCTGTCTGGGTGTCCAGAGCCCAGTAAATCATGAACTGAACCCATCAGGCTTGACAAGGGTTGAGTCTCTTGGCCTCTCTGAGATACTGCAGATTTTTATGGTCTGTGATGATATGGTTAATACAGTGAGTGGAAGCTGTGCCCCCTCCAGCCAATGGCACCACTCCTCTAGAGCCAACTTGATTGCCAGTAAATCCCAATTGCCAATGTCATAACTTTGCCTTGGTGGGGTAAGTTTCCTGGAATAGAAAGTGCAAGGGTGAAGGCGAGGAGGCTCTCCATGATATTGAGAAAGCATGGCCCCTACTTCGGTGGTTGAAGCGTCCATTTCAACTACCATCGGGGCTTGTGGGTCAGTATGATGAATGATGGGGGCTGTGCTTAAAGCTTCTTTGAGTAAAGAAAATGAATGCAGGGCTTCTGGATTCCAGGACAGAGACTTGGACTTATTTATTTACCTTTATTTTACCAGGAAGTCTCATTGAGATCAAAAATCTCTTTTACAAGAGAGACCTGGCCAAGGTAGCAGCCATACATAAACAACATATTAAAATGCTACATACAAGATAGCAGCCATACATAAACACTACATAGCTAAAAACATACACACATCCAATCATTCAAATACAAGGACCTCTCAAGAAAAACAACTACATGTCTCCATCACATTTTTTATGATGGTCTTAAATGCATTAATTGATATACGCGTTTCTAGTTTAAGATCTTTTTGCAAATTATTCCATGCCCATGGTGCATAGTATGAAAATGCAGTTTTCCCCAAATCTGTCCAAACCCTAGGTACATTAAAAAGCAACCACTTGGAGGAGCGTAGCTCATAACTAGCAGAATTGAGACAGAGAAGGGTACAGAGGTAAGCTGGAAGTTTACCTAGCATGGCTTTATATATAAAAATATACCAATGCTGTTTTCTGCGGGTGGTCAGTGCTGTCCAACCCACCAGATCATTAAGAATGCAATGGTGAGTCAGGGACTTTGCATTTGTAATAAAGCGCAGAGACGCATGATACACTGAATCAAGGCTCCGTAAGACGGAGGAAGCTGCGTGCATATATAATATGTCACCATAATCAGTCACAGACAGAAAAGTAGCTTCCACAAGTTTTTTTTTGGCATTAAAAGTAAAGCTAGATTTATTTCTAAAATAAAAGCCAATCTTTATTTTAAGCTTCTTAACTAGATTAGCAATATGTACATTAAATATAAGTTTGTCGTCTATCCATATACCCAAGTACTTGTACGTGGGTACCCTTTCAATGGATTTACCATCAGACGTAAAAATGCTAAGATCATCAAGAAACTGTAGGCAGGTTTTTGAAAAGACCATGAACTTCATTTTCTGAGGATTTAAAACCAATTTTAAATTGAGCAGAGCAGTTTGTAATGACTGAAATGCAGTCTGAAGCTCTTCCACAGCCTGTGTTATGGAAGGAGCATATGTATAAATTACAGTGTCATCAGCATAAAAGTGTACTTTTGCTTGAACGTCCTTACCTAAATCATTTATAAAAATAGAGAAAAGAATAGGTCCCAAAATAGACCCCTGGGGGACCCCTTTAGATATCCCAAGAAACTCAGATTTGTGGCCCTCTGCATGAACACACTGAGTTCGATCTACAAAATAGTTTCTAAACCATTTAACAGCATTAGGACAAAAACCCACATCCTTAAGTTTGTTCAGCAACAATTCATGATTTACAGAATCAAACGCCTTGGATAGATCTACAAATAAAGCAGCGCAATGTTGTTTTCTGTCCAAGGCACAAATAAGATCATTTATCACCACCATAGCAGCTGTAATGGTACTGTGACCAGTTCTAAAACCAGACTGAAAATTGTTTAAAATATTATTATCAAATAAGAACTGTTTTACCTGTAAATTTACTTGGGATTCAAGGATCTTAGCCAGGATCGAGAGTTTGGAGATTGGACGGTAATTATTTAACTTTGAGGGGTCCCCGCCTTTAAATAAGGGAAAAACATAAGCAGCTTTCCAGATTTGGGGTATTGAATTGGACAGAAGACTCAAATTAAAAATGTGAGTAATAGACTCAGCAATAACATCTGCCGCCACCTTTAGAAGATAAGGATCCAGATTGTCAGGACCTGCAGATTTTTTGTGGTCAATGCCCATCAGAGCTTTACAAACTTGCGCAACTGAAATAGTTTTAAAATCAAACAAATCCAGATTTCTATCAGTTGCAGTGGTGGCAGAACATGGGACAGGTGCATTTACATTTGAGTTGTCAAATGCAGACCCAGCACAGATAAAGTGTTTATTTAACTGGCTGATCATAACAGCTTTATCCTTTATTTCATCTGAGCCTACCAGAATGTGTTCAGGGAGGCTTGAAGCAACATGTGTACCTGACATAGATTTAATTACTTTCCAGAATTTGGAGGGGTTATTTATATTCTCTGTAACTGTCTTCAGATAAAACTCTGATTTGGAATTTCTTATCATCAAGGTGCACTTGTTCCTTAGGGTTCTAAATGTAGTCCAATCAGCAGGGGAATTTGAAAATCTAGCTTGGGCCCAAGATTTATTTCTTAAATGAATTAGCTCTGAGAGACTGTCTGAGAACCAGGGGTTTTCCCTACCACTGATCCTAAACTTTTTAATGGGAACATGTTTATTTGAGATAGACAAAAAAAATTGAATGAAAATATTACCATGCCAATTCAACATCCGGAATCAGAGTTACTCTGTTAAGATCACTATTATATAAATCACGCAGGAAAGCCTGCTCTTGAAAACCTTTAAAATATCTTTAAAAAATTAACCGGGGTTTTACCTTGGGAATTTTTGTATTCCTGACACGAGCAATTGCACAATGATCGCTAACATCATTGCAAAATATGCCAGTTGAGGTATATTTGTGAGATGTATTTGTTATAATTAAATCAAGCAAAGTAGATTTATGTTGTGCTTTAAGATTTGGCCTTGTTGGAGCATCAATGAGTTGCACTAGGTTTAATGAGTCACAGAGTTCTTTAAAACAATCTGACTTCACTGAAAGCCAGTCCCAATTTAGATCACCCATAAGGATGAATTCAGAATCATTTAACTCATGTAAAATATCTGAAATAGATTTGAAAGCAACCTTTGCGGCAGACGGGGGTCTATAGCAACCAACAACAGTGATGTAAGAATCCTTTGATACGCCTACTTTGATGACCAATACCTCAAACTGTTTAGCTTTAGTAATTGACAGATTTACAGAGCTAATGAGCTTGGATTTGACATATATGGCAACCCCACCTCCTTTACCCAACCGATCAGTTCTATAGACTTTATAACCATCAATAAAAATTAAATCATCAGTTACAGATTTCTTAAGCCAAGTTTCTGATAGAACCATTACATCAGCTTTTGTCGTATTTGCCCAGATTTTAGGGACCAGACTTCTAACATTTAAATGTATGAAACCAAGTCCTGATCGACTTTTTAAATCTGAGGGAGTGGGTAGACATTGCACAGAGGTAGTAGGCCCAGGATTTGGCTGAACATTGCCAGATAACAACAATAAAAGCATCACTATACATCGCAGTTTTGATTTAACAGGAGATGAATTATCAGAATTACCTGCAAACTGTGAAAAAGAATCCTCTTTGACAATAAAACAATCAGATAAAAGCATTAGATTTTGAAGATACAGGACTTCTTTAACTTGCCCTTCAGAATAGTAAATCTTAAGTTGATGAAATGGACTAATTATCTGATGATGTGACTCAAAAATTCTCGTCTGAAAAATTAAGAGTTGCCTGGATTGTAAGAGGTACAACGAGGATTCACTCTCCGCGTTGTGCCCAGTTTGTACATTTAAACCCGGGTTACAATGAATAAGCATCAGAATTATAAAGAAATACATGATATCCGAGATCCGCAGACTAGGAGAAGCACAATCGCCCCATCTCACCCAGGATCCACTGGTTTGACAGTCAATGGGCTACTAGTCCTTAAAATCCAAAATCCAGCAGCAGGAGCAAGCCCCCACCTAGAAGATCTGAAAAATGTTATGTCCTTCCCAGGAGCTGTACAGCAGCAGATGGATTCCAGGTACCAACTTCCAGGCAGGTCTAGGCCTTAACAGACCAAACTACCACAGTTCTGTGGCAATCCGTGAAAATCTGCAAAATGTTATATCGTTCTTAGGAGCTGTACAGCATCAGATGGATTCCAGGTAGGTCTAGGCCTCAAACAGACCAACTTCCAGGTAGGTCTAGGCATCAAACAGACCAACTTCCAGGTAGGTCTAGGCCTCAAACAGACCACCTTCCGGAGTTATGTGGCAATCCAAAGGCATCTAATAAAAAATGGACCATCCAAAGATCCAGACTGAAGGAGAAAATGTTTTTCTTTGAGAGTTCTACTCATTCAGACCCAAATTACATAAAATATCTTGCATAAAAACATAAAAAAAACTCCAGATCTCACATGCTAACACACAAACAATGTGACTGTCTTGGCTGCCATCTTGGAAAGTGTCCACTTATCATGGACACTTCACCAACTGGGGTAGCGGCCAATCTGTGATGGCTTGAACTTTCCCCTGGTCCACCTGGATCCCTTCAGGGCTGATGACACAGCTGAGGAACTGCACGGTGGAACGGTGGAACACGCACTTTTCTAACTTCAGGAAGAGGTGGTGCTTTTTGAGTAGTCCAAGGACCTGTGTCACGTGGTAGCGATATTCAGTCAGGTTCCGGGAGAATATCAGAATATCATCTACATAGATGATGATGTAGTGATGGAGAAACTCCCGGAACACCTCATTCATGAAACCTTGGAAAACTGACAGTGAGTTTGCTAGCCCATACGGCTTGACCCGGGACTCGTAGTGGCCAGATGGATATTGCATTGGAAGAGCACTATACTTCACCCGCCCATGCCCTAGCAGTCTTCCCTGTGTGGTCTTGACTCAGAGCTCTCGAGTTTGGCATCTACGGAGCAGATTAAGGCAATTTAGGAGAGCTTGGGAGATGAAATTTCCTGAGGAGCCAGAGTTGATGAGTGTGGACACTGAAACAGAACGATCTGCGATCAGAGGTTGCATTGGTAACAGTGACAGAATAGAAATATCAGGGTCTAATGGAATGGTACTCACCACAGGAGATGGGGGTTGAACAGGGCACACCTTGATGTATAACACAATACAGGCAAAGTCCAGCCGCAAGGCAGCGAGCCGTTCCTTGCGTGCAAAAACTACAAAGTCTACCACATCCAGTTCTCAAATGTCTTGTGAACAAATGTTCTTTATGTGTTTTATGGGCTTAGTTCGGTGACTTAAAATTTTGTAGTTTTTCACTAATGTTATTTTCTCAAATATACAAACATGTACATTTATGTTTCTTTCATATTATTGAAGCCCAGTTTGTGCTGATTAGTGTAATCAGATTGTAACCCCAGAGGGATAATAGTGAGATTGGGACCCTAAAATAAAGTGTGACTACACTTAAATATTAAATATGCAGTGACAACTGCAAGTAAACAATTTGTAGTGTAAAAACTGTCTCTGTTCTGTCTCATTTTTTAATTGCTTTTTGGTGACCCTGTGGTAGTGAAATTAAATGCTTCACCTTGGATCCTTGTTTCACCCACATTGCTTATTGTATTAGCCAACTCTGGGACATTGATTATTATATTAGTATATTGATTAATATATTACTTCTTTATCTTGTGTTTATTGTGCTTGTTTGACCCTGTCACTCCCAGCATGCTAAAGGAGATATTTATCACAGCTGAGTGACTTGAATCACAAAGTTGTTATGTGGTTATGTGGTCCTCAATGGTGCAGAACTTAGTCTGGACAACGTGCGATAGTTGATTATTCTGGCATTTTACAGCACGCTTTGTGTGTGCATGTGTTTGTGTGGATGGATGGGTGATTGAGAGTGTGTTTGTGTGTACCGAGTGTGTATTTTTCTTGGCTGTTTTCCCCACCTTTGTGATAAAGCAAGTAACCTCTTCCTCCCACTTTGTTACATGTTTTTGGTCTTTTAAGCGCCATTGCCAAAACGGCTGAATAAATATTATTATACTTTTATAAGTTTTATGTTTTGTCTTTTGTGTTTCTTCTCTAGTGTGGCATCTCTCAATGTGTCTGGAAATAATCTGTTCTGCTTGCATTTGTAGGTTTTTGTGGTTTTACAGTACATGGCAAAAGTGGAATTTTTACTTTGGAACATACCAATTCGTTTTATTTGTGAAAACTTGTGAAAAATAAGTTTGCTAAATTGTATTGGAATAAAAGCCCTCTGAAGTTTACTAAGAGAAGTCTTTGACTATTTCTTAACACATTTAAGTGCACTTTATAATAATGTCAGATTAAAAGGTTTACTTTTAAGTTTTGTTTTAATACAAATTGTTTTAAAAATATTTTATTGTGTTTCAAAAGACTTATGTTGATGTGTTGACTAACATACTGTAATGTAATGTAATTCATTATAATTTGACCTAAGTTTAATTTAAAGGACATTTTAGGTACCATATGCTTGTCATTACATTCAGCAGTACAAAAGACAATAAAAAAGTGATACTGAAATTGCATGTAAGTCCTACTTAAAGTGCGTAAAAAAGCACTCCTGGGTTTCATGTCAAGTCAAGTTGAGCTATATTGTCATTCTGCTACATGTGTGGACATACAGTGGAACTCACAGGACCATGGTGCTACATAAATACAGGCATACAACAATTAAGTCAAACAGTATAAACCTATACACAACTAAATTATTGACAGATTTTGACTATTCATCTACTATATATAAATGCTTTCCTATGCATAAAAAAACTCTCTCAAAATACGAATGCTTCACAAGTTGTTGTCATGATACAGAGCCCCTCCCCTCGATATCTATGGAAGCATATGGGTAGCATTATTCAATTTGGAATGTAATATGCAAAATGACAATGCAATATGTAAAATGACAATGCATTTCTGTATTTACATTTACATTTTCCAATACATTTGTGGAACGTTTGGTGCAAAATGACAATGAAAATTAAATAACATAATTTTCATTTGCCATTTCATACACCATTTTTAATATGTAAAATGAATACTAATTTAAACGCTTTATAAGTTGCAAAATTAAAATGAAAATGTATTACAGAAATGATTAGATATGTCTAACAAGTTCAAGCAAAAACTGTGGCAAAATGATCATTTAAATGCTATTTTTCTTAAATGCATTAACACTCACAGTCAAGACACTTACGATTGCATTTTCATTCAATGTCCCGCAATGAATGTAGCAAAATTCAATGTGCACATTGAAAATGCATTCCGAGCTGATCACGTGTCCGCCCCCTCCCGACACGTCAATCACTGCGTGAACAAGGCGGGGCTTGCAGAAGGTCACAGACTCAAATCTCAAGAAGAGGATTCAAGCGAGAGAACATGGACAAGACAGTTGGTCCGTGTACATTTTGATAATTTCGGTTTATGACTTCAATATTTCATTCGCACTTGTGGGCGGAGCAGAAACGCTGCTTTCATCTGATTGGTCGAATCGCTCAACCTTCAGCTCGGTCTTTTCATTCTTTCAGGCAGAATAAGAGTCAGTGTGAGTGAAGCACTGTAATGTCTTAAACTACACTCACTGTTAATTAGCATAATATTCTAATCAGATGTAGCTGGGCACATAATTCGTGCTGCTGAGACCTGCAAGAGACCCCGTTAAATTATTTCTAGGTTGTATACTGTATTGTATAAATATTGTCCCACTGATAAAAACAGTGCAAATAGTTCTGTCTCCTTGGATAACAGTGAAGTAGAAATAAATATAGTTACATTTATGAAATAAAATTAAATAGGATTTTTTGGGAAGGTAAGTCTGGCCAGTTATACAGCAACATGAGTCAGACGAGTCTGAAGATCTGAGCTGAATTTGGTGAAACATTAAAGTTCTAGTCTGTGTCAATTACTCTCATAATTAATAATAATAATAATGTTACCCGTATTTTTCGGTATAAGTTGCATCAGTCCAAAAATACGTCATGACGAGGAAAAAAAACATATATAAGTCGCATTTATTCAGAACCAAGAGAAAACATTACCGTCTACAGCCGCGAGAGGGCGCCCTGGGGTAGGCTACAGGAGCACTGAGCAGCACAGAGCTAATTTTACTATTTTTATTTAGAAATGTAACTATATTAATTTTACAATTATTTATTAATGTCACACACACATACCTAGTGCCTTATGACTTAAAATATGAGAGTGGTAAATGTTACAGACATGGAACTGTTCAGTCTATTATTGATTTTTATTTCCACTTCACTTTTATCCAAAGAGAGAGAACTATTTGCACTGTATTTATCAGTGGGACAATATTCATGCAATACAACCTAGAAATAATTTGCAGGTCTCAGCAGCACGAATTATGTGCCCAGCTACATCTGATTCAAATATTATGCTAATTAACAGTGAGCGGTGGTTTCAGACATTACAGTGCTTCACTCGCACTGACTCTTATTCTGCCAGAAAGAATGAAAAGACCGAGCTGAAGGTTGAGTGATTCGACCAATCAGATGAAAGCAGCGTTTCAGCTCCGCCCACAAGTGCGAATGAAATATTGAAGCCATTAAACCGAAATGATCAAAACGTACACGGACCAACTGTCTTGTCCATGTTCTCTCACTTGAATCCTCTTCTTGAGATTTGAGTCTGTGACCTTCTGCAAGCCCCGCCTTGTTGACGCAGTGATTGACGTGTCGGGAGGGTGCGGAGACGTGATCGGCTCGGAATGCATTTTCAATGTGCACATTGAATTTTGCTACATTCATTGCGGGACATTGAATGAAAATGCAATCGTAAGTGTCTTGACTGTGAGTGTTAATGCATTTAAGAAAAATAGCATTTAAATGATCATTTTGCCACAATTTTTAGCTTGAACATGTTATACATATCTAATAATTTCTGTAATACATTTTAATTTTAATTTTGCAACTTATAAAGCATTACAATTAGCATTCATTTTACATATTAAAACTGGTGTATGGAATGGCAAATGAAAATTATGTTATTTAATTTTCATTTTCATTTTGCACCAAACATTGCACAAATGTATTGGAAAATGTAAATGTAAATACAGAAATGCATTGTCATTTTACATATTGCATTGTCATTTTGAATATTACATCCCAAATTGAATAATGCTACTCATATGCTTCCATAGATATCACTGTATCTCGCGGGATCCTCACCCTCTCCGCCATGTTGGCAGGAGTCCGACGGCAGAACGTGTTTGTTTACGTGTGTTGTTAGCTCGGTAGTAGAGGAGGTTGTCGCACTTCCGCACTGTTTTACCATGCCTGGAAGTCACTGCTGCGTTAACAACTGCTCCAGTACTTCACACGATAGATATGGAAAACATAGGAACAACGGAATACAGTTTTTTAGGTTACCGAAATGGACACAGCATCAGGGAAAGCAAGTCTCTGACCTGACCAGGAGACGCCGGATTGCTTGGTTGGCTGCAATAAGAAGAAAGGACTTTACTTTCGATTTCACCCCCCAGTCGATGAGAGTGTGTTCTCTGCATTTTCACTCGGGTACGTTCTCTAAAGTCTTTATGTTGTTGTCTCTTAAAGCTACGAAGTGTAGGTTACCTAATGTTGTTGCAAACCCTGGAGTGCACCTGAAGTTGCCGCCTAACTAACTATCTAACAAACTGTTGCCTCTTCGTAAATGCTCAATGGCCAACCATGAATGTTAACTACAAAAAAAAAAAAAAAAAAAAAAATTGTGATTCTGCTCATGACGTTATGCTACCTTGGTAGAATATGGTCGCTGTAGTGCGTTTGTCTCTGTCCTTGTGTTCACTACACTAGTGGTTCCCAACCTTTTTTGTCTTGTGTACCCCCTGAGCCCTTTTGTCATACCATGAGTAGCGTTACACTCTCAGGCTTTATCTTTATTTTGCATGTGTTCTGCGATGGATTTGCCAGTGTAAAGCATTGATTACATAGATTTTTTTTAATAATAAATTTTTTTAATAATAAATTATTCTGTTTAATTTTTATTCTGTTGTAGGTAAACCATTATATGAGATGACAAAAAAATAGTTGAGATTCTGTTCATGACACTATGCTACCTTGTTGCCAGTTTAAAACAATGATTACATAGATTTTTCATAATCTAATTATTCTGTTGTAGGTAAACCATCATATCAGATGTTGGAGAACCACCCTGACTGGACACCATCCCTGCGGTTAGGCCACAATGACGTTAAAGAAACAGATGTAGCGAGATATCAGCGGCAAGTAAAGCGCAGGACCCAGCATCTGGAGCGGCCGCCACCGCCTGCCCAGGACCAGCAGTCACCACCGCCAGTCCAGGACCACAAGCAGTCGCTACCGCAGGCTCATTACCACCAGCAGTCGCTACCGCCAGCCCATTACCAGCGGTCACCACCGCCAGCCCAGGACCACCAGCAGTTGCCATCGCCAGCCCAGTACCAGCGGTCGCCATCGCCAGCCCAGTACCAGCAGCAGCCACCACTCCCAGCCCAGTACCAGCAGCAGCCACCACTCCCAGCCCAGGACCAGCAGCCACCACCGCCAGCTCGGGACATGGAATGTGGACTCTGCATATGTAGAAGAGATGTTATTAACAATCTTTTGGAAGAAAACAGAGCGCTGAAGCAGGAGCTTGATGAGTACCGGATAAATGAGAACCTTCTGAGTGGTAATGATAACACAGTGAAGTATTACACGGGGCTTCCAAACTTTGCATTGTTCCAGACACTTCTACTCAACCTCACTCCATATCTGTCTCAAGGTGGGATGAAGGCGCTCTCACCCTTCCAGCTTGTCCTATTGACTTTAATGCGCCTCAGACTAGACCTTCCAATACAGCACCTCAGCTATCTGTTTAGAGTACATAAGACAACAGTCGCCGATGCCTTTCACCATACCCTTGGAGTGATGTACGCACAGCTGTGTCCATTGGTGCACTGGCCAAGCAGGGAATGCTTATTGACCAGTATGCCACACCAGTTTGTGGAGTCATTTGGGAAAAATGTGGCTGCCATTGTGGACTGCTTCGAGGTGTTCATAGAGAAACCCTCAAATGTATTGGCCAGGGCACAGACTTTCTCTCAACACAAACAAGCATACACCATGAAATACCTAATTGTGATCATGCCCCAGGGAGTCATTTCCTTCATAACGAAAGGGTGGGGTGGGCGCACAAGTGACAAGCATATAACGGAGCAAAGTGGTTTCCTGAACAAACTGTTACCAGGTGACATTGTGCTGGCAAATAGGGGCTTTAATATAAGAGAAAGTGTGGGCATGATGTGTGCTGAAGTGAAAATACCTACAGTCTCAAATGGTCATGCAGAGCTGGAGGTGAAAGATGTGGAGGAGCCAAGGGCCATAGCACATCTCAGAATTCACGTTGAGAGGGTGATTGCTGTTGTGCACAACAAATTCAAATTTTTACACTCAACTGTACCTGTACACATGCTTGTCAAATGTGAGGGTGAAAACCTAACGTCTTTAGATAAGATTGTCACTGTTTGCTGTGCCTTAATGAACATGTGCAAAAGTGTTGTTTGAGGGCCTTGTTCATTACTTTTTAATTTCTTTGAAATAAATGCTTGAAACAACTTGTTACAGCTTAACAATATTTATTGAGAACTGAATAAATATATATATATATATATGAACATAAACATATATTTGTGGGGGGGGTGGGGGGGGGGGGTGTAATCTCTTGTAAGTGTTAACAGTCCAAAAGAACGTGTGTATTTAAAGTATAAATATTTCCAGCATGTAAACATGGACAACATAAGTAATAATAATAATAAAATAATAATACTGTTATTAGTGCAAAAGAACAAAAAACATACAAAAAAGAAAACACTATTCAGCACAAAGGGCAAAACCGTGGCGTGTCAGCGGAGGGTCTGTAGATAGCCAAGAAGATGGCCAAGTCCTGCACCCAGACACAGCAGAAAGCCTCGTAACTTTCCAAAGACTTGTGGCTTTTAAACTCCTGCATTCTGTAGTAACTTACACCAAAAACAAGATAATTCACAATGTCCATATATGTGCGTGGAGGTAAATGGTCCAGGTCTCTGTGCCATTCCGCTACATTCAATTCAAAGTTTATTTATATTTGTAATACTCTTTTTAGTATGCTAAATTCCCAATCTTTTTCACCACGATTGTCTCACTTATATAGTTACAAATGTATTTTACCAAAAAAAAAAAAAAAAACGTTTTGACCGTCTGACCTCTAAAAAAATAAAATACATAACACATTTTTACCATGGGAAAAGATTTATATTGCTTTCTCTAGCATAGATTTATTAAGTGTTTTAATACTGCTTTGTGGCAAATGTGTCCCTTGAGGCTCAGCGTATTAAGATGTACTACAGTATGTGTTTAGCTTCCTGTATTTGACCCTTCTTGTCATTTCTGTTTCCTCTCAGTTTGAGACTTTGAACATATAGTAAGCCCTTGCGACTGTAGTTTACCTCACAGTCTGAATATGTTGAGCTTTTTCTGTCATAACACAAGTCATTATTCTCTCTCTAAACACTCTTCCCATGGATCACATTTACTCTAAATGAAGAAAAACTACATTAATTCAGCTTCCCGTTGCAGCTGAAACTCTCAGCACTGTGGTCGATGAGTGTTATACCAAGGTCCACTAAAATACAGTGCATTTTATATCTGAACAATCAAGCTATGATTACCAGATATTTTCTGAAAAGTCACATTTCTTGTCAGGGTCAGAGTAAGGAACAGCTTCTTCATCGATATCTCTGCTTTTTATTTCAGGCAGTGATGTATGAAAATGAAGTATGACAGGTTTTTTTTCAGATTTACCTGACATCATGAGTGGGACTTCTGAATTCCACTGACTCTTCACATTTGACTCCAGCCATTTTACAATGGCTTCCTACAGTGCCCGTTCAGTCTGTCTGTATATGTGTGTGTGTGTAAGTCAGGAGGGCTACTTCTTTGCTGATTAGAGCTGTTCATACAGAACCCCTCACATCCTGTTAGCAAATGCACACACAACAGGACACACCAAATACTTGCCATCGATTACTGAAAGTCTCACTCACTCTTTTTTGAGCATAGATTTTAATCAGTATTACAGAATCTATTTTGAAATGGTGTCTTGAGTTAGACTAGGTTTTAAAAGTTTTTATAGATTCATATATTAAACAGCACTAACAGCTACATAAATGGAGCCGTGTTTTTTTTTTCAAGTTTGCAATGACAGAATTTATTATTTAATATTAACTTATTTCATTTAGTTCAATAATAACAAATTATAGGAACAGTTTAAAATAATAGATACATTTACACTCAATTTAAACAAAAAGAATATCTATACATTTTTCCAAGACATTGTTAGATGCCAGTGTTTCTTATATCTATGCAAAGATTTGATTAAAATTAAATTATCATCTTAATTTAAGCGATGAAGGATTTGAAAGTCTGACTGTAATCAGTCTTGAGTACTACCCTATGGATAACCCTGATTGCTTTAAATGTTTGAAAAATAATTAACAGTTAAAATATTAGAAAAGTAATCATATGTAATCAGTTACATTATACTTTAATAAAGTAATTGAAATAGTTACACTTCTTATTACATTTAAAATTTGGTAACATTTCCAAAGTCACCCAACACTGGTTACTTTGGAGAAAGGGAATCATTCAGTATGAGCCACTTCACTAGAAAGATTCCAGATTATAATTATCTATCTTTTCCAGTTTCTGTTGTTGTTTAGTACATGATTATTATGACTAACTAACTCACACTTTTTCTTGTTTTGTTTTGATGGGTTTCCATAGAGTAATCAAGCCTTATACAAGTTCTCAGTATTGTAATGCATAAAATATGATTTGAGTCGCTGCCAGACAATTGCAAATGCAATTGCCAAATCAGCGCTTATTTGCTGAGAATCCTGCGCAAGTGAAGGACTTTTGGAGGCTTCTTGCAGTGCTATTGTCATAATTAGTGTCAATCCACTTGTGGTCAGGCTTCAGATGTTGTTTTGTATGCCTTAACCGCATTCAGAGAGCACTGAATTAAGGACTGCTGTGGAAAATAACCTCATTAAGCTCCAATGAAATAAGCAAAATCCAGTTATGCCTGTAGGTCAGAGGCTCTGGTGGACAGGAATGGAAATCCCCTTTTTGAGTGAACAGCCAAGTATAGAAAAGTTGTCAATCATCTAGACATTTAGTTGTTGTACCTCTGGGACTAAGTGTTCAGTGGCTACAGAATCTGTTTATCTAATGTTTTTGAAGGAATAGATGACTCTTAAGTCCCAGTGTGGTAGTTTGGATTAGGGTGTGTGTTGGAAAGGTTAAAAAGACTCTCCTACACACAAAGGCAAGCCAAGAGGAACTTTAGGGGGTCTGGGACACTGGAGCTGCACAATACTAACCCGTCACGGCTCATTTGTCTTCTCAGTTTAATCATATTAATGACATCCTGCACCAAATATGACAACCTGCAGCTTTTATTAGGGTTACGAGTGAGGTCTTGATATCTTCATGCCCATATTAACAAAGAAGTGCAAATATCCTAGCGTGACTTGCACATAAAACAAATCCTTATCCCACGGTGCATTTGAGCAGATAGATGTGGTTTATTTGTGCATCATTGATGGAGTACTGGTGTTGGCTTAAAATTCTGCTGTGCAAGACTTTGGCTCATGATGAAGTGTCTTGTGGGTTAATTCACATGCGAATCCTCCACACATTAAAGCTGAACCTCCGCCCTGTTCCTCCAACAATATACTATACCTCTCCTGAGTGCATCCACACACCCTGTCATGTCAGTCAATCATCACCACACCCAGACCTCCCAAATGCAATAATGACCTCATTAAAACATTTGATCTGGGTTTCCTCTTTCCTGCTTAGACAGAATGAATGGGACCTCAGACCTGGAAGAGCAGAAATCTGCATGCGATTTGCGCATAAACACCCACTGATTTGCTTACAGGAATAAGTGTTATAAATGGATTTAAGCATTTGACTTTACAGTTACTAGGGGTTTCTAAATGGTGTGCACTTTTTCAGCTGTTTTTGTCCATATACTGAAAGTCAGTAGGGTTTAAAACAAGACTGGAACCCATAGATCTTCATTGTAGATAAAAGACTTTTCTCTAAACATTTTCTTTTGTGTTCCACAGAAGAAAGGAAGTCATATTGGACTGGAATTTGATGGTGAGTAAATAAGGATAGAATTAGAACTATCAGTTTATTTCTTGTTTTGATTAATAGTATAGTTTAAAAGAAGTGCGCTTAAATGTGCACATGTAGTGTACTTCAGAAAAGTGTATTCTTAAAGATCTGTAATTGCAAAGAATGGTCACTTAAGTGTACACTTTCACATGAATGTGTTTTAAAGTATTCTTAATGAATTAATAGTTTTGCTTTAAAGTACATATAAAATCAATAAGAAACAGAGAATAACACAATATAAGTAATTATGGAGTTACATATAAACAATTATTAAGTCCTACTTGAGTGGTCAAAAAAGCAGTAAAGCACATATAATATAATTTGAAACTATAATGTTTTTATTTTTTTTATTGCAATTAACATGCTGTTATGTTCTGAAAATACTACATTTAGTTCACACCTAAGCATATTATTTTAAGTGTATACAAGGGTAAAACTGCTAATAAAAACATTAAATATACTCTACACTATGACCTAGTTTTTCCCCACTATGTAAAACGTGTCTTCAATCATATATTGCAAAAAAAAAAAAAAAGCCAGGGGAGTTGTGTCAGGTGACAATGATTTATTGTTGCTTAACCATTTATGGTTGCTTACTGTATTGTATTACACACAGTAAATTACAGAATGTAAAACATTGCATTTGGCATTAGCAAATCCTTATACAGCAATTGATTTAAGAGTAAGTTTATTGGAATAATTTTACACAAATGTTGATATTTTACACATAAATGCAACATACAAAACATTGTAACTCATCCAGGAGTAATCCTAAGTAACCATGACTATAATATTAAATATCTGAGGATTTTTTTTTATATATTTTTTTACGTTTTATAATAGGAATATTGTAACAACTTATTCTTGGAATTATTTACAATGAGAATGAAATACTTTACAAAATGAATAGCTAAAATAATGAAATGAAATAATGTACATTAAGAGATAGCCTAATATTTAGCAGGTTTTGTAAGAATAAACATTACTACATAACACTGTGCAAAATCATTTAGGATACAATTTATGTTTGTTCAAGATCCTTAACTGTACCATTGTTTTTTTTTTTTTTTTTTTTTTACTGTGCTAAACATTGGGGCCTGATTATGAGCTACATAAAAATGAGACATGCATTGCCTTAAAGTCCTCAAACTGCTGAGGGTAAAAATATATTCTCAAATCATGTGGACTCGTTTTTAGGGAAGCTTATTTCTGTCATGCAATAAAAATATAAAAGATAAATGCGACCTTTCATTTTTTATTTATTTATTTTTGCAGTACTGTCTTTACTCAGAATTCTGAGTTTATATCTTGTGCTTATGACTTCTTTCTTGGAATTCCATGTTTCTTTCTAGCAAACTTTGAGTTTAACTTGGAATTCTGAGTTTATATCTTACAATTCTGTCTTTTTTCCATAGTATTCTAGACTTTTTTTTAAGATGCCTGACCACACGCACATGCACAGTTTTGAGAAAAAAGTAAATCGTGTGATGTAAACTCAAACTGAGTAAATGATCACATTAAACTTTTTAATATTTTTTTTCTGCTTCCATAGTTTAACACTTCATGTTAAATCACCATACCAATAAAGAAAGCAATGTGCTCCCATAAATGGTGTATTTCCCTATGCAATCAGATTTTAGACAGAACTTCACTGGCCCACAAAGTGAATATTGTAGGTCAGCTGATGCCCATTGTCCCAGGCATACAGCACCTTATCTTTGGGACTGTAGTCCACTTGGGTCACAAAAGCATACTCGTTAGTGAACGGCAAACGTGGAGCGGCCTCTGTGTTTGTGTGCGTATCGTAGGCATACGAAATCTCACCCTCTTTCTGGTTGTAGACGTCAACGGCGTACAGCACTCCACACACGATGAAGCAGTTTCCGTACGAGTTGCGCTTCAGCCCAGTCCTCCATGTCGTCTCCTTCTTCATGGACAGGTCGCTTGGGTCCAGCTTGCTGATGACGATGACTTCGTGTTGCGAGTAGTCATAATCCAACGCTGGGTAGATCACCCAGAGACCGCTCTCGTCTACGGCAAAATCGATGTCTGAATGTCCTCGCCATTTCCAGGGTGTGTTGTCCTCATAGACAGCGTCATGAAGCTGAGTCCAAGCTGCCACGAAGCGCATGCGCAAGTCATATTTGATGATGTTTTTGGTGAAGGCTCTGTTGTAATAGAAGGCACCATTGTAGACCACATGGCCGGTTCCTATCCAGTTGTAGGGAAGCTTGTAGAGGTTACTCCAGCGACCTTTCATTGAGGAAGATGTTCAAAAGATCTTGATTATGATTCAGTGTGTACTGATACATTATGCATGTATAATTTATATTAGCTAATAGCTACACAGTCCATCCTGGCCATGCAGCAATATTCTCAACTCCATAGTGGGAGGAACTGACCAAAAATGAATTGTGTTCACTGATAGCATTTTTTGTTGGCTATCTGCAACACCTGATTCACGAAAGAAATTATGCAAATTATTAATAAAATATTCTCTGAATGCCATTTTTGCAGTGCAATTCTCCATCTTGCAGGTTAATTTCGAATGCTGGGTTTGATTATAGCACTTTTACATTAGCAGTATAGCATTAATTTAAATCAAAAACATTAAATATTTTAACTACTCATGGTACAGCCTTGAAGTGGTTGGTGCATGGTTAGTAAACAAGAACCATAAAAGTGGCAGAAATCTTTAGTAAATTTGGCCCTCTTTGTTTTGCTCTTTTTACCTTGTTTGAAATTCTCCAGGTTGCGGAACTCCACCAGGTTATTGCCGTAGTAATAGTTTGTAACGTAGATCTTGTTGTCTTTGGCCACTGGGTCCTTCATCCAGGCTCCTTCATTCCGTCCATAGCTGTGATGCTTCTCTGGCATCTCCACTGACGCCAATGTGCCCTCACAGTCTAAAGATTTACCTATTCAAAGAAATAAATATGGGCACACATATACCACGAATAAAATATGGAAATAAAAAATAAACTGTTTGAATAGATAAATACATATATAAAAAATACCTTTTAAATGTTTGGGTCAGTAAGACGTTTTAATGTTTTTGAAAGAAGACTCTAATGTTCACCAAGGCTACATTTATTTACCGTAATCATACATACAGCAAAAAAGTAATACTGTGAAATCTTTATTACAATTTAAAATAACTGTTTTCTATTTTAATATATTGTAATTTATTTCTCTGATGCTAAGCTGATTTTGTTTATTTATTTATTTTTTTCCAGTAAAGGACTGACAAAGCATCACAAAGGAGGAAACCCAGTCTCTGGTGAATCCATGAGTTCTAGACTTAAGGCAGTCATTGCCTGCAAAGGATTCTCTCAAAATATACATAAAAAATACATATTTATTTGTCCAAATACATTTGAACCCCTTAAAATTGGGGGACTGTTTATAAAAATGTTTGTAATTCCTAAGCATTTGATATTTTTGTTCAACCCCTTGAATTAAAGCTTAAAGTCTGCACTTCAATTTCATTGATTGTTTTATTTTTATCATTTTGTTCTGGTGGCATACAGAGCCGAAATGATAAAAAATTTGTCAGTGTCCAAATATATATGGACCTGACTGCACACACACATATATAAAATAAATAAATAAATCATACCCGCTTTGTGCAAGTGTGTATTTCCTCCACTGCCTACTGGTTTCTCTGGTGCTGCTGTGGACAAGGTTGAATTCATGATGGGCACTTCACTGGTGGTTGCTAGTGTGGTGCTTGTTGTTGTCACAGAGACAAGCGTAGTGGTTGTTATTGGCAGTATAGTTGATGTTATTTCAGACTCTTCCAAAACTAGCTTGGAGCCTCTTTTGTCCTCGGTTAGGTGGCCAGTGTGGGTTTTGGCAGAGTTCTCTGAAAAGAGCATAAGGAGAAAGCCAGGGAGGGTTTGAAAGGCAGATTACAATTCTTGGCCTGAAGTTTCACCCCGAGCATTTCAGATTCCTCACATCAAAAGAATTAATAATGAGATGTTTCACTCGAAGAAACTTCCTGCATTGTAACCCAGTCTCTGCCTGCAACGCTTGGAATCGACATTCCTACACTGAGCCCATTTCATCTCATGCCATATACAACAGATCTCCGTAAAACAATGTCAGCGGAGAGACCCTAATCTGAGCCTTCTCTTCCTGCACTGTGGGAGCGTCTGGAACATTAAACCTGGACATGAGCACAGGACATAAGTATATCAGATATTCCTACACACTCCATCACTGCTATCTGTCATTGAAGGACACAGGGCCAGTACTGTAATAGTTTTGGACACCTCAGCAAACTTATGATTATTTTCTCTTCCCTGCATGTCACTGTTTTATATTTGGTTCTGGAAAGCAATGGGAATGATTTCATCCCAGAGGAAAGCTCTTGCTGATATTGTTGATGAAATAAGAAATACAGAGCAGCATTTTGCTAAAATAACTCAAGTTATTGCCTCTCAGGAGATGCATTTATTACCCAAGAAGAAATTATGGGTCCACTATACTGTAGATTTCAGGTCCAGATTCATGAGAAGGGAACCACCTTTTCCTAACCACGGGTTATTCTGGTGTTTACAATTAAGGATTTTAATGAGAAATAAAATATAAGAGGGAAAGGATTGCAGAGGAATTTTATTGTCGGATATGTTGGAGATCCAGTCGAGAGGCTCTTGAAATATAAACTATAAAACGCTTCTCTTGACTTTCTGCTCTTGTACCTCCTGTACCTCATAAGGGGCACTGGAACATTTTAAAGCCTGAGCTTTTTAACAAATTTTAACAATTTTTGACAAATTTTAAACTATTATTTGGTGATGGTGATTTCCAAAAAATGCTGCCACAATAACGCATGTTGCTAAATTCTGGAATACACTACATGACTTTTGCCCAGATTTGTGCCCCGATTTACAGGCTACTGTAGACAAGTTGACGACCTGAGTTCAATTCCTGTCTCAAGGTCCTTTGCGGATTCCACTCCCCTCTCTCCATCCAGTGCTTTCCTGTCTGTGCTCTACCGTCCTGTCCATTAATGGCATAAAAAGCCTAAATTCAACTTTAAAGAAATCTGGTCAGATTTGAAAAGTTGTGTAGTGTATTCCAGCTTTAAGGTATTTTGCTAAAGTATTCTTGGTGGTTGCTTGGGTATTCTGGGGCCAGTTGTGTAAACTTTGTGTAACTTAATTTACTATGTTAAGACAGTGAATGAAGTACGAGTCTAATCAACTAGCAGTTCGCCAAGGGCTAATCAGTCTTATGCTTTAGATTCTACTTGGACTCATAATCATACCATCATACACTACGTGATTTGCTATATGTATTCTGTCAAATCAATCTATAGATTGGCTCTGACTTTCAGCAACTAGTGTCGACTTCTCCAGAATGTCAGTTGGAACAAAAACTGGGCAAAAGTTTGTTAATGTGTTCTGAATAGTTGCCTCAAGTCTCTATGATGTTCAAGAATATAGAAGTGTTTCACCCATTTTATCACCCAGAATAAATGCAATTGCTTTTGGCCCTACACGGAGGTGGTTTTCAGAAAGCATTAATTGAACACAGATGTGATGTGCACGGTCTCCATACCTCTCTCTCCTCTCCCTGCTGAATGTGACTCAGAGTCATCTGTCTTGGATGCTTTGTAGTATGTGATCCCCCTGATGACTCCTGTCTGGTGCACTAAGGGCTTGGTTTTGCTGGTAGGGTCTGGCCTCACAGGTTTTGATGCTTTGGCAGGAGCCTCTTTCTTGGGCTTGACGGGTTTCTCTTTTGGCTGTTTGGGTGGAGGTTTGACAGCTGCGGGTTTCTTGTTGGGTGGTTTTATGACCTCCTTGGACTTTTTACTCTCCGTGCCCTGGGATCATACAGTTTTAATTTACAAGGCTGGTTTTGTACATTTGTGTGTGTGCCATTGTGGCAGAGAGAGTGTGTGTTACCTGTGCTTTACTGTCAGAGGTTGCATCTTTTTGCAGCAGCTGTAGTCCCAGGCTGGAGATCTCTTTCTTGATGCTCACCATGATGTCAGAGTAGTTCTCGTAGCGCTTCAACTGATTGGACAGATTTACTACGCTGTCCCTCACAAACTCATTCTCCCTGGTAAGGTTTGTCTTTATGGTCTATGAAGAGATTGTCAGAATAGTATCATACTTCTGTCAGCTGAAGCTTAACTGATGTTTCACATTCAAATCTGATCAGTCAGATGGTTACCTCTTCTAGTGTGTTCATCTGAGTCACAACCTTGTTCATGTAGGCATGGACTTTCATCAGATCCATACTGTACAATGTTCCTTCCAGCAGATCCACCATGGAATGGAGCTGGACACAAACACAGAAAAATAAAGAATGATTCTTTGAGCCAGTGTGATATTTGATATGAAAACACACTGCATTTATGCTTCAAGGAATATTAATTGGGATGGCTTTTGGATATTGCACCTGAATTTCACTTTGGATAAAAGGATTGGAGTGTTTTCTTGCCATCAGAGTGTATAGGATGAACACTAGATATTCTTTGATACTCTATCTTTAGCTGACGTGTGTATGTTTCGGGTTAGGCTCAGTGGACAGCATCTAATGCATGCAGCTGATTACCACAGAAAATAAGTTTGACCTTTTGGGTTTGGAAAAATAAACAAAAAAATTGTGTCAGAGTTTTTTAGCTCTTGTTGGGCAAAATGATTTTCTGTTGTAATCGACCGCATCTGTTCCATGCTTTCCATTATGATAAAATCATTTTTATTCTCAGTAGATTCTCAAGTTTGGCAACTTTTGATAAACACTGTAGAAATTCAGGCCTGAACATCCAAAAAATTTCAAAGTACAATCTAAACATCTTTAAAAATGCCAAATTAAGAAAAAAACTTTTCATTCAACTCTGAGCATCTTAAAAGTGGCAAATTAAAACATTAACATCTTTAAAAAATAATAATAATAATCCAGACCATATTAATATCTCAACATGTCAAAGTATGGCCTAAGCATCTCATAAAATGACAAATTAAATCCTTAAAGTATTAAAAAGTAAGTCACGGAAATGTCAAAAGTCTGAAGCCTGGAAAAATTCCATAAAAGGGATAATTCACGCAAAAATTAAAACTAACCCATGATTTACTCACCCTCAAGCCAGGAGTATATGACTTTCAGATTAACACAGAGTTATATAAAAAAAAATGTCCTGGCTTTATAATGGCAGTGAATGGCTGTTGATATTCAGTAGTCCAATAAAACTCCAATAAAGTGCATCCATCCATCATTAAAAAAAGTGCTCCACAGGTAAAAGTAAAATGGTTCTAGTGAGACTATTTCCTACGTCATCCGCTGGAACGCCACTCTCTCGTGAACATGCATACGTCAGTCAGTGGAAGCTACAGATTAAGTTTTATAAAGTTTTAAACATTTATATTTTTCTTACACAAATACATCAAGCCCTTATGATGGATAGATACACTTTATTGGACTTCTCTTGGACTATTGAATATACACTGCCATTATAAAGCTTGGAGGAGCCACAACATTTTTAAAATATCTTAAATGAGATTGTATTCATCTGAAAGAAGAAAGTCATATAGACCTAAGATAGCTTGAAGGTGAGTAAATCATTTTGAGGGGAACTATCCCTTTAAATATGCCAAATTCAGGTCTGAATGAATATTTTGTAAAATTTTAAAGTAAGTACAACCTAAGGCCTGAACCTCTTATAAATTTGTGTTACACCACAACAGCTTGAGACTGTGTATAGTAACATGTCAAAGTGAATTTTCCAAATCCACTTGTACTGTTGTTGGAAGTAGCTTTTTCAATAAAGTAGTTTTGTTAAATAAAATTAAAATTCATGAAATGGTGATGGCCAACCTCAAAATGTAAACTAAATAAGGACTGCTTTATGTTAAATTTATTTAAATAATTTAGCAATTTTTGTAATGGTTTTACTAATGTGTGTCTAAATACTTTTTAAATAAATACTTTTTGGTCTACTACAATAACTACAACTAGCTGTAGTTATACATTTTACAGATTTGTTGATGTGCCAGTATCCAAAATCCCTATTTTAGTGCTTTTATAAAAAGTTCAGGACCTCGATTTATATTCTATTGGTGTCACTAAAGCATGAAAAAAATGCTTTAGTGAAAATGCTCAAAATCCCAGGATCCTGACCTGGGAAAAATGTTGATTTTTACCTTAAGTAGTTCAGGAGCTTGTTTCCTGAGTTTTTCCGTTCTCCATTCATTCTCACATGGGTTGAGTGAGGAGGGAGGAGCCGTGCAGGAACATTTACAGTCGGAGCCTGAGCTGACCGTCTCCACCGTGTAAAAATCATCCACTCGCAAGCTTCCGTCACGGAGCCTGGTGCAAGCCTCAATGCTCAAGGGCCGCATCACACACTTACAGCGGCAGTCTGAACCCTCAGATATCATCCTGACTGGCTCCGGCTCACCGAAAATCTGACAGAGAATTATTGAAATAAGTTTCTTATGTTCACCAAGGTATTGATTTAATAAGAAACTAAAACAGTAAAAAACAGTAGTGTTGTAAAATATTATTACAATTTAAAATAACTGTTTTCCTATTGTAACACTTAAAAAAAATTCAATTTATTCCTGTGATGACAAAATTGATCCCCCCACCCCCCAGAATTTTCACATTTAGGATTTAATGATGAATAAAAATATCAAAAGAACAACATTTATTTGATGTTTTGAAATCTTTTGTAACTATGTAAGAGACTTTTTACTGTCACCTTTGATTAATATATAAATATTTCATTTGTATTATATATATGAATTATATTATACTATTATACTAGTTATATGAAGTATAATATACTATATGGATTAATTCTTATCATAACCAGTCTGTACATCAAGATCAAACTAAATCCTTCAAGTGCCAGTGGAATGACATGTGGTGCAATTGGGAACAAAACAAGAGTTTAATCCTTTCATGTCCCTCTTAAATCATCGGTTTAAAGCTTTTCTGCACTTTAGTATATGATCAAGCGAAAAGCTGCTAATTTACGTGGAAGAGTGTAACTGTCTTTGCCTGTCGGCTTGAGCCATGATGCTCTGGAAGTGATCAGCCGTTACACTGTGGCCCATGAGGAACCCACTGCAGTGAAACTTTACCAGGTCCTGTAACATCTGTCCACAATTTGAACTCCCTACCTTTACACACATACTTTTACTTGATGGATCTATGCCATTTTACATCCATTTCAAATCTTATCTCTAGTTCCAAGTTACACAACACACATAAAAATCTATCTAGTATCTGCATTTTATGAATCAAGACCACTACCTTTGGAGAAGACACAGAAAAATACTTTTTTTGTTTTCTCTCTCTCTCTCTCTCTCTCTCACGCACGCATCTGTTGTCAGTTAGCGCTAACTTTTACCATGGCACTGGCTTTGAAGACAGCCTGGGGCTTGAGATTCCCATAAATTCAGCCCAGTGATGGGACCTGAGTGGATTTGCGCCTTCTCTCATAAACAACTTGTTTTTAAACCACATCCTGCAGCACCTCGCAGTTTGACTGAACATCTCTCATTTCTCAATAAGAGCCTCACATGACATCAGTGGGTTACATGTGAATATCATTTATAGAACATGTACTTGCGCCATAAAGCTATAATTGGACAGATATGAGGCTTCATAAAAGCCAGGTGTTGTTGAATATGGAGGATGACCATATATGGTGCCGCGCTCTCCAAGAAGTCAGCCACATGTTCTTCAAAAAGCTGCTTTCGTAATACCTACCTGACACTGACTAATAAATCCAGCTTCATGAACAGTAGCAGTAAAAGCGAAAAGACTATGTGGAGCCACAGGGGCAGAACACACAGAACGGACGATACGCAATGATGTCATACAATTGAAAAAGTAGTAGTAAATGATGCACAGATGTGCTGTTTTTTTCTCGTACTGCCAAAACAATTTACTGCTGTCGAGTATGTAGTGAAGACAGAAGCGTAGGAACAATCTGAAAAGTTACAAGACATTATTTGCTTGGCTCATGAATATGAATTAGCTCTATTGACAGAAGCTTTTTTTTTTTTTAAGACACAGTACACCCCAATATTATTAATTCTGTCATTATTTATTCACACTCCTGTTGTTGTAAAACTTTATGACTTTCTTTAGTCTGTGGAACAAAATTAGATATTCTCAATGTTTCATCAGTTTTTGAAAGTCAATTGGGACCGAAATTGGTTTGGAATGACATGAGGCAGAGTAAACCACTACAATCTCAAGGATGGCTTCGGTGTATTTACTTTCCTTTCTGATAAGCATTAATACAATAAAGACAGTATGACCCTGCATACAAGTTGAAACACTATGTCCTACTGTATTTGATTGACATGTGGCTCTGCCTCCATCTAACAGTGGCCCTTTTGCTCTCTGACTGTTTGCCCAAAGAGCTCAGGCCTGTCATCTGTCTGTACTGAGATTTAGAGGTCTCTATTAATGCCCAGCCACGGCACATGTGGAACTGTTTATAACTTCATTATAAGATCCGCTCCGTCTTTGAGACATCCATTTGTCTGATCTCGAAACTGCCACATGGTTGGGTACAGTGAGTCTAAAGGCTCCCCAGGGTAAAGGGACCTTTTGGGTTTTTTCCACTCTCTAAACACTAAACAGCAAATAAAGACACTACAGTGCTTTCCTAAACATCTGTTTGTTGTTATGTGCTGCAAGATTGTCCTGAACCATAAGGTCATCATGAGTAAAGGTTGCTAATGAGGTGATTTGATGTTTTTTTTTATTTTTTATGTTGTCTCATAAGAATCCCTGGAAGAAATTCTAACATACATTTCAAAATCTTGTACATTAAATATGTACTTTATTAGTAATTATCAAATTAATGAAAAGATATCTGGAGTAAAATGGTAAATTATGCTTGTTAAAGGACCCCCCACGCCCCAGATAAAAATGGCATCCAAAAAAAAAAAAAAAGAACCAAAACACCACCAAAAACACTGAAAGGAGGAATAATAAAGAATACCCACTAAAAGGTAAGTAAATTAAAAGTAAAAAAGGTGGTAAATCATTTGCTGATATTGTTATTCTGTGCGTAATACAATAAAATAGAATTGCATTTAATTTTTAATTTATTTATAATTGAATAAAATAATAAATGCTATATTAACAGCATAAGATGACAGATTTTCAATTCTCACATGAAACCATATATATATATATATATATATATATATATATATATATATATATATATATATACCGGTATATGTGTTTAGAGTTAACAGAAACGTAATTAAGTAGCTGTAAGTAGCTTATAAACTGAAACCATCTGCCAAATGAATAAATGTAGTTCTCAATCTCAACTTTACACTCAATCCAGTTAAAATGCAAAGGCAAACCAGTTAATTAACTGACTGTTCAGATTGAAAATCTTAATAACATGGCTTAAAGTCCAAGTCCTTCTGAAGAATTTAATCATAGTTCCATGACAACCACACAATAACTCACACGGGGTGCCACACAAAACCTGAGTGACAGTCAGCTTGAAGAGGAAGGATTTAATAAAGCTCTGCTGTTCTTTTGTGTAAGCTCAGACTGATAGGGGGCATTAAAAAGATTTAGTCTGACAGTAATTTGCCCAAATTCTCAAAAACACATTTCATCCTCTGTTGAAATTACCCCAGAGTGGCTTCCATTTTTCAAGCGAGTTAATTTGGTGAAAAGTCCTGTAACACTTATTCAAACATATTCACAAACACACTCAGCGTCTAAAGCATAGTGGCTTTGACAATAAGGGCCCTTGTTAACCATAATGAAAGAGTTTGTTATGGTCATTTTGGTGTGTGTGCATCAAGCATCAAGGCATATTCCGTTCTTTGTATGCTCTCTATAAGATATATAATATAAGCTATAAAGTCCTAAATACTCTCTAATATGTATTATATCTATATATTGGCACCATTCATTGAGAGAGAGTCTTTAGTAAAGTTCATCTCAATGCAAAATGGACCACAAGATTAACTGGGCTGAATGAAGGATGTCATATAGATTTGGATATAACTCTATAAATGGCGTTCCAACAGTTGCAGGTCATGCAAACAAACATCTGTTATCTAAACCTGCTACTTGAACATTTGGTCTGAATGTAGTGTACCTCACAACTGACCAAACAGGGAATGGGCTGCTATATCCTGAGATAAGATCGATGTTTTTCCAAAAATACTTGACAGGAACAGTTGTCAACATTGGCTGCTTTCCCGAAAAGCCTCCTAGCCCAATACCTCATGTCTGCTGAAGCAGTTCAGGTTATGAGTCTGATCTCTCTTTCAGTGAGGTGTTGTCAATGGCTGGCTCATCCTCTTCCTTTAATCTAAGGCTTTGAAACAACACTAAAGCAAGTTTATGGCTAGTATTCAAGATGATCCCACACTAAAAGAAACATGTGAAACTGTCTAGAGCATTCTGAGATTGCAAAGATCCATCTCTTTGATGTGCACCAGAGTCACGGTTCATATCAAGTGTGCCTTCATTATTCCGCTAAACATGAATTTTTTTTTTTTTTAAATCCAGGGTCAGTTTTTGGTCCATAGGCTACTCAAGGAGGTCTGTGGATTGGTGTATAAAATTTCAAACTATGGATCAATCAATCAATCTGTAAAAAAATTATAAAATAATATTTCAAATAACTGCTTTCTGTTTGAATATATTTTAAAATGTAATTTATTCCTGTTAATTACTATTATTATTACTAGTATTATTACTCCAGACTTCATGTCATCCTTCAGAAATCATTCTTTATACTGATTTGTTGCTCAATAATTTTTATTATCAATGTTCAAAACCATTTTCCCGGTTAAATTATTTTATTTTTTTGGAAACTGTGATATGTTTCCCCCCAAAAGTTTTTTTTTTTTTTTTTTGCATTATGACTTTACTACAATGGAATGCATGATTTCTTTGATTTTTCATACACATTATATCTATATATTTGCACCATTCAGTGAGGGAGAGTCTTTAGTAAAGTTCAGTCTTAATGCAAAATGGACCACAAATACATAGAATTGTTTGGGGTTATTCCCAGGGTCAGAAAAGACTGACAGAGACAAAATAACAGATCTAGATCTGAAGACACAGTTAGACTCTCCAGCAGGACACACACAGACAGACACATGTCATTAGGACAGACGTGTCAATTAGGCCCAAACTAGCTTAGTGAGCACTTGTTGATTTTGGGGACACACAGCTACATTCCAGCTGAGCCTGTTTATGTGTCAGAGCTCTCTCAACCCAGCTAAGAGATGTGAGACGTTCTGGCTGAAGAAGTCAAACAGATGGTTCACGTTCAACAGAATCAAACAAGCTTTATTTACATCACACTGATAATAATGATAGAAGTCTTTAAGAAATGTTTAAAACTTTAGCATGTTTATATTCTCTTGTGAAAAGGAAGTACACTTTAAAGCATTCTTTTAAAGAGATGCGTACAATGGAAATAATACTTAAAAGAATATGTATATGCAATTTAAGACTTGAGTAAACTTGAGTGCTTTTTGATCAACTTAAGTAGGACTTAAGTACATTTAATATGCAATTAATATAATTATATTATCTTTGAAATACAGTTAAAATGTATAGTTGACTAAGCATTTATGGTACACTAAAATATAATATATAACATATAAAACAATTTCTAGGGAAAATTGTATGTCCTATATATTTGCAAATGCACATTTGTAAAGTTACAGTGTAGTACATTTAAAATATATTAACTTTAAATGTAATATCAAATAACACACTACAGTTCAAATTATAATCAAGTATTTACATGTGTTTTAATCTTTTAGTCAATGCATCAAAATAAGTCTACTTCTTTACAACTCGAGAAAAGATTATTAAAACACATTATTACAGTGGACAGGTGCACTGACTAACTGGAGAACGATTGAGACACACCCATAGTTCATAAATCTAACTGGATGCTATTTATAGTTGCCAGACAGCTTGTGACACTAATATAGATTGTATAATGGCTTTGGACATGGCTTGCTCAATCAGAATTTAGCATCAAAACTCATTCTATAGCTAAAAAGGAGTTAAAAATGTAAAGAAATTAAACTAATTTGATGATTTAACATTATAATTTATTTGAAAATGAATGCCGAGAAGCCAAATGTTTAACGCAAAGCTGCTTCAAATAGTTCATGCTGGCAAATAAACATTAACCAAACATCATCTGTTGTGGCAGGCCACGAGTTATTATAGTGCTTGATGGACAGTAGCTGCCAAAAGAAGGGCCATTAAAAGTCCAGATTTTGCTCACCACACACCCAGTGTATTTCCTGTTCATTCAAAGATCAGGTCTTATGTAAAGGTCTATATAAAAGAAGACTGGCATTGTTGCAGCATTCTGCGGTTCACTGTCTGGTCTGGATTAAAATATGACAGCCCTTCAGCTGTGATGGCCATCATTACCGTGATTAAATGGGACGCAGATGTTCCCGGTTACTCCTGGTTTAAATCTTGTGGTAGAAGTGTTACGACACTTTTATAAACGGGAACTGCCTCAATCTTTGATTGGCATTGTGTGAGGTTATGTCCCATGAACTAAAACCAATAGTGTTTGTAATGAACAAAACACAGCGGCTGACTTTTCTATGCTACTATTCCCTTTAAGCATCAACCCTATCATTCCATCATATATATATAATATCTTTAAATATCTATAATCATTAATATTTTGTGATATTTGGTGAATATCATAAATGTGTTTTTATTTGTAAATATTTCTATCTATCTATCTATCTATCTATGTATATATAGGCATTTATTTATATATATTAATATATTTAAATATATCATTAAATTATTCAGTTATTATTAATTTTTTATTAAAATAATGATTAAGATTTGTATACTCTGCTGTTTTAGTATATTTTCATATACAGTTATAGTTTTTCTAAATATTATTTCATTTTATTTCAGACAGTATTAATTTTAATTTTAGCAATTTCATTATCTGCTTTTGTCACTTTTATTGGATTTTTTTTAAAATATTTTGATTTAGCTTGAATTTCAGTTTTAGTAATTTTTGCACTTCTATTAAAATTGGTTTTTAAGTTTTGGCTTTTCATCAAATTTATATTTATATAATAATAATATAAATATATAAAATATAAAAATATAACCAAATCAAGTCAACATCTAACACATACCACACATGATTTTAATGCACCAAATGCTGATTTTAATGCACTTCACCTTCTTTTAATGCACCACCTTAGTTAAGGCATACATACTAATAGTAACTGTACAGTGAATGAGAAGAAAGGGAAAGAAAAGGGCAAAAAAAGAAAGAGAAAAGAAAAAGGAAAAAAGAAAAAAGAGGGGAAAAGAAAAAAAAAAAAATTGCACACTGACACAGAAACTAGGAGAGGTGTGGTATGTGGTGGGTGTGTGTCACACGTGTGTGTATTGTTATTGTTGTTATTATTATTATTATTATTATTATTATCATTATTACTACAATAATTATTATTGATATCACTGTCGCCGTCAACGCAAAGTGTTATAAACGCAAAGTGTTATTATCGTTAGCATTACTATTATATATATATATATATATATATATATATATATATATATATATATATATATATATATATTTTTTTTTTTTTTTTATTATTTATTATTACTATTGTTGTTATTATTATTATTACTATTACTGTTGTTGTTGTTGTTATTATATTATCATTGATATAACTATTGCAATTGTACTTTCAATACAAAATATTAGCATCATCGCCATATTTAGTATTACTATTATTACTGTTATTACTGTTGCTATTATTATTGATATAAATGTTATTATTATTATTATTATTGTTATTATTGATTTTATCAATATCAACATCATCACTTTTTTTTTTGTTAGTATGAGTACCAATACTGTTATTTTATTATCACTATTATCAATGTTATATATTATTATTATTATTGATATTACTATTGCCGTCAACACAACTTATCACCATCCGTAGTATCATTAATTTATTATTACTGTCATTGTTATTACTGATATTACTGTTACCGTCACCACTAAATAGTATTATCATTATTATACATGCTATTACTAGTTAAATACTATTTAATACTTCTACATATTACTATTATTTGTCGTTGCTGTTTTTTTTTCCATTGTTGTTATTATTACTGCTGTTTTATTGTTGTTTTTGTGTTCTGTTGTTGTGTTATGTGTTTACCTTATGTATAATAAAAAAATACAAATAATTATATTTATATATTAATTTTAACTTATATTATTATTATTATTAATTTCATATTTTATGTTTAATTTTATCTTTGAATTTTTTTTTATAGTTTATTTTTTATTTATTGTAAGTTAACAATAACACTGTATACACATGTATTCAAGTGTAAAAAAAAAAAATATGCGTTTTACTTCGATTTTTACATCCTGTCAGGTATTATATCAAAAACATTATAATAATAATAAAAACAACTCTACTAGATGGCAAATGAGCGCCTAAATAACAAATAAATTTGTCACACTGGTTTGTGATTTTTAAGGTTTCACTCAGTTTTCAGTTAATTATCCCACATTAATAACAGGTTTTGTTATCACAGCCCTGTCTGTGCGGTTTTAACCTCCTGACCTCTTCACACATTTAACCAACAACAAAGACATTAAAAAATATTCACAACATTATACCATTAGTTAGGGTTACTGAGTAGGTGACTATCATTTACAGAGTCAAGACCTCTCTCTCTCTCTCTCTCTCTCACACGCACACACACACACACACACACACACACACACATAAGAGGGTAGGGCATGTTTCTGTGGGACTGACAGGGCTGCTCTTAAGTGCTACAGCTGTGTAAGCAGACATATATTGTTTTTAACCCCAGCAGAACTCGACTCCAATTACCATACTAGGCATTGTGCCCAAAACACACTGACACACCCAATCAGGGTCAGTTTAGAAACAAATGTCTTGGTTTTCTGAGGAAATGACGGTGGTTCTGTCTGTCCAAAAACTTTATTGAAGGACATCTGTCTCTGGTTGTATCAGCTGCACTGTTAACACAGCTGAGGTTTTGATAAACTCAATCATCTGAGTCCAAAACAAGGTCAGACAGAACAAAATCAACAGTGTGTTCGGGCTACTTCACAATTCAGGTGTTTTATGGTGTCTTGTAGGGCTGCAACTAACGATTATTTTGATAATCGATTAATCTGTCGATTATTTTTACGATTAATCGATTAATCGGTTTATGTACTTATATTTTAGTTTTTTCCATTTTTTCCCCAAGTAAATTATAATAAATGGTCTTTATCATTCAGCATAGATTTAAGAGATTGTAACCATTTTGCACTGTCATATCCTCATCAAAAATATACCTGGAGTTGTTTTATTGTGTTAGTAATCCTTTGTCGAACTCTTCTGCAATCAGAACACTGACCCATACTCTAGCAAATTTCACAAGGAGATTTCAAATAATGTTTTCACCATGGCAGTCCTTAGAGCTCCTAAAGTAGTTTAACATCCCGAACGAAGCTTATTAAGGAATCTTTCCGAACATATTTTCACGAAAAATAAGGATAAAAAAGAATAAAATTGCAGTGCATTGTATTTTATTATTTACTGGGAAACAGCTTTATAGCTTTTGCTGTGAAATTGTAAACAATCCTTCAAAAAAAGTGCCAATGGCATGAAACCTGAATGGAACTCACAATTTAAAGTAAAATCCATCAGAAGGTTGTCCAGAAAAAAAATAGGACACACACAAAAAACCTGCTGTGTGAAAAAGAGCAGTGAATACTTAGAAAATAAGTGCATTTCAAATATCTACATTTACCTCTCTCATTCAGTCATAATTAGGCTGCACGACTGAATTTTGAACTGGTAAACGACAAACTGATCACAGAACATGTTTGTAAAGCTTTAAATGTTAACTGTTAAAAAGCAATGTTATCAGCTTTTACGACTAAACATTTGCAAACAACATTGTACTGGAGAATCTGCACAAATGAAAGTCTTAGGGGCCGTTCACAAATCGCGCCTAAAAACGCTAGGCGCGCCACTTTCTCCTCCTTTCCAAAGCGCTCGGGCAGAAGCGCCCCTGAGGCGTCTGCCTTTGCTAAGCAACCATGACGTGCTCTCTCCTTGAAGAAGCGGAAATTTCAGCAAAGGATAAATGGATTTGCAGCTCAAAAAATCGCTTGCAGTAGCTCTGCTACTAAATTTATTTCAAAATGGAAATCCATATACAACTATGATCAGCTGTTCCTTTCATCTTGACTGAGCTTTTAACGTTGTTACGGGAAAGGATGAAGCTGATTGGTTAGTTCTTGTCACATGACCCGCGGTGCGGTTGCGGCATTCGGAAAAGTTTAAATGTTTTTAACTCGATGCGGTGCGGTGTTGGAAATAACGAACTTGAGAGCGCAAAAGACGCGATATGTGAACGTCCCCTTAAACAGTGCAGTAGTGCAGAGTTTACAGGTTACTCTACTTTTTTAAAGGCTCAATGTAAAGTACTCCCACATCACGCTGAATGACATGGCTGCAGAGACGCTGTTCGGGAAGCACGTGACATAAAACAAGGCCAGCTATTGGCTATTCGCTACTTCTCCTGTTGTACTGGCTGAGTAAAACCTCCGGTGGCTCATTACTGCCACACTTTGGTCACCGCAGATTTGAAATATGCACGAAATGAGCCGCTTACGGCAAATAAAAGTTATTTAGCAACGAATCGATGACTAAATTAGTTGACAACTATTTTAATAATCGATTTTAATCGATTAAATCGATTCGTTGTTTCAGCTCTAGTGTCTTGTGCATGTAAACTATTAAAACATGCTGCTTAGCATTGTGGCCAGTTATCACAGTGTTAGCCCAAAAAGCAGGACTGGAATTACAGTAAGGTCAGGGGTCTAAAATGCCAATTAAATTTTATTGCCATGCCACCACAAGGATTAAAGATTGGAATGTTCTGGTAGTGCCAAGAGTCATTTAGGCCAGCACATATGTGCCAAAATATGTATATAACTGATTTGTTAAGTGTTGTTTGACTTATTCTAATTGTGTTGTTTGACTTATTCTGATTGATCTGTCTGTGAAACCAAGTGTGAAAACCCCCATTCTCCCCTATGAGCTTTTCTGTCCAGTTGCACACCTCTCATACTCTGTTCTGGAATGCTATGAACATGTACAAGTCTGCTGTTGGACTAAATATCAGCACTCATGAAAAGGAATTTGACCAATCAAATTCAAGGACCATAATAAACTGTTGTATTGTCACTATGTAATGTCTATAAGTTGTTTTGTTGTATTTTATTTATATCTTGGTTTTATCACCAAGGTTGCTTTTATTTGATCAAAAAACAGTACGTGACATTGTTTATTTAAAACTACTTTTTTTGGTTTCTATGTTTACAATTTTTTTTTTAATGTAATTCCTGAAACAGGCAGAGCTCAGTGTCAGATCAATCCTGAAAACATATGTTTTCTGTTTGTTTTATCAGGATACTTTGATAGAGGTCAGTCACTGCATTTATTTAAAATAGATGTTTGTAACATTATAAATATATTTACTGTCATTTATTCATCGGTTTAATGCGTACTTGCCTAAGAAATGTGTAAAAAAAAAAAAATAATAATAAATAAATAAATCAAACATTTTGAACGGAAGTGTACAATGATTTAATACAAGTTTCGTGTTCCCAGATCCTTTATTAAAACAGATTAATATTATACATTTGACCTCGTGGAATTTCACGTGTCATTGACGCTGATTACAGGATACGTCATTTCACAATCCCCAGATGAACTTCATTTTAAAATCTCACGAATTCTGCAAATACAGACACTCCCATTCATTGCTATTACAAAATCAAGAAAATGCTGTCTGCTCTTAACTATTTGGCCGCGGATTTAAGTCCAGTCTTCAACTCTGCCAAAAACACCATGCGCAACACATGGCAAGCCAATGCTAAAGATAAATGAATATAGTTCAGATGATAAATGCACTTGTCATTTAGGTTATTGCAACGAGATCGAACCAAACCGAATGAAATTATACACTAATGATAATGTGTTGGTAGTCTATTGCAAAACTGCATTTAGCATTCCAAGCTGTGCGTAAAATGTGGAGAGTTGTTCAAATTAAAAGGAAATACACATGAAACGAGTCTTACCTTGCTCATAGCTCTTGCATCTCTTGCCAAAAGCAGCACATAAGTTATAATACTTGCGTAGATCCACATTTTTCATGAATTAACCCAAGTCACTTTTATTTGCACAGCTTCCACCTGATGATATGATTCGGCGTATCTGAAAGCACCTGTATCCTCAGCCTGGAATTATGAGTCTAGGTCCACAAGAACACAGGTTTACGGCTTCATGATTACAGGTCGGTGCCATGCAGAGTTGTGTATGTTGTGACGCGCAGCTCCAGCTTTCCTCGGCGCAGATCTGTGATGAACACGCGCACGCACGCACACACACACCCACCAGCACATCTCCGACACTCTCCGTCTGCGCCAATACGAGGCGGGGAGCCGCTGGCCTGGCTGCACTTCTGTGCCACAACGACATTTATATATATTATGCGTCTGTGCAACGCTCCAAGAACATTTAAAAGTGACCGCTGACCAGTAATTATATTTCTATATTAAAAAGTTATGCGTAAGCTATTTCGTGGTAAACAGCCTAGATAACATCAAAAGGAGATCAAAAGTTATTATTATTACTAATGATCGTATTGGTGGTATTAATGTTAGAAATATTAGTGTATAACATATTAACTCTATGGTTTATATGTTCAGTGACAAATAATGGGCAACCTTCAGGTAAAGGTTTCGCTGTTGTATAGCGCCCTCTTTCGGTTTCAGGCTCATGATTATACAGCTGTGACCGAGAAGCCTCTCGCTGCAACCTGGAGAGACCGGAATGGTCCTGTGTTTTATGGGAATAAATTAAATTAATGGGATAGTTCAGCCAAAAATGAAAATGTGTTTTTTTTTTTAATAGAAGACAAAAACTCATACAGAGTTGGAACAATTTGTAAATAATGCTAATAATGATTTTTTTTCTTCTTTTTTGATTGTATAGCTTGTATTGTAAAGAAATGTTTCAACTAGGGGGAAAAAGTACACACACATTTTCAAGTAATTAATGGCTAATGTCTTGAAAAAATAAACGTGTTGAATTGCAATAACTGTAAAAAGTACATTGCACTAACAGTGCTAATAAAATGTTTAAAATGTGATGGTATATACAATATGGGTAAGAAAAAAAATCTGAACTACATTTATACAAAAATTTTATATATCTTTTTTAGCAAAATAATTATTCCTAAATTAATTATACATTTCTGCAGGTTTTTAATTAATTATTTACATGTTAAATTTAATAAAACAAGAAAATTTAAACCAGAATAAATAGGATGTCTAATAACAAATACTGTTAGTGCTGTAAATAACTCACTGATCTATTATATAAAATAACTAACAACATTTTAAAAACAATAGTCCTTGAAACCTTCCCTTTCACACAACGCTCAATATTCTTCTGTTTCTATTGTAGTGGTGTTCAGAAGAACGATTTTGCCACTGTGAATATAGTGGTACTGGTTAAAATGTGTTATTAAAGTAATTAAACAAATACATTAGTGATTTTTTATGCAAGCTGTTACCCCGCCCCCTTTGGCCACGAAGACTATTATTGGCCAAAAGAAACCCGGAAGTAAAGCATAGTGTTTTCAAAGCTAGTAATGCACGTGTTGGAAATATGGTCCGATTCAAGTCGAGGTAATGATGGAAAAGAGTTATTTTGCGCTTTTTAAAACTTATAAACAGTTCTAACCTCTCGTTATTCTGTGACCTGTCCAGGTATTTGCTGTGTGAGGTTTGCGTCCCTGATCGGAGCAATCTTCAGCTGTTGGAGGACAGAACCATCTACAACACACTCCGAGCAGCCGTGAACCGAGCGCACGGCGACTACGGATCAGCGCTCTTCAACATAGGGGTGATAGGTGAACACTGTGCTTGTTATTATTTTCTGCCTATTAAGATCTCAACCAGATAAGAAATAATCAGACTGCTGCT